>NW_004955421.1:16548854-16655391 GCF_000276665.1 Chinchilla lanigera | reverse complement strand
GGCTGGGAATGGAGGGGCCAAATTTCTAGCCTGAGGGAAATGAATATGGCAGCTGCTGTACTCCAGTATTTGCTGAGATAAAGAGGAAAAGCAGTATTTTAGATTTATGTTCATAAACTTAGAATATACTAACTTGCGAATGTCAGAGAGCCTATATGGTGTCTTCAATTCGCTGCTCTTCATGCAGGCAGCGGTTTCCAACTCCCCTTCCAAGGGGCAGCTGTGGGGTGGAAGCTGGGGAGGGCAGACCAACGGCCAGAAGCTGGAAGGAACTCAGCTTCCTGGTGTGTAACTGTCTCCTCAGCTCCTAGCACAGTCCCTGGCAAAATAAGTGCTTCATAAGTATCTCAAATGAAAACAACAAGATGGAGAAGCTTTGAACGCACGCCCTTAGTCAGCTCTACGAACCCAACTTTTGTTTATTTTAAATGGGGGGGTCTCCAACTCAGATTCCATTTGGGCACGACAGCCAAACCACTTTTACAGGGAAAAAAAGAAGAACTAAAAAAAGGCATGAGATTTATGAATATCTCTATATTTGCCCTCAGTTTTTGCTCTACCATGACATTCATCCAGCATGAAGGGTCATTAAATCGGGCTTATTCAAACCCTAGCAAATTTCCAAGATCCCAACCACATGGACTCATCCATGTACTACTGAACCACATCAGTCAGGAGTGGGGCCATTCAATACCACAGCCTGAAGGCCAGCTGGGTTTGACCATCGGGCTGGATCAGCCAGGTCTCTGCCCAGGACTGGAAAAACCCTGGCCTACCCCTCCGTGCATGGGACATAGATCGAGCCAGCTCTCCAACGCTATGGGAGGCTGAAAGAGGATATTAACTGTCACCAACACCTCTTGACCCTTAAGAGCTGGAAAACAAGGCCTCTCTGGAAATGCAGGCAGTGCTGAGGGTTGAAAAGCTTTTATAGATGCTGGGAAAGAGGAGCAAAGGCGTCACAGGATGGAGTCAAAAACATAAGCCTGGCTCTAAGCTAAACATAAGCAATTTTTCTAAACTATATTTATACATCAGTAACTCATTCAACAAATACTCTGTGAATTCTTGATAGCTGGGAGTCTCTTCTTCAGAAGATGGTAGAAAGAAACATGGAAATGCGGTATACTATTATTGTCCCCAGATAACTCAGAAGAAATTCACGCAATCAATTCAGCCTAAGGCAAAGTGAAGAAGGAGTATCTGCAAGGACCAACTTGGAATCTACGCACAAGGTGAGGAAAGATGAATACACCTAAGCTTCCTAAAGATGGTTTCTGGCAAGAGAAGGAATACAGTGAAGATACGGCAGAAAAGTAAAAGCTTCAGGTACAGTGTCAGAGTTTTTCCTTTGAGATATGCTCACCCTACCACAGGGTCTTTGCACATGCTGTCTGCCTTGAAGGCTCTTCCCAGTGCTGGGCATGGCCTTCTCCCTCTCATACTCCAAGCCTTCACTATGCAGGCTAAAGTAGCCCCCTGCCGTCACTGCCTCTTCAAACGGCTGATACGCTTTCTTCTTATAGTTATCCCATTTAATAGGTTTGTTTTTCCTGGTTTACTATTTAACTCTGCCCTTAATAGGATCATAAACACAAGAAACAGCTATTGGGATTGCCTCTGTATATCCAATCCATAGCTGCTGAAACCTGAATTCACAAATGGATACATGATAAAGAGGGACAAAAGGTATCTCATGCAGAGTAAAAGAGGCAGGGACGCAGGGACAGGACAGCGCTGGCACATCAGAGGGATGCTAGTCAGAGCTTCTGGCTGCAGCACGGGGAGATGGAAAGGGTGAGATGAGGAGAAGCAGAACCTATGTCGCAGTCGATTTTAGAAAAACCTCTGAAGACCTGGGATGCCAACCATCCTGCAGACTCCGGGCTCCCATCATTAAAAAGGAGCCCCTGGAACTTCTGAACACACACATTCGAAACTCGATGCAGGGTCTCCTGCGGGAGCCTCTGGCTGTCGGCCACAGGCTAGCACAACAATGTGGACAAGGCATGCCGGAGACCTGAGAGAGGACAAACTTAGCAAGGGCAGGAAGCTGAGAAGTCACAGAAGCCAGAAACCAAGGGATAGGACGCTGAAGGGTCAAAGGCCAATCAGGGGATTCGGGTTCAGGCCTTGAGTGCCTGGACTGGCGGTGACAGAATTACGAGATGCAGGCGACAGAGGAGGAAGAGCAGGCAGAGGAGCAAAGAAGACACGCTCCATGGCAGAACGTCCGTGCAGACGTGAGAGGGCAAGGCGGTTCTTTGTGAGGGTTTCTTACAGGAACCTAAAATTGAGTGCCTGGAGTCCAAGAAAGAGATGAACTCCAAACAGTTCATCAAAGAGATGAACTCAGAGTGCTCCACGCTGAGGTGAAGAGAGGAGCCGTGAGGGAGGAGGAGGGAGCCCCGAGAAAGTCCTGACTCCAAACACCAGTACCGCGCCTTTTAACCAAGCAGGGAACTACACCAAGTGATGATGGCACAGCCTCTCCTCCTACAGAAGAATGAGACTGCCCCATCTATGAAGTCCTCAAAGGAAACCTGCAGCAAAAGACTAAGCACTATTCCACACAAGAGGATCATGGCAATCGGAGAGATCTTAGGAAGCAGTTCTCAAAATCAGGCATCTCCTTCACGGGACACCCTTGGGGTCTTCTAAATGCCTTTCTGATTTTACAGATACCCTTGTTCCAAAGGTTTCCCTTTTTACCACACTGATGGAACAGTACAGAGATGCACGCCAGGGCAAAATATGGCAGCAGTAGAAGTTGACAGAGCTAATTTTCAATTGCTTTGGCAAAACAGCTTGGTCCACCCCTTTGGGTTTGGAATGCCATCAGCTTATTCGCAGAGAACAGGCAACTGTACCTTCACAAGTCTTGTTCACAGGTCTGTTCTGTGTTTTTTTATGTCATGAGTTCTCTGGAGAGACCACGATCCTTAAGAGGCTCTCATATGAGATGTCTTTCAGGCCCACTGTTTAAAAAGAGCTATAGAAAAATAACAGGCAGGGCACATCAAGCGATTCCTAGGAAATTAACACATTCAGAAGGGGCCACACAAGCATGACTGTCCCATGCTGTGTGATGGGATAATCATGCAGCTACTACCAGTGGTTCAAGCTGACAGGAGCATGTTAAGTATCTCAGATCTCTAGCATGCTACATGGCCTGGACACACAAACACAAGGATCTTGAAAGGGCACATGTGG
This sequence comes from Chinchilla lanigera, assembly GCF_000276665.1. Taxonomy (NCBI): domain Eukaryota; kingdom Metazoa; phylum Chordata; class Mammalia; order Rodentia; family Chinchillidae; genus Chinchilla; species Chinchilla lanigera. The sequence continues at coordinate 16,652,178 of NW_004955421.1, read as the reverse complement.
AAAAGGGAGTAAGCACACACTTGAACTTGAGCTACAACTGTCCTGTGAGCTCTCCCCCGGCCTGGCTGGTGCTGGGAGAGGCTGTGGGAGCAGGGGTTTTCCTGGCCCTAAGGTGCTGCTCAGCCTGTCCACGCCACTGTGAAATTACAGAATCAATAAAACATCCCCTTGAAACTCCCTGGACTAGCGCCGACATGCAGACAGTAGTCAGCTGACATTTTTTACTATTTCCGTTATTGCAGCCGGCAAACAGGAGGAGAAGACATCAAAATCAAGGCTGGGGCTAGGGCCGAGAAGGTGGCTGCGAAGTCCGGCTCCGTGCAAGATGCCTTGTGCCTCAGATGGTCCGTGCATCACCCAGCCACCGCACCCTAGGGTGGAAGGTCATCAGACCACAGTGACATCACAGTTACGTAAGGAACACTGCAGAAAAACTCCATGAGAGTCTGTATTCTATCTTCACCTCTTTGGGTGGGGGCAGGGGAGGAGCAGCAGCAGGAAATTATTTTTTAAAAAAAAATCTTGGACAGGCTCACCTGAGAAGCTTTTTTTTTTTTTTTGGTCTGCTCTGAGCATTTCAGGAATCACAGGCCTGTGCCAAGAAGCAGGCAGCGAGGCGGAACTCGGCACTGGTGTGTGCTGCTCGTGAGAACTTGGGGGCGGGGGACGGGTGGAGGAGAGGGGGGTACCGAAACGTCCCTGTCCATCTGTTGATGTCTGGGCGGCAGAAAATATTGGAATAGAAATAGAAAGTTAGAAAAATGCTTCAGAGCAAAACCTGAAAGAGTATTGTATTTGAAAAGGAAATGTTAGACTGATTGTATAAAAATGGAAAAACAGAATTAACATGTTCCATAATGATTCGTCTGTGTTAACTAAATATTGAGCTGAGATTTGGTGAAACCCTCAAAATATGATTCTCAAGGAAGTCAATGTCACCAGAATCATCAGCACCCACAGGGAAGGAAAGCACCGCAGGTGTCCTCTCTCACTCACCTGGCTGAAGACAGTTCCACTTACAGGACTTGGTTAAACAAAGTCAAAAATCATGTGTGGATTATTTTTCACTCCAAAACCCCAAGACAAGCCCATTACCAGCAGCCCTCAAACATATTTGCATATCCAGTGAAAAACAAAATTCAAAACCTTTCCAAAGCTACTTCTGCTCTACTGGGAAGCAAGAAAGGCTGGCAGCTCTAAAGCAAGAATCTCTTTATCCTCCAACACAAGAGCTCTGCTCAAATTGCCCTGCGGAACTGACCACAGTCTCAGCAGAGAAAGACCACCCTGCCAGTGAAGCAATTCAGGATTTTACCGCTCTCTTCTAACCATACCCCAAAATAGTCCACACCACGGAAAGCCTGACTCGGGGACTTTGCCGCGTGAACAATTTCGGCATGGCTAGCTCAACCTGACAGTCCTTACTTACAAAATAAAGACCACAGCCATGCACACATAGTAAAATGAGCAGGCGCAAATCTGGCGCGGTACTGCAAGCCGAGTGAATAATAGTACAAAAATATCAGAAAAAGAAAGGTTATGAAATTTTATAACAGATGACAAATTGGTAGCTTTTCCCCGCTTTTCTGGAAAGGATTCAGTAACAGATTTGAATCTTGGGCTTTGATGCTTGTCTGTGATATGCAGGGATCCCAAGTTCAAGGGAAAAAAAAAAAAAAAAAAACAGGAGTCATCTGCATGCAACTTTACTTACAGCAGCGTCTATCCTTTGCCATTTAGTCTAGAAATTATTTGGTTCCTTATTGAATCTGCCCTTATTTAAAACTACATTAAAATTTTAATGTTCAATTTTGGGATCTTCTGTATTTCAGGCTCCCAGATTCATCCCTAAAAGATGAACCTACCTGCTCAGATTCCAGGGATGTCATCTTGTTCTGCCACCTTGGGAAAGAGGCTCAGAACTCTGCCGTATGGCGCCTGTCTGTCACCCAAGCTCTTGAGCTGTGGGGGAGGCAGCCACGTTTTTCTTGGGCGATCAGCACGGCCTAAGTGAGCACCTCACAATTCACTGGCCCAGCTGCCTTTCGAGCAATGGAGCAGCCACGCGCCCCCACCAGCCATGGGGGCTACATGTTCGCACCAAGGGGCCGTCTTCCTACTCACAGGGGTGTCTCCACACACGTTCATCCCACTTCAACAAAACCTTCAAGAAACCTGGTGGGAGGCAGCAGGCAGGGAGGTGGGGACGAAGGGCTGAGGGGCACTCGTCCCCTGCCTGCAAGCAGCTCAAGCCATCCAGCGAGGAAGGTGAACACACCAGCTCCAATGAGAGCAGAGAGTTCAGGGCCATTTCTGTCCAGTCAGTTATAGGAAATCAAGGAACTTTAGGAAGAAGAAGGGCCATGAAGAACAAGAAGCCATGCGTCAGGATGTGTGTGCCCGTAGAGAGCAGAGGTGTGCTAACAGTCTTACAGACTTATGTTTCACTCCAGTAACTGTCCACTGCCCCCTGAGCTGACACACAGGGCTGTGTGTTCACACTGTGCCGGGAACTGGGCTAAGCTATGGGCTTTAGGCACTCTGATCGCACCACGACTTGTGCTCACTTAACAGATAGAAAAAACTGAAGCTCTCAGGGAGAGGATTACTTGCCTAGGTCACCAAACTAGGGAACACAGAAAGGAAGGAGTCAACTCCTAGCCCAGTGGTGGCGAACCCAGGGCACACACCCAGCTGTTATCACAGAAGGCTCTAGAAGGCACGCCATCACTGTCCTGGTCCATGCTGTCCCACACAGCCCTTCAGCTTGGTCTGAATGTTTATTTCAAATAAACACACTTTCCAAAGGTATGTGATGAAGTTAATAGAAACTGAAGAGCTCCTAACAGCAAGCTCCTCATTTCATAGGTAGCAAATTCTGTGCACCCAAAGAGGAATGGAGGTGAACTTTTCCATTAAGCCACCTATGACCTTGGAGCTAATTCAGAATCGAAACCGCCTGGCCTTTTTCCTAACTATATTTTTCTTTCCTGGGGTTTATTCTGACTTCACTGTGTATGTTACATGGGAAAACAAAGCTATTGAATGAAAAAGAAAGCGTTAGTCTAAACCCCACCCTGCAGGAAGTTCCTCCTCCCAGTCTGCACACTGTGTCAGCACTGGGCCCATCTACGGAAGAAGAGAATGTACAACAGGACCGTGGGACCCCCGAAGCATCATCTTTAACAACCAGTTGCAGAAGTATTTCTCAAGGGACAGGGGCTGGGGGACTCCTCGGAGAGGTGGCACTTGTATCACCCACCAGCTGCAGGAACTGCAGTTCCCCCAGAGTACCAGGCAACAGTGCACAAAGGGTTTGCAGCCCTCAATCGCAAGGACTCCGCCTTCACAGACCTCAGGCCTCCGCAGGGGCCGGAACAGCCCCCCAGCGCGGACCCAGAATGTTCCCTTTGCTGCTCTCCTAATCCATCCAGTTGATTTTTCCACCTCCTCCCCAGCCAGGCACAGAGAATTTTCCCCTTCCCCTTCCCTGCCTGGCCACCCCTGAACCAGCGTGTGACCTTGCACCCCTCCCTGCATTCAAAGCACAATCAAGGCACCCCTCCCGGGCCCTGGCCCAGTGACCCTCATTCTTCTCTCCCTTCGGAAGCTTCCTTTTCCTGTCCCTCCCAGTCTAATAATCTGCTCCTATTCCACAGGGTCCCCTGCTGGCGCCCCACCTAGCAGGGCAAGGCCTGCACTGGCTCTGGAATCCTCACTGTCCTTTCAAGCACTTTGGGCCTGGTACACGAGGCTCCTACAGCACTGGAATCATGAGCGAGGGACTACCTGTCACAGCCTTGTACCACCCACAACCCCCTTGCCTCCATAAAGGAAAAAAAAAAAGCAGAACTCTCAGCATTTACATTCATGCTGGAGCTTAAGTGTGGCGCTCCTAAGTCTAGCCTTCAAAGCAGCTCGACACTTAACTCTGACAGGAAATGTGAACATGTTAAAAAAAAAAAAAAAAAAAAAGCCATGATTTGGCTGAGGAGCTGTTCTTTGCAATGCTTCCAAGGATGTACTAGAGTCTGAGCTGTAAGACAGACAAAATAACACTGGGTTTGAATGATTCTGATGGCCACAACATCCTGGTCATCTGGTACCTGCACTGGTCTTTGGAATCTTCAGATGTTAAAACAAAAAAGAAAGAACGAAAAAAGAATTAATGACTTGAGTTACTTTCTTTTCTCCTCCTCCCCCCATAAAACAAGCCTATCAGCGGTGACAGTAGATTTACACGTAAGACTTCAGCCATCAAAGAGTGAAAGCCAAGTCATAAACTGTTGATATACAAGGACCCTGAAGAAAATACAGCAAGTCAGCCTAAGTTAGCCCAGCTACATTAGGCATTGTTTTTAAAACGATAAAATCGGAAGAGTAAATGCCAGACTTTTGATATATCCCTTTTCTTCTAGATGTATAAACACTCTGTGCGTCCATCAGAAGCAAGCAGTGCCTCATGTTTGTGACTCTGGTGCACAGAGGATCTGTCAGGGAAACAACTTTATGGATTTAGCCGCAAGAAATGAACACATTCATAGGCTCCCAGCACATTCAGTATCTGACATGCACTTCACAGAGGGCAGGCTGGGGAGACTTTGATTGTGCAAGGGAGAAAAGGTCTGCACCCTAAAATAAAATCACACATTAAAAACGTGCTGGCTGCACAAACAGAATATAAAACAGGTTAACAGGGGCTCTGTCTTCCTCCCTGGCAAGAACAGTTGTCCCCAGCTTGTCATGTGGATGGGAACGCTGCTGGCTTGCTTCCCCGTCACTCAGAAGAGTAGCGGCTGAGCTGCCCTGAAGTTTTCTCTCTGCTGACAGGTCGGCTGGTTGGGTGTGAATGCTCCAGCCGGCAGGTAAGCAAAGGTGTGTCTGCCTTACCTGCACTCTTAGATATCACCAGCCGCAGAGCCTTGCCACACAAAAATCTGACCCCATGGGACACCTTCCTGGCTGGCTTAAACAGCAATTGTTTACCTTCACATGCCTCAAAGTTAGTTTCTAAAAATTATTTAAAAACCAAGCACATAATAAACATTTCTACTACTCAGTACTTTTTTAAAAAAACAAAAAAAAAGTCATTATGGAATATTCCTTAGGTAAAGCATCAAAAGAAGATGCAAAGAGAGGAATCAAGTCCTGATTCAAGTTCATAATCCACCTTCAAGAACCAGGACAAAGAGCGTCAGCTGTGCAGAAACATTTAAGGGGAAAAAAGGGCTGACTGTCAAATGAAAAATACAGAAAATACTGATGCTAGGAACTAGACCAAGAGGCTTTCTGGGGCATCTGTCCACCCCTCGCAGGCTGAGAGTCTCAGCAGAGCCCTTCCTACTCCTCCTGCTCCTAAGATGCTCCTGCATGCATCTCTCACAACGCACCTGAGCAGATCTGCTCAGCTCAACTCCCCAAGTCTCATAACGGGAATCCAGAAATCAGCTTCTAGGTTCTGGCCCTGTGTGAAGTCCCGCATTTAAGGCTTTTGTTCATAAGCACAATATAACACTATTATGCAAGCTAAAGAAACACACACCAAAGCAGTACACTGTCACCCCATGGTATCCAAACAGAACAGCTTCCAAGACTCCCTCAGGTATCAACCCCCATGAATGGCCAAGTTCCTTATATAAAATGGTATAGTATTTCCATAAACCCTATGGACATTCTCCATATACTTTAAATCGTCTTTGGATTACACATAATAGCTCATACTATGTACACATTATACAGGAAGTCATTCTACTACACTATTTAGGGAATTATGACAAGGAAAAAAAATCTGTACATGACACAATCACCTTACCATATAAGCTCAATGCAAGGTTAGGTGAATTTGTGGATATGGAATCCATGGATACAGAGGGCTGACTGTATATTCTATGGTCACCCATACAGAGAAAACAGTAAAACCAGGAGGAAGTACATAAACATCAAGAATACGACTGAGGACTGAGGGGGTTAGACTTGCGTGGTGTGGTTAAAGAAGACTTCTTTTCTCACGGATGTTATATTTCTTAAAGGTATAGATGAACTTGACCAAATGTCAACAGTTACGGATTCTTTTTTTTTTTTTTTTGTACTGGGAATCAAACTCAGGACCTTGCGTTTGCCAGGCAGGTGCTTGTACCACTGAGCTATACCTCTGGCCCAGTTACGGATTCTAGATGGCAGGAGAATGTACAGTTATTTTATTCTCATATATGCACACACATGTAGAGGGATTCAGAGGTTTCCACATTCACCACGGGTCCAGGACATCAGAACAGTTTGAAAGCCTGTCACCTCCATCCCTCTCTCCTTAGCTCTTTCACAGCCAGATGTTAGGTGGCCAATTCACAGCCCACGTTGTTCAAGTCCATGACACTTCTACACTTCTTACATTGATAATGAACTGTCTCAGGGTTTTTTCTCTTTATTTCTGTTCCTATTTCTCTTCCCCAACTACAGGGTAAGTTTTCAGACGCCAAGATACATAATTTCTCCTGGTCCTCTTTCCTCAGCTTACCACCTTTGTCCATACACTGAGTAAAACACTTATTTAAGACCACGAGACATCAAACGAAATATAGTAATGAGACCGACATGTCTACTTTTCATTCTGGAAATAAACTACCCTTACAAAGTAGCAAAAACTGGTTTCGACAGCAAGAGCTGTTCATTGACCATGCAAGTGGACATGCACACGGGCACAATAATTTTTTAGTTAAGTCGTTTATCTTAAGAGCTTAAAGTAATAGACTTTAAGACAGAAAAAAAAAAACAAAAAAAAAAACAAAGAGACCTTCCACACATATTAACAGTCTTTTATTCCACAATTTAAAAACCATTTTGATTTTAATTCCCATGGAGTATACAGTCACACCATATAGGAATTTATAATTATTCCAGTAAACATTTCCCACACTGGACTCCTGGTACGGGTTCCTCAATTCCTCAAAGAGTACTGTGTCCTTACCAACAGCCACACCCAATCACCACCAAAGAAATTTCATTTGGAAAACCCTACTTAAATCAGAGTTCCTCTGAAAGTAAAGATATGCACTGTTGCCCAAAAGTCCGTAAATTCCTACTGCTAAAATGAAAATAACAATGGAGCTTGCAGAAGCCAATGTTTCCAAACTCAATTTAACCATGGAATAGTTTCTGCATGGAATAAATTAATATGTGAGGAACATGTGGTCTGAGAGACATGGTGTGGGACACGCCTGCCCTCGTGATGATAATACCTTCTGGATTTAACAGTACCATCCACGTTTCAAATATCCAGTCCCATTGTTCCCATAAATGTGACTCAGTCTCATGAAAGTCAGAAATCTTAGTTTTAGATTCATGAAATGTGGTCCCTATTATAAAGCCATGTACAGTGGTACTTCAGTTTATGAACTTAATTTGTTTCACCATTTTGGGGGAGATGGCTGCAAATGTGTTTGTGTGGGAAGGATGGCTGTGGTCATGTGGAGTATGTGAACAGATGCAAAATTTTGCCAAACACTTTTGTTTGCAAACCAAATTAGCTGCAAATAGAAGTGTTCGTGAACTGAGGTATTACTGTATTTGCACAAAACCCTTATGAACTGACTCACATATCCCTCCTACAATTTGAAGAAAATTTTAGGCATTAACTTCATCAGGTTCATAGTGTTAAACCAACTGTCCTCATAAACCAAGTCCAGAGCACAATCTCAAACAATGCTAATACACCCAATACCAGGATACCAAGTTCTGTTTCACACTCTTGACCTTCCCAAGTGGAGATCTGTATACACCATGAATACCCAATGTGTATTCTAATAATTTAACATTCTATTGCTCAAGACACCCACCTAAAACACAGGAAGCAAAAACTTCAGCCCCACTACCAACCGAAGCAATATTATATAATACAATCACGTTAGGAACACTTCCATATATTATACCCTGTATGATTGGAGCTGAAGGCAGTGGACCTTTACATACAAAGCTAATAGGGAACACGCAAGGTATCACCAGTCTAAAAAACTGAATGTTAGAGTAATTTCAGTCTCCTTGATCCAACAATTCTACCTCCAAGAATGTACGAAAAGGAAAACAAATTGTGCACATATACAGACATCAGAGCGTACCAGCAGCCAATAGCAATTCTCCACTGGATTCACCCTACTCATCATGTGTAGCTAAGAACTTCTCATCGGGACAAGAAGGGGGAATAGGATCCAGTCACACAAACATCCCAGGTTCCTCTGGGCAGACCACAAACAAGAGGTCATCAGAGACACTTAGGAGTGGCTTTACTATCCTTTCTCAGCCCAGCAGAAAATGCCAGTCTAGACGGTAGAAGTACATGTGTTTCCATCTGAGATGGCCATGTGCTCACAGGCATCCCTGGCATACCTTTGGGAATAAAAAAAGGAACCCTGCTGGATTCCAATCAGGGCCTAGGAGATGAAGTAGAGAGGAGATGCCTGCCCCTTGAGGGACAAAAACCCATGAACACAAAAAGAAAGGCTTGGGGCTGGGGATTTCGCTCAGCGGCACAGCGCCTGCCTGGCAAGCGCAAGGTCGTGAGTTCAATTCCCGGTAGCGGAAAAAAAATAAAAATAAAAAAAAAAAATAAATGAATAAAAAGAAAGGCTTTGATCTAAGCAGGCTGTGCATATGTGATTGACAGCAGACTCAAGGAAAGCCCCAGGATCATCAGACAGGAAGGGCAGAGAATTAAAATAAACTAAAACAATGAGAGTCTTATGTTTCAGAAGAAATGTGTGTGTGTGATTCCAGCACTGGAACCTAGGTCTACTATTTCCATGAAAAATAATGTACTAAAACAAAATAATAGAAGAATGTATTACCTTCAAAAAATGAACACTCCTACACATTGCATGAGGCACAGGAATTTTAGGGGATGTAATAACACATAGACTCTTTAAGGCTAACATATCTGATTTTGTTCACCTTTGGACTCGCAGCTTTGAAAAAAAAAATGTCTAAATGAATGAATGAATGAATGAATGAATGAATGTAGAACCATATTCTTCACTTTCTGGCAACCTCATTAATGTCAGCTCCACTGGCCTGGAAGAACTGATGTCTTCTGTATTACTTTTAAAAATGTGAAACAGCAAGACTAGTCCTAGTCCCACATATTTATCTCCCTTTAAGAGGAACCTGCTGTGGCACCAGTCTCTGTGCATTCCATTATCGCTGTTGACACTCCACCGCTCTGGACCACAGCGGAGGATCCTCTGGCTCGCCAAAGGATTTAGCATCCTAGCACAGTAGGGACGTGACTTCCGGCCACATTCTTTAGGCTCCCCTCCACTTACATAATTTGGATCTCCAAATACTGAGACTGCCCCTCCCTGGGGTATTTTGGACCTCATTTGTACTCGCTGGTGCCGATACCAAAATCTAGTCCTCATTGCAAGGCTTTGGTAGGCCCGGTCTGCAAATAGAATTACATAGATTTTAGGGAGGTTTCGGTCTAATTTTGAAAAGGAAAAAAAAAGCGGTCTCCATAGATACCAGCTTTTCAACATATTGCTTTTCTGCTCTCCTGTTTTCTTACACCAAGAATGTCAACGCAGAACGAAATATTTATAAGTAAATCACACAGGCTTAAGGATGGTGCGTCCCACCCATCCCTCCATACCCCCACTGCTGGAGACTGGGGCAGTGTGGAAGGCAGCAGAGGAGTGGGGCACTTTAGAGGCCAGAATGGACGCTTATGGCTGGATCCACCGCACACTTTCTAGAGCACTCCTGGAAAGAAGATACCCGCTCGGCGTCCACACAACACATCTTTCTCTTCACTGCTTCGTTAAATTGCATGAGGGTATGGCTGTCTATGCAGGTGGCAGACACGCACAGAGGGACTTCTGTAGATGCCCCGCTCAGACAAACTTTACCAGGCTATGAGCAGCCGGGGTCCAGGTGACCAAGTAGTCAAGTTGTGGTTATGGCTGCCTGAGCTCTGCTTAGAACACTGGGACCACGGATGCACATGAGTGGATTTTACTGACTCCTGAAGATGTTTTTGTTGTCCATGCCCACAAAGAGGGTGTGAGAGCCTCCAGAGCAGCTGTGATGTGGTGAAAACCTCCAAAGGGGTGTCGACACTATTTCACTGGCAAAGAAAGGGTAAGAGCATTTACAAAGAAGAAACAGAGGTATTACATGACCCAGCTAATCCACCTCTGAGTATACATTCAGAGGAACTCAAAGCGGGGTTGCTAAGAGATATTTACACACTCATGTTCACAGAAGTGCAATAGCAAAAAGGTGGAAGCAACCCAAGTCTCCACTCCAAGACGAATGGGCAAACTAAATGTATATACTGCAGTAGATCATTATCCAGACTTAAACAGGAAGAAAATTCTGACACATGCTACAACACCGATGAACCTTAAAGACACCCTGCTAAGTGAATTAAACCAGTGGGGAGGGGTAAGAACAAACAGTGCCTGACTCTGGGCAGAAGGGCTACTGAGAGTGGTCAAACTCACGGAGACAGCAGAACGCTTATTGCTGGGGTCTTGAGGGAGGACAAAATGGGAAATTGTTATTTCATGGGTGTAGTTTCATTTTTGCAAGAAGAAAAAGTTCTGGAGACTGTGCAAATGTGAACATACTTAACAATACAAAGGTATGTGCCTAAAAATACTGAAGACTATATTCTGTTAGGTGCATTTTACCACAATGAAAAATTAAAAATAGGGCAGGGGATGTGGCTCAGCGGTAGAACACTCGCCTAGCATGTGCAAGTCGCTGGGCTCAATCCTCAGCACTACAAAAATAAAATGAAAGGAGAAAAAATTGGAAAAACATACAGGCACAAGACCCTGTTCCTCACAGTTTAAAGGGAAGCTGCTATCAAATGAGAAGCATATAGTAGGTACATGTTAGAAACCCTCCCCGGTGAGATGACAGGACATCGGTAAATACTGTTGATTGGTTTTTACAAGGAAGCTGAGTTCCCTGTTGCAAACAGTGTACGTTTCCTCAGTAGCCCCTTGTGCAATTCTTTTGCCGTATTCTAAACAAGAGACCTAGTTTTGCAGCCCCTCAGTTAAAGGAACTTTGCAAATCATAGCACAGCTCACTGGCTGGACTGTGATCTACATCAATCCTCCTCCTCGGGGTGGCTTTCTCCCCAGGGACGGGTGTCAGTGTACACAGGCGCATTTGAGAGCCACACAGGGATGAGGCCAGAGGGTATGGCACAGGCCTCTAGTGGGCAGAGGCCAGGAAGGCTGTCATCTACCCCATAAAGCACAGCACAGCCCCACAACCAAGAACCTAGGCTCCAATGTCAACAGTGTCACGGTTAAGAAAGCCTGTGCTAGATGTGCCTAGAGGTTCAGAAACCAGGACTTTTCATTATGCTCTTTCTCCAGCATATGCCTCCTAGCAGGCAGCTGAATGACCTGTTCAAATAAGCCAGCACTGGGCTAAACATGCCAAGCCACGTGACTTCATCCGGTCCTCTCGTTCTTCGGCGAGTGGCACTGCCCCAAGGTCAGTGCCCCAAGGTCACCGACTGGGCAGCACTTTTGAAGAGCTTAAATCATGCCACTGTGGGGACATTAAGGCACACATGACAACAGTTTCGCTGGTACCACAGAGTCTCTCAAGAGTCTTGGTAGCCTTACAAGCCCACTCAGACTGTGGAATAATGTTCTGATTTTGTGAGAAAGTAGTATTTTCCATATTTTACAAAGGTTACTATCTTTTGGACATCAGAACATTCTTCCATTCTGTCCAAGTTACTTGCATAAACAGGGCTTCCACAATTCAGCTCCTATTGCTCCCTCTCCAGAATCTTCTAGCCCAGAAGCCACACCTAAACAACTCTGAAGATTTTCCAGGCACTAAACATCTCAAGAGGTCGAGCTGAGAACATCTGTAACCACTACCTCTGCTTATAACGTTATTCTTCCCCTTGAGCCACCTGGAGGACCCCTATTCACGCTTCCAAACCCTGCTCAAGGCTGAGCATCACTTCTCTGAAGGTTCCCCACATCTCCCAGATTCCCCACAGTTTGTCCTTCCTCCCATGCAAGTTCCACATTGTGACATCCTCCTGTTTCACATATACTTCTCTTTATTAACCATCAGCCAACAAGACTGAGACTTGCTTGACGCAGGGACTGTGCACATCCTTGTACACACTGTGTATATTACAGCAGACCCCCTAAGGGATATGAAAGTGAAACCTATCAGTTGTGTCTGCCAGAGTCTGCAAATAAAGCCCATCAGCTGAAAACTATACCCAACTAGCAGCACCTTCAACAAACAGCTAGGCATGATAGCATGTGCCCATATCCCAGCCCTCTGGGAGGCTGAGGCTGGAGGTTCACAAGTGAGACCCCAACCTGGGAAACTTAGCAAGACCCTGTCTCAAAATTTCAATCCCCAGTCCTGCAAAACATACATACTCACACACATCCATACGTACACACAACCATTAGTAGTCACTAAAACTGACTGACATTAAGAAATCAGTAAAACAGTGCACAAAAGACCTACAGGAGGACATCTGCAATTCACTATGAATTCTGAAAATCTTTTGGTAATTCCAGGACACTCACTGTTTCTGAGAAGGAGGGAAGAATTGAAGCACAGCAGGAATCCCTCACAGAAGGCCCCTGCAACGAGGGGGGCACCGGGACACGTGCAGAGGTGACGCACAGGTGCAGAGATCCTCTTCCCTGGCGGTGTCATCACGCACCAGGCCAGCCATGGCTTCGACCCACGGGGGGCCTAGACGCTTCCTCCCTGCTATGGTTTTGGTGTCTTGTTTTGTTAACAATAACCACAGATACTTCAAAGTCTGGGTTATTAAAGATCCAGATGACTACAGCAGAACCACCAGGATGAGGGGGACTGTAGGTGGGGACATTTGGCCAAAAAAAAACCCAAAATAAAAAAACAACACATTGCAGGCTGAGGCCGCAGTTATATCTTCACTTGGCTCTCAGGGATGCAGCTCCAGCCCCCGGAGTTTTTTTCTCTTCTGTTGTTTTCATTTGCTTTTTGGTAGGGCTGGGGATTGAACCCAGGGCCTAATGCATGCTAGGCAAGAACACTACCACTGAGCTACATCCCAGGCCCTGGCTTTGGTTTTGTTTTTTTTTTTTTTTTTATTCTGAGACAGGGTCTCCATACCCTGGGAGTTTTCATAAGACCTTCGGGCAATTCTGATGCAAGCTTAGATTGGAAAGCTCAAAGTGGGCAAGTGTGAGAATCACCTGGATGACTGGTCAACCCCCACCACACACACACTCACACACACACACACACACACACACACACACACACACAGAGATCTTCCAACTGTGGCTCCCTGGTGGCCCTGAACTTGCCTCTCCAACAACTACCAGTGACGCTGATGGTCCCGGGCTGGGGACCTACGAAACAGGAAAAATCTGTAGGAGGCAGTTTTCATTTTCAGGTTGTAACTGTAATTTTTGCTTATCCTGTGTACATCTTTTAATAAAGAAAGGAAAATATGTCTCAGTTTGTCATTAAATTTTATAGTATCGTGGGGTCTTGTGATAACTTCCAAAATAACCTACTGGATGGAATGCTGTTCCCCTTTCACTCTTCTCTCTTAATACTTCCAAAGGTCACAGGCACCCCAGAGTTTGGACCAGCAGCTCGGCACTCAGAGGAGCTTTACCAGCCAGCCCGGCCCAGCTAGGTCTGAATGAAATGCTCCCTCCTCAAGCACTGTAGCTATCCACTCCGTCTCAGAGTGGTTTCTCGCTCAGACACCAGTACAACAACTTCACTTGGCGCTGGTTCCTGTTAACGAACAGCGCGGCCTGCGCCAACCACAACCTCCAGCACATGCGCTCGGCCCACTTCCCTATTTTAAATGCCTAATGATTATCACAGCACCCGAACACATCTGCAGGGAGCCAGGCCCGCCGCCTTCCTCTCGCCCCACTCCAGGCCCTCCTGTGAGGGTGCACCAGCAAAGCCGCCAAGTACAGACAGGTTATACAACGTTCTCCAAGGCAGAGCGGAGGCCACAAACAATCAAGGATTTTTTTTCTTTTTTTTTTTTTTGGAGAAATGATCAAACCCGGGGGTGGGGACAGAACTTCCTGCAAGAAACCGCATCCTGAACAAGCAACGCCACGACTCACTGTAAATAAATACTCTCTCCTTGCAGCACTTCCGTCAACTGTCAGGGCCCTGGCTCCAATCGCCTTTCAAGTCCAAACAGGAAAGGGGAGAAAAGAGAGTGAGATGGCAGATAGGAGGTTTAATTTGCTTCTTGCTCCAGTTTCCATTGGTGGGGCGCTTCCAATTCAGCAGGACTGCCAGCTGCCTGGAATTGCTCCTGGACCCCTCTCTTTCCTGTTAACCTTCATAATTGTATTATTACCGGCCAGCCCACAACTGGCCTCTCCAGACAGAGAGGAGCACAGCTCTTCCCTGCATCAGATAAGCAGGCAAAGTCAAAGAGAATGGTGGAGACAGAAAGGCAGCGGACACGCGCAAAGGGCGCTCTACGCACGGCTCTGCTGTAACTTAACCCTGGGTTGGAGGGCTGCAGGACAGTGGGTTCAAGAAGGAAATAAGTCTGTGACCTCAATCTTCTGGAAAATGAATGTGAAGGATATCCTTGCAAAGTGCGCGGTGTGTCTGGGAGGGAGCGATGTGCAATGGCAGCGACTGTGACTATTTCTCACGTGTGGACCAGGAGGCAGGCTTCACACAAACGGGCTCCCTTCCCTCGGTCTTCACCCGCTGCACTGGTAGTACCATTACCTCTGTTTAACAGATGAGGGAACTGAGTGTGGTAGAGCTGTAGAAACACATGTCGGTTCACAAATAGTAAGTGGCTGAAGCGAAAATGTAAACTCAGTTTTGCCTAAATCAGGGCTGCCACGAACAGCTGGGAGGGAGGTACACGCACTGCTTGCTCCAAGAGACGCCTCACGTATTACTGACAATGCAAACGGCAAACCCTGGTGGCCTGTTTGGCAGAAGACATTTTAACCGTGGAATATACTGCCTCCCAAAGTTTCTGGTAAAAACAAAATGAGTTCAATCCAGCGAGATTCTTAAGAAGCTCCGAGATTCTAAGGTAGTTTGAAATCCATGGCATTCAACAGACAAACTCAATTTGATTTTTTCTAAGGGCCGTTTTGGCTGACTTCCCTACAGCTCTAATTTCCCAACTGGCTCTGTCTTTTGAGATTAAACCCCAAGTCTATTTTTATACAATACTGAAAGCACCAATGTCTGATTCATACAGGCACTCAATAAAGATCCATTGCAAAGAACTGGTAGGCAGATGGGTGAATCAATGAATGAATGATGGAATGAATGACTGCAGACCGTCAATAGGAGATGCCTGCTTATCACAAGGACAGAAGCAGAAAGGAGTTCTGCTTGCTCTTCTCTGAGAAGTCTGACTCTTGTGGAGTGACGGGGGCTCTGCCACACTCCTCAGACTGGCTTCCACAAAAGCTGCTGTCATTTGTGGGCATCCTTGATTTTTTTTTTTTTTTAAATAACTGGAAATGCAGGCTGAGGCACAGTGGCGGCAGCAGCTCTAGCTGCAGAATGGAGGTAATATAATGTGTTGCTGGCAGCCTAGGAGGAAGCGGGAGGGTAATGAGCAAGGAAAAAGCATGTTCAAAAATGAACGAGTGGGTGAAGCCTCGTAAACTCCTCTCAGACAGGACATGCCCCTGGAGCCTCTGCCCGCACAGGGAGGGGCCAGGCAGCTTCCCCAAGGAACAGCAGGGTGAAGCTGGAGACAGGGCTGAGGGGCACCTACTGCCACACACCAAAAAAATTAAATTAATAAAAGTAAAAATGAAGCATTACGTGTAGCAGGCAAGTGTTATTAAAACACTGTAATGTCTCAGAGGTTCCTATGAAGTCATGTTCCTACAATTCACTCATAAGAATTTAAAGACAAAATTATATGCCTCGTAATTCTCCAATGAGTGTGTTTTTCTATGGATCCCATTGTTAGATGGGATGCACAGCTTCCAGAAAGTTTAAATCATTGAAGGGATTAAAAAAAATGTGGCACTTTCCAGAAATCCAGCTGCACACGCCTCAGCAGGAACAACTGTGAATCCTGACTGCGTCCGCACTGATGTGTACGCTGGTATACACGTGTCAGGACACACTTCCCACTAGGGTTGCAAATGCAAAATGGCCAGAGACCAGGCACTTGCTTAAAGGAGGAAGCAGGCAGGGAACCAGGACTAGGGAGTGGTGACACTTGTCCCTACCTAGACAGCTTCAAGAAGCCCTACCCCAGCGAGCACCTTGAGCCCTGCATGGGAGTGGAGCTGGAAGTCCAGGTATTCTGATCTGACAGTGAGCCCGACACATCAGGGTTTGCAAAGGAAATCTCAGGAAATGTGAATGGGTACTCAAGTACGTTCTTTACAACACTGTAAATTAAATATATTTGTGGTCTGAATACTTCTGTCTACACCTGTGTCTACACATACACCACTAATGATTAATTGTATTTAGGTACTATATGACCAAGCCCTCTGCGTTAAATGTTGCGAGTTATTTGGGGGCTACCTCAGTAAGTTTTCAGACAACAACTCCCACTTAAAAGATGAACAACCAGAGTGTGGGAGTTATCTGTGGATCTGGGAAGTGATTGGTACTGCAGTCTGAATACACAGCATCCCCCAGAAGCCCATGAGGTAAAGGTTTGGCTGCTCTCTTGAGGAACTAACAGAAAGTAATGGAACCTTTAAGAGGTGCGGCCCAGGGGGAGGAAGTGAGGTCACTGGGGTGTGACCCTGAAGAGATGCCTCCCAGCAGCCCTGAAGTGAACAGACCTCCATCAGCCATGACTCTCACCCACAGTGACAGGGCTGAGCAGGCATGACGTGAAATCTCTGAAACCAAGAGTGAAAACAAACATTCTGTTCTCATCAGCTGTTCAGTTCAGGCATTTTGTCACAGTAATGGAAAGCCGACTAAGACCAGTGGCAATCAGGTACCAGAATTCAGACCCAGAAGGAATCATCCCAAAGGGAAGGAAACAGGAGCAGCCTGGCTCAGCAGTACCTAATACCTCCTGCCTCCATTCTGTCTCTGGAGAGGTGAAGTCATCAAGGCCTGTATCCAGTGACCACACAGCAGTGAGAGAACCAGGCCCGAAGAGTCTGAGGAGGCTCTGTGCTGATACCAAGTTATTAGGAGAAAGCTGGTCCATGCCCAGTGCACTCTACCTGCTCAGGCGCATGTGACCACAGACATGAGCTGCGCCTTCCCGGCACAAGGCACTCTTTTTAATAAAATTCGATTAAACTTGCATACTCACACACCAGGATTTGGGGTGGAGGATCGTTTCTCTTTTTTCCGTCCTACTCAAGATCTGAGAGAAATTTCAGTGCCTCAGAATCCGCCAGAGACAAGTGTAGACATGTTCTGAGAGCAGAGTCTCAAATGACTCATTCTTCCAGTTTTCTCAAACCGATTTCAGCTTTTAGGAAAGAGGCTTCATTCATACACACCACACATCAGGCAGTGCCAGACCCTCATGGAACCCTTCATGAGTGGATGGCTCCAGACAACACTTCTCTGCCGAGGAACGTGAATGTCACCAGCCTTGGGGAGGGAACCCCAGTGCAGGAACAGGATCTTTCTAAGACAATGACTGCAGTGACTACCAGGCACCTCCTGGTCTACGAGAAAACTTGATTCCCTGGCCAGAGTCAAGGATTCCCCTTCCCCTTACACACACCTCTTTGAATATTTTCTACAAAGAAATTTGCAAAACCCTGCTGAATTAGGGCTGCAAAAAACTTAGCATGGGCAAGTTTACTGCTGCCATGGTTCCGCACATGAAGGCTGCTGGCTTCTACGATCTAAGTGATACTTAAGAAAATCCCCACACCTCTCCCAAAAGGTGGGCTGAGGCTGTGGTAATGTCCCTGGACAATTCATGGGACCTAATCAGCATTATACAGTACTGAAGAGCCTCAGTATTAAGAGCTATGGCTGAATGAGATTCTTTCTGAGCTATAAATTTGGGCAAATGATGTAGTTTCTCCAAGAAGCGACTCCCTCATTGTAAACCAGTGGGTTATAAAGGAATGGACCAAACTGAGTTTTTCCAAGGATGAAATGGGAGGAGTTCAAGGTGAGCCCTTCACCAGACACCCTAACTAACAGATAGAGTTGCACTATCTATCAGTAGCAAAAATCCTTCCTGTCAATTGCATTACTGTCCACAGTTAGGATGCCCAGTACAAATTTCTCAGCTTTGAACATTAAATTACCACTTCCACAATTTCAGGCCCAAACCACTGCCAAGTATTAATCCTTCGAAACCTGCCCAGCAAACTCCAAGCTGGTAATGCCAGCACATGCCTTTTTCACAGAGAGTACTTGCAAGTATACAACTTAATAAAGTGCGTGGCATGCAAAGTTGGTTAGAAAACGCCAAACCTTAGCTCCAGTGGGATCAAAGAACAAAATACATGTTATAACCAGACCTAATACAAAATTGCTTTTTAGTTCAGAAACAGAATGCCTGCCAATTCGGGGAAGCTGCCTGGAAACAATAATCCAACACTATATGATCACAGTCGTCTTCATTTTTAAACTTGGGTATGAAAAACAGGGTAGGTTATAGAAAAAACAGAAAGATGAATGTGCTTTACTTTGCCATAGATTTTTTTTTTCATATTGCAAAAATATAAGGTCCAAATAAGAGAAGGCAAGCAAGGCAACTAGAGTGCAAAAGTTAAAGACACACTAGTTCTCAAGGCTGTTCAAGTTCTAGGGCAGCATGTGAGCGTAAATACCTACTTAAATTTTGCTCCCCACGCTCCTTGCCTGCCTCATCTTACTCCGGTGTTTAAGGGAGATTGTGAAATGAGATGTTATTTTCATGTACTTGTGTGTGTGGCAATGTCTTACACGGGCGTCCAAAATGTGAACTGATGGGTAACAGTGTAACGCATTTCTCCTCCAAAGACCAGAATTTCACGGCTTGGGGCAGCTAGGCAAGGAACAATTTCCTAGAATCTTACCAAGCTCAAAGGCAGTTCTTCGCCACTTTGCAAGCATTTTTTTCATCAACCTCCAGCAATGTTTTCCCATCCTCTCCCACACAAATGAGAATTCATCCCACAAACAGCAGAAAAGCCCATTCCCAGACATTATTTTTTACCTGCATAAACCCTCTGGGAGAACAGGACACGATGCAAAATTGAAAGGGATCACTTACTGATCATGGGATCTGACCACTGGGCTCGAGGACTTCTTTTTCTTTTCAAGCTCTGTGTGTAAATGAATCAGTGTTTGATTAGATAAATATTCATAGAGCTTATTTTTAGAAAAACTAAACAGTAATAAAGTAGAAGTAAACATACCCTACCATAGACCTATGGAATTTGAGGCACATAAAAGTCTTAAAAATCTCACAGTGGAAACTTCAGTAATCGGGCACAGCATTTCTTTCCCAACTTGTCTACAAACTGAGCAGTAAAAGGAAAGGGGCTTAAAAACAAAACAAAAAAAAAAAAACAGCCCTTTGCCTTTGAACTCTTCTTTTAAGTTGCCCACTTTTACCTCATAAAGCCTCATTTACAAATAAGCATGTTTCCAAATCCAGGATACATTAGAACAAGGGCTAGGGAGAACACACAAAAAAACACACCTGCATACTAGAGTCAAAGTGTGTATGTTCCTGATTTGATTCTTTAACTGAAGCCACTTGGATTTGAAATACTAAACAAGTAAGAGTCAAAACTGAAAAATTACAGGTGTTTCTTCCTTCAAGCTAGCAAGTGTTTGATGTGTTCCCCTAATGATCGGGATGTAATCCCTGCTCCTGAAGAACCAGGAGACGACATGATAAGCTCTGCCCTCCCGACCCAACCTTCTGCAGATCTTCACCTGCTTGTGGCCCGTGAATGGCAGCCTCTCGTGTCACATGCATTTTGATGGCAGCTGTCCCATGCAAATTCATGTATGATCCCACACTGAGCTATGAAATAGCCTAATGTGTCATGGTATGTGACACGTGGCTTCTCGTTTCTACAGTTCAGTGGTTCTCAGCATCTATAGCAGAAGAGTAGTCCTGCTTCACGCTTTTAAGGAAAGCCCACCACCCTATGCTAACCTGAAACACAACTAAAGAACGGCATAAGAGAAACTACTGTCTAAATACTGCAAAATTCGACTGCTCTTATCCAAGTGATAGAACGAGTTGATCGTTTTCTTTTTCATTTGACAGAAGAATAAACAATTTTATAGAATTTTTTTGAGGACCTAATTATATACTAAGCAAGAAGTAATTTTTCCCTCCTGCCCACGTTTTATGTTTGGGGCACTTCCATTTCACGTCCCCTGACACCTTTTCCAATAATCCATCTACTTGATATTGGAAAGCCTCACATGAATAAAACTTTATGGCACTACAGGCGTTTAGCCTTCCACTGACATTCCTGGCCTGTTCAATTCTGCAATTCAATCAAAATCAAATCTCAAAATCCTCTTGTCAGCCAGCACTGCTTTCATATGCCTGAGCCTTGTGTAAGGATAACTGCATCCAATCTTCCCCCCAAGCAGTGCTTATATTGTTTTATTACAGTTCAATGAGTGGAGTTCAAAATTACATGCAGCTGCCTACTACTGTGGTCAGGCTGTGTTACGCATGGACACAAGTATTGCCCACCAGGCCTGAAATCATTCACTTACTGGCTGGCCAGAAAGGCTGTGAGCACTTCTTTGTATGGAGGAACATCCTGTCTGCTAGATCTAAAGAGGGTGATGTTAACAGATCAGTCCCTTTATAAAAGGATTGTGAAAGCCCAATGAAATGCAACTCAAATGTGCTCAATGTTAAGCATGTGGCTAGAGCACATAAAAGCAAAGATAAACCTCAACACGCACTACTTATTCGCAGAAAGCTTGTGAAGGAAGATAAAGAGATCCAGAATAAAAGACATCTCAAAGAATTTTTATATGTGTTTCAAATGAGGAAGCTTCATTTAAATGGAGTTTTTTTAATACCCCCAATAATCCTTTCATTGAAACAAAAAGACACAATACACAGCCAATTAAACACAATGTAACCTGATGAACAATACAGAAATTAAAACACCAGGGGTTTAGGAAGGGTCTGGTAAGATGGCGAAAGGCAGAGTGATGGGGAAAGGGCTCCGGGAGCAGACTATACTGTCAACACCAGGACCAAAGCTCAAGTGGTCACCTAATATTTTAAAAACAAAAAAAACTGACTACGGCATGCTGGAACACAAAGAAAGGCAAACTGGGTTTCATTGGAGTAGCTATCAAATTATCTGGTCATCAACAAATGGGGGCATGGGGTTTCCTCACCAAAGAACTGTCAAAGCCCCAAATAAAAATATGAATAAAAATATAAATGGCAACTCCAGGCTACTTTTAGGTTGGCAACTCTACAGGTAAAACAATAGCCTCCTAGGGCACAGTGATTCAAGAAAAAAAGAATTACACGTGTCTCATTTATGTCGGGTGGACATCCTCATGCAGGCGGCCAAACACCTTTCTGTGGCACCTTTCTGTGGCAGGAGGTTTGAAAGATGCACGCAACTGCAACGTTTTTATCTGTGATGCCCCAACATCCCTGGAGCCCCAAAGGTGAATGATGTCCACGTCTAATAGCAGCGATGCTGCATCTTTGGAAACAATGTTATCAAAAGGAACCCTAAAGGGAACATGAAAAGCTCACAGAAAACCAAAATTAGGCTCAAGACTACATACTCAGAAGTTTAAGCTCAAGTTAACCCTCACACCAAGGGGACAAATGTAGAGGTAGGTCTTCTGCTGCACCTATGTTTGCAGGCATGGTTTAGATTCGCTTGCAATGACACTTTATTTTCAGTAACATTGGAGACTCAAGGACCCAGCAAGTCAAGACAGGGACAATTCACAGCAGGCACAATACCAGGTGAGCTTTTAGACATAATTTTATTCTCCCTGGGATAAGCGATGAGATGCAGGCTTACTGACCCAAATGGGGCGCTTGTTATATTTTCATACCGGACAGGGCTGAACTTCGAGGGCCGAGGCACACATTTCTGAATGTGGACACTGCTCTGGTCAAGACCTGTCATTCTTTGACGGTCACAAAGCAGGAATGCCTGCCTTTCTCCCAAGCCAACTGCAGTGAAATGTGACTGTTAGATAGCTTTTCAATTGCCGAGTAAATCAGCTGGTATTCCCAGAAAATGGAAGCGTATTCCACAGACCAGCCTCATTCCCTTCCTTTCCCTTTCCCAATGGGTAAAATGAACAAACCTCAAAACAAATTGAACATCACTCTTAGTACTTACAGACGCACACTCAGCTTTCTGGCATCTTTAGAAAATCAGAAAATCTAACAATATGGCCTCGAATCCTGACGACAAGTGGCTGGAGTGCAGCGGCAGTGGCTCCCTTCAAGCACTGCCTGTGCTTGGCTCCAGACCCCAACAATCCACCTACTTCTTTTCAACTACCCGTGTGTCTCCTTCTAATATGAGTTTGAGCTCCCTGGGACACAGGTTACCTCGTGTTAGTTCTGGGACCAAAATCGCATGATCTTATCACAATCAGTGCTGTTGGACATCAGTGAATGTTGCTACTCTGCCTGTCTCTAATTTCCTAAGGAAGGGGACTAAGGATACAGATGGCTTCATAATAAATGCCAAAGCCAGTCAAATAGAGACACCAAGACCACAGCAGGGTCCCTACCCCAGACCTCACCCCTACCAACCCCATTTCAAAATGTGTATCAGGCAAGAGATTTATTGCTTCAAATATGAGTTACAAGATACATTCTTCAAGCTGAATGACACACGCCAATGGATACTCTGAAACCTAGTTGCCTTGGTTATCTTAATAGCCAAAGCAGATTCACGGTGTGATCCAGGCAACTCTATCCACCCAATCAAAGGGCAGGTTGTAAGAGGATTTCAACATGAGAGCAAAGAACGTCTGGAGCTCAAGGTCTCAAAAATTAAACACCGTTAGATCACCCAAAGGTGAATTGATACCCATTTCATTTTAGTTTAAACTCTTTTTTAAAAAATGAAACCACCCCCTACTCTACACATCTAGAGATCTTGTCCAAAGTCACTGATATAATCAATAGCACCTTGGAGATCTAGAACCCTATTCTCCCTTGTGACATTTACAGTTAGAGTTAGGCCACTGGCTACATTCCTCTGCCAAAGAGCCCAAGTGTAAAAGGAACTCACAAATGTGCACTAGGCTCCAAGACCAACATCTTACTGGTCTCTGCCTTCCAAAAAAGAAAACAGATAATCTTTAAGGAAAGACTCTTTATCCTAACAGCTATGACCCAGACATTTGTGTTTAGACAATGAACAGGTCCAGCTTGAAGACTCTGTAACCTCTGAAAGACAGCTGACATGACTTCGAGTATTCCCAACAAATTAGCTATCCAGCCAAGAAACCCTTGATGAAACAAATGTTTATGCAGCAGCAGGAAATCCTGAGCTGGACTCGGGGTAAGCGTTACCTCGCTACAACTACCTCTACAAGATGTCCCTTTCCAGCAATCTGGAGTTCACAAGGACATACACTCTGTTTTGTTACAAAGCAGGAGCAAGAGAACATGCCTCCGAAGTGTCTGGAAGGCCCGTGAGCCCAGCTGAGAGAGCTGTACTCCTACAGGGCAGTCAGAGCCAAGGACACTGGGGATAATTCGGAATCTTTGTGCCTCCACATACATGAGCTGCACCCCTGGCACTTTCACCTTTTTGCGAAAATGTTCCTCAGCGTTCACAGACACAGTGACACACTGAAGCAGGCACTGAGGCAGAGAGGGACACAGGTGTTCAATCAAAAAACCACAGAGACAAAAGCACCTAAAGAGTTGCTTTATAATGTTTTTTTCAAAGACTGCAATATAAACAACTTAACCCTGATGTTCCAAGGATGGTCTCAACAAGCAGCACGGACAACATTCTGTGTAGGACCCGAGCCCGATGTGGCAGCACATGCCCGTAACCCTAGCAGTCTGGGCCACTGAACCAGGAGGATCCACATACAAGCACAGTGTGGACAACTTAGCAAGACCTTGCCTCAAAATAATTCTTTTAAAAAGGGCTGGGGATATAGCTTACCGTGAAGGTCCTGGGTTCCATCTCCAGTTGAGTGGGGGACGAGAGAGACAGGCAGGCAGGTAGGTAGACAGTCAGACAGGCAGACAGGCAGCCTGCCTGATCCTGAATCTCCTGAATGAGAGACCACAACTGCAATCCCCATGCTCACCAAGGCATGAAGGATGCTGCTCTAGAAGGTTTTGACACTGCTTTTGACAGTGGCATAATTAAGGATGATCCCTACCATCTAGCATATAAATAAAGGTCTATAAGATGCCTAACAGACCCATCAGAAAGGTTTGTTAGAAAAACAAATTTCTGGGGCCCATCTTGGACTCACTGACACAGAATCAGCAGCACTCAGAGCCCTGGAGTCTGCAACAATTTACGAGTCAGAGAGCACCTTCAGTGGATATCTGCTCTGTGCGGTATTCACAGGCTGGTTTCAAAGTACTGTAAAACTGATCAACACATCATAACTGTATAATTTTCAAACACTTCCAAAAGCATGTCATAGTTCTGTACATGCTTCCCAAAGGGAATGGGGCAGGGAGTGGTTCTGGGCTTCTTATAAAGAACATACATCTCTTTACAAATACTCAGTTTTTTAAGAGGAAATGTGTGCATTCTCAGTAACACATGCTTTCAGTGCTAAGCTCTTCACAGAAAATGACAAGCAGACGTGGAAATGTCTGCCCAAGCACACATTCCCCGCGCCCCGCCTACCGTCTGAAAAAGAAGGCACACATCCGAGAGCGCATCCTCATGTACAGACCTTTTCAAGCAAACCTGGACCTGCTAAAGAAGGAAAGCGCACTCCCTCAATCTGTTACTTACTTTGTCTGGGACCAAAGCAACTAATTTAACAAGCAGCAATAAATAATCTGTTACAGGTTAGCTTTTGGTCATTAAACACCCTTCCCTTTTAATTAAAGAAAACTTGAAAACTAGCTCTCAAAGGAATCCCAAATAAGTCACTTAAATATTTAGGACAACACTGCTTTTGATAAAATCTGGATAAAGTGAATGATGAAAACTCTTAAATGTTAGATGGGACGGTATTTCACAGGCTGAAATAATTCAAAGTGAGAGAGAAACAGGATGTGTTTGCTTCTGGGGACCTCTCTCATTTCATTCTTTTAAAGGTCCAAGTTTCAATTCTGGAGCAGCAGCCCAAAAGTTTTCTGTCAATATGAAAAGTCAAAATATTTTAAAGGACTGTACTTCCAACAGTTTCAATTTCCCTGATGCAAGTAACCAACAAAAAAAAGAAAGGAAAGTGTTATTAAAAAATAGTTTCAGGTGGGCATGAGGCAGGGGCAACTTGCAAGCTGACACTTTCTGTATCAGCCACTGCAGATCTGCAGGCATATGTGAGAACGGTTTAATGCACGCCACCATTTTACTTTTCAGTTCAAAGTGTTCTTTTTCATTCAATTAAGTGATTAAAACATGACTATAATTTGACTACATTAATAACACAATGAAGCAAGCCTTCAGGTAAAGTAACTTGGACAGACGAAAGGCTTCCAAACAGCACAGCCAAAGAGTCCTGCCAAGCTGAAGGAAAGCAGTTGTGCAAAGAGCAACAGTTATTCTTGCTTTGATTATTAAAGCGTTTGGGGGAGGGAGCAACGGCCCTTCCCTAGCAAAGACATACGCACCCTGCAATACCAAATCCACAACCAGGCCGGGCTCACTTTATATCAAAGCGTGTGGGCAGAGGCACAACAGAAAAAGAGAAAGAAGGAGACACACTTTGCGAAAGTCTGGCAAAACAGGAAATTTGAGGAAACTATTTCTGAAATGTAAATAAGGTTTTCTGTTGCTTTCACTATTGCAGAAGCGCAGACACTACATTTAATGGAAGGTGCTGGGTTTTTTTGCTAAATCTCTAATATTTCAACATGTCAGAGTTGGCTCCCAGTGTACTGAGCAACTATTTTATGAGTTAGGAACATCAGACTATCGACCAAAATTAAAGTTCAATGTTCTCCCTAACCTTCCACTCACCCCTAGAAGCTATGGAAGGAGGTTGTTCAAATCCCAACTTCTGCTTTTGGACTCAGGACAATGTCTTTGTTTCTTGGAAGATGGGGACAGGTGCAGTTCCTATTCACAGAGGTGGTATGAGATACCTAAAATTACAAAGTGACCGAAATATAGCAAGTGCTAAGCATGCTAGAGAGTTTTCTTATTAACAACAGTGTAATCCTACTCTCAAATCAACACACAGAATACAAAAGAGTCTTTTCTTTTGTGTGTGTGATAAATCTATGTCAACTAATATTGGTCACTTTATTTATAACTAAAAAAAAAAAGAGTACAGGTTTTGCTCAAGAAAATGCTCCATATGAGAAAGATTGTTCTGGCAACTTATCTCAGAGATGTGTCATTTACCCCCACAGAAAGTGGAACATGCAGACCTGGGCTCTCAGGCTGGAACAGGAAGATGGGCACTGGACAGTGAGGACAGAATGCTGGGCCACTGGAAGTAGTTTACTCATTCACACAGCTCTGCCACGCTCTTAAATGTCTTTGCTAATCCTCACCAAGAAACAGGAAAGAGAAAGAAAAAAAGAAAGAAAAGAAAGAAAGAAAAAGGGAAAAAGAGAAAGAAAGAGAGAAAAGGAAAGGAAGGAAGGAAGGAAGGAAGGCAGGAAGAAAGAAAGAAAGAAAGAAAGAAAGAAAGAAAGAAAGAAAGAAAGAAAGAAAGAAAGAAAGAAAGAAAAAGAAAGAAAGAAAGAAAGAGAAAGAAATAGAAGGGGAGGAAGAGAGAACAAAAGAAAGAAAGAAAGAAAGAAAGAAAGAAAGAAAGAAAGAAACAAAGAAACAAAGAAACAAAGAAACAAAGAAACAAAGAAACAAAGAAACAAAGAAAGAGAAAGAAAGAAAGGAAGGAGGAGGGGACAGGAAGGGGAGGGAAGGAAGGGGAAAAACGACATCCAGAAATCCATAGAAATCAGAGGGAAAGTTATATCATCTATACTATTGCCTACTGTACTATAAAACTACAATTTTAAAATGTTTAAACCCAATAAAATAAGTCAAAAACCACCAACCTAATATATGTCCACATTCCATTCAAGTGCTGCACACATACAATTTTAGAACATCTCTAATTTACAATTTTGTTCCATTTTAACTTTATTACCAATTACTGTGGCTCTCTTTTCACCAAAAATCAAACATGTTCTCCATGACTGCTGGGTACATACATCAAACATCCTCAGAAACCACAGCAGAGATCTAGGTCCTGTTGAGGGGAATGATTCATATCTCCATCTCCTCCCCCACGAAATGAAAGCAACAACTTTATCAGACTGGAAGACCCGAGCTGGGAGCGTTGAATAACAAGGGAGCACTACTTCAGAATCACAGGGCTTTCGTCGACTCCCGTTTCATGCGCGTCTCTTCAGAGCATATTGTAGTGCACTGTGTCTACATTTCAGTAATCAAGCTCTCCCGGGCACACAAATAGTAGGGAAAATGGCTCAACCACTGAGTTTGTCTGACATGCTTGGTCAAACCGACGGAAAGATACACCTGGGAAATGTGTTGTGGTGATGTTTGCTGGTAGGTTTGCTTGCCGCCACATCTTACCCACTCCTCCCTACTTCCCTCTTTTCAGCAAGCACCCTGCTTCCCAGCCCGCCACGGGCTCAGGAAAGGGAAGCCATGTCACAGGGCTCCTGGCAGCACATCCCAACCAGTACCAGCTACGACTCCAATGCTATGCACCAATTTCAGGAAAATGAGAGTTCAGCTCTTGCTTTTCTCTCCATTTTTGTAATCTCAGAGAGGCACAACAGTTCCAGCAACCTGCTCCCCTGCTGGCCAGATATTTACACGAAATCTTTACTAAAGGGCTTGCTACTACCACGCTATCTCATTGATACAAGATTACTTCCCTTCTGAACCCCATCATGGTATATAACACTCCAACACTCAAAAACACTGCCCCTTGAGAAAGATGTAGCTCAGATTATTTTCATGTGCTTATCTGAGCGGAATGCCAACATTTTTTGTTTAATGCAATGCAAATCTCAAAAAAAAAAAAAAAAAGAGTTTAACCACGAAGAAAGCAAGCAGGCAGACAGACATCCTCCCAAGGTACACGTGCGCTCACACACTGTGCTCACACGCACATTACACAGATACAGGTCAAGCAAGCAAGAATCACCCTGGATCAGAATTTGAAATATTTTCAGTCTCTCAGGGTGCAAGCCCCATTTTCAAAAGCTGAAACAAACAACAGATCAAATGGAGTATTCTTTAAAATATTTGTAAAACAGTAATATCACAGTTCATGACAAGGTGGAATAGTCTGCCTTTTTATTCTGATTTGCAAAATAGGTACGTGGGGAAAGTAACAGAATATAGCATTTACCTACCCATTTAGCAAATAATATGGAATACCTATTCTACATCTTTATTCAAATGAAAATACTTTCCCCAGCATTTATTTCTTTAGCTCGTAGAAACCCCACCCAGAAAGGAACACAAGCGTAAAGCAATCTCTTGCAATGGACCATTTTACTTATTCTGCAATTTCTTACCCAAATTACACAGGTATAATTATTTTGACACTATAATGAAAAGAAAATGGGATTTGGGCACCGTAGGTTTATCTAATAACACTATTTCTTGCCAGACTTCACAGCAGTGACAGTCACAAAGAACCTTGTCCATTCCAATAGGAAATATTTGATTTTACTGTAGGAACATTATTTATTTTCACCAAGTTGCTATTATCAGAAAGGATATGATAGCTGAATAATAAAAATGAAATCAAGAAATTCTGGTGTTTCAAGGCTTTATTTTTTTCTGCTCTCACTTTTGACATTTTCTTCCCCTGGAGAGACAAGATAAAGTGCTGTCATAAATGGGTGACTTTTCTTGTCAAATGACAGATTTGATTCTCCATGGCAACCACAAATCAAGGTGCTAGTAGGAATTAGAGCTTCTCTTAAAAGGCGTCTTTATGCTTATAAAATGAATTTAAATTAAATGGGTATTAGGTACAGTCTTTACCTCAATTTATTTACTGACTAAAGAGCTCTGCATTGCAAGAAGCACATTTGCATTTTTAAGGAAAGATAACATATTGTCCTGACAGATGTATAAACAAAGCGAGTAACAAGGTCATACCTCATGTACTAGTTTAGAGACCCAAAACGGGTATACAGATGGACACCTAGCAGTTAAAAAGTATTTAAATACTGAACAAAGTGTAAAAATTCTCTACAGGGAACGATGAGCAGATAGATCTCTCTCATCATTCATCACATACAGATTTTTCTCTACTGCTAGCTAATAAAGATTTGTGTAATTGTCACACACACAGTGTCAAAAGGCAATCTTACTCCTCATCTTGTATCCTCCTTGTAACACAGATTTTATTTTTAAATCTCGGCATTGCAAGTAAATATTCCATTCAAAATGAAATTATTTTAGCCTCAAATTCAAGTACTACTAAAATGAAACATTTGCTTTTCAGTGTTTTTAAGAAAGGCAAAACATATACGTAAAGACCACACATGATTTCAGAGGAATGACATAAGTGATCAGTGCATTACACTGATTTCGATTTCATAAGAAACAAAAGCTGATTAGCCCCATTTGTCACAGCTTTCTTGGCCAAAAAACTTAAGCAGCAAGGTAACACGCTCTTGGATCCTAAAATAATAAATCAAGTCCAATCTTCTTGATACTAGCGAGCCATTTAGCTAGAGTATCGAGAACTGAGGGTTTTAAGGTCACAAATAATACTTTAAAAGTTGAAGTTTCATTCATTTTTGGAAGTCTCTACCACAGCAGGGGGCAAAGCTAGTCTGGCTAAAATATATACGGTCAACAATGCAGTCATTTCAATGGACATATTTAACCTAAAATAAAGATGGAGAAAATAAAAGTTTTACACTGTACACTCCTCTGTACTTGGGAAAATCCATCATTCTAAATGACACCCATGTAAGCTGAGCCAAATTTGATTTTACACCGTCTCTAGTTAAAAGAATGATATGGAGAATTAAATCAAATTCCCTTCAAACAGTCCCCTGATGGCGGTGCCCTTCTCCGTGGGGCGTAGCCTGGACGGGGCTGTGGAGGGGGGTGAGCTGCTGTTATGACTACAACAAAGACAAACAAAATAGCTTCATCCAGGAGCTTGGACTTTGAACCTAAACGCTTGGAAGCTGTTCTCTTCTGGGGGGAAGCGGGTAGGTTACTTTTATCTTGAACTGAGTTTAATCAGTACTAGCTATACTAAAATGGTGCCTAAAAGTTATAAATCTCTTTGGAACTCCGTGTACAAAGCATATTTTATGGCGGTGTGAGTCATCCAGAACTCTCTATTTCAGTCACAATGGCTTTTGTTTCATATTAGAATAAAGTGGGCTGATGGATCTTATTCTCATTCCACGTAAAAAGTCAGACTAACATCACATCTAAAAGCACAGGCCGAGGAGTTACACGGGAACCAGGGCTCGTGCGGCATACACAGCAGAGGCAGGGTAGGAAATGCAGGGCTCTGACACCACATTTATAGATACTGACCACAGGACCCTGGCATCACCATGTCATAGTGATCCCTCCATGCTACACCGCAGAGTGGCTGCAACTGAGCTTCTATCCCTCCTCAAAGTAGCCAGCCCTCCTTTCAGCTGTAGAGGGGCACCAAGACCACCTGAATGCCACGCTGTACACCTGGACTCTGCGCCTGGAGCCAAGTGTCTGCTTTGACAGCTCGCCGGGAAGGACGGGAAATCAAGGCAGAGGCCCCACAGTACTGTATGTCAGCACTCACTGCATAAAATCAGGAACACTTCGCTAATGCACTACTGGATAAAGCAACTTGCTCGTGAAAATAAGACTCATCAGGACAAAAAAATGGGAATGTTATTTGCCTGGAAACGAACTATTTACCATTCTGTTTGAAAGGGCGGATAGGAAAAGAATGTATAAACCTATTTCAGTCGAGCGGTTGGCATCTGGTTACTCTGTTTAGATGTTCATGTCACAGAATCAGCTCAAGAATGTCTTGAGAAAAATAAAATATGGTTCACTTCAAACAACACCTTCCACCTGCCTTCCGGAGTGCTCTGGGCTTTTCCTGAGGTGCGCGCAGCCTCCCAAGGTCACATTTTCTCGACAGGCTGGCTACATAGGAAAATGCTGCTGCTCGAAGGCTGCACTCACCACTTGACTTTCTAAAACAGAATATAATCCCTGAGAACCCGTTCGTGCAAAGTTGAAATCTCACCAAGTGTCTGCAGCCAAATCCTCCATGGGATTTTAAAATCAGCTAAGATGTGAGAGAGAGGGAAATCATTTCAGCTGCCTTAGAAATCTGGACTTCCCTCAGAATAAATTCCATTTAGTTCCGTCGTATTCCACAGTCATTCGGTGAAGGAAAAGTCAAACCAATACCACCTCCAATGTGTGTTTTATCTGAAAGTGATGCAGCTTCGTCTGGTCCACATTAAAGACCCCATATATATACCACTGACTTGAGTTCAGCCATCTGGTCACCCTACGCCTCCTCTCCAGCTCCCATGCTCTACCACCTCCCGGTGCCATTTATAAGCCCACCCACT
The DNA here is from genome assembly GCF_000276665.1 of Chinchilla lanigera. Taxonomy (NCBI): domain Eukaryota; kingdom Metazoa; phylum Chordata; class Mammalia; order Rodentia; family Chinchillidae; genus Chinchilla; species Chinchilla lanigera. Next base: position 16,620,488 of record NW_004955421.1, on the reverse strand, counting down.
GGCCCCCAAATAAATCGAAGATACTTGCCTTGAAGTCCAGCATCCCATTAACCCCCAGCTACCTCTCCTCCCTCAGTGACTCAGCTACTCTTGGCCTTCAGCACTCAGTAAGGCAGGCAGCCTGTGAGAAGACAGTGCACCCACCCCAAAGCGGGGACCTCGATTCAGGCATTCCAGCACCCAGCTCAGGAACAGCTGGCCTGGGGACACAGGTTACGCTCGGGATCCACGCGGGACACGAATGGTGACACTGAGCTCCTCTGGGCTGGGTTCCTTCCCGCAGAGCATTGGGCCTAATGACCCTCACTCACGGGGCTGTGGTGTCTGCACTTAGAACATAGAACAGGCCCTCCAGGGGCATGAGCTTCATAAAAATGAAAGCACTGCTGCCGGCCAGCAGGACAGAGCTGGTGAGGGGGATTTCGGGCTCACCAGATTCAGAGGTGGCATCAAGCACCTATTTTTGCAACGCTGGAGTGCTCAGTTCACCAATCTGTAGATAGGGCACCTTGTGTAAGAAATCAAGATGACTGCTCAAGGGTCTCCAAGCTGAGTTCGGGTGAGCAGCATCCCCAGGGATGCCCCGCTCACCTGAGGGTGGGGCTCAGGGCTAAGTGCCAAAGGTCAGCAGCTTCCAAAAGGGGAGCCCCAAACGCCCCCCCGAACAGGTTCCTCGCAGTCAGGATGCTCCCCTGAGACGGGTGAAGGTGAACTGGAGGCCACGGTACTACTATTCCATGCCCGGCCTCTTTGGGGAACTGGCTAAAGCCGGAGTGGCTTGGACTCCTGGGAGCTGGGAAATCAAGAAGCCGAACAATGCCACGCCCTCCACACCTGGTTCTTCCAAAACAGCTCTGCTCCACGGGCAATGCCAGGAATCAGCTTCAATTCTGGGCTTCCCACAGCCCCCGGGGGGCGGGGGCGTGCACTGGCCTCTCTTACCTCTGTTCTGCAGTCACTCCTTGGAGAAGCCCCAAGCCCTGACTGTGCCTCATGCCCAGTAGAGGACTCATGAAGCAACTGACTCCCTGCAGCCCTGTCTCCATCTGCCCGGCTCTTACATAATCTCTGAGGAGTCATTTTACACATAAACTTTAATTTCCTCACCTGTACAATGGGTAACAGTGCTCATACGGCTTTGCGTTGCATGTGGGGAGCCACTGAGCTATTACAGGTAAGTACCTAGCAGAGGGCATGGCTGGAACTGTCATCATCCTTTCTATAACAGTGCTATACGAAATGCATGCTGATGAGAACACAGGGCCCGGGCACTGAACAAGTCTTCCTCGCCATGTGGCAGCTCCTGAGTGATTCGACCATGCAGACGAACGCCAGAGGCTGCTGTCTGAAGATGAAGCTACACTCCCCGGTGCAGGTCCCAGGAGCCTCTGTGTTGGATCACATCAGGTGTCAGGCCTACCACTGACTCACACTGAGCTCTGGGAGGGCAGGGCTGCACCTGGTTCCACTGTGGTGCTCAAAGGGTGAACGAAGACAAAAAACAAACCCTTCCTTCCACCCATCGAAGCAACATGCTCGGCAGTAAAACCAAACATTTATAAAGCTGACAACTACGAACAAGTTTGCACAGTCACCTGTCGAAAACAGATGCCAGCTCACGCTCCCTCGGCCCCAGACCTTCCCAGGGTGATGACTTTGCTTCTCCCACCCAGAAGACCCCCACTTGGTCCCCCGGGCCCCCAGACTCTCCTACTTTTCTGGCCTGCCCTTCTTTTTGTTTTGGGCTGTGGAAAATCTGAACCGAGGAGAGCTGCTAACTTTTCTCGAGAAAACAACTTTCCCCAGCTATTTGTCAACTTCTGTCATTCAAAGGGATACAACACAAATGTATATCTTTAATGAAATTCACAGTCAAGAAAAGTTGTCATCATCTAGTTATATCTGTTATGACATACATTTCATTTTGTTCAATACATAACAGAGAAGCTATTTAATCAAACAGAAGATTCTTGCTAAAATGACAGTCCAAGCAATGTCCAAACAAGCACTTATTATGCAATGCGAATCTGATCGGATTGGATTGTTTTCAGAGGGAGGTTTTTTTTTTTTCTTTCCTCTCCCATTGAGAAAATAGCTTGGGTGGTGGGTGCAGAAAACAATAGAACACAGTGGAGGTGGAGTGCAATGCTGGGTCAGCCTAAGAGCGGGTACGGAGCCTCACCCCGGAGTCTCCCAGGAGAAGGTAAGAAGGTACAGCCGACCATCTGCAAGGCCAGGACGGGGTTGTGTCTGACCTTCCCTCACCACACAGCTCCACAGGAGACACAGGTACCAACTCCAACATATACACAATGGAAGGAGCGGTGACATCTGTGCTTCTCAAGTGACACTTATCCTTGGACACACTTTGTTTGTCTTCACAATTTAATGAACGTTAAGTTACTGCGGCAGAATTTAATGCACTGGAGAGCTAGAAAAGTCCAAGGCCAAAAGCACAAAAGAGAACAATGTTAAGGAAGTGACTGGGTTCACGGGCGTTGGGCACCCCAGCCAGTGTGAGTTTAAGGAAAAGAAAAAAATACGATACCAGTATTGTTTAAAGGATGGCAATGACTCTCTTCCTTCTGCTCTGAAAGAAAGTGGGACATCAAAGAACTGCTGGGTGGATGGATCAAAGGACGCATGGGTAGGTAAGTGGGTGAACAGACGGACAGAGCCCCCCAAAATGCAATCACTAATTAAAACGATTTTAATATATTATCCTGAGAGACACTGGCCCCTTATTAAAGGTCTTTTCCCCCTCAGTCTTGTTCAAGGTTAAATCCTGAGCAATGTTATTGCCGCTCTTCCAGTAAAGGAAGAAATATCTTTAGAAGACAGGGTGACTTGTGGCTGAAAAGCTGTCTTTTTTCTCTGCCAGGATAAGCGGTCCTCCTGACAACAATGACACAGCTTACTAACTGACCCAAAAGTTTGTATGAACATACTAATGCTCTAATAAAGGAGAGATGGTAGAGACCAGTAATTCTCATACTGGGAGAGTAGTTGCCATAAAGACAGCTGGACCTCTCCATCAGCACTTGATTGAGTCCTAGGGTACAGGATACCCTCTTGGAGAAACACTGATCTTACTCTCTTGAAGGTTCCTTCAACTCTGATACGTTCCAAGTCTATTCATGAGCTATTCAGACTCTCTCAAGTTGGGTGGACTTTGAAAAACAGATCCAACATTATCTGAGGCACCAAAGGGAGACACAGCATTGCCACATGTTACATCAGGACACCAACAGTCACTGTGAGCTGGGGTCTTTGATCCTAAGAGGAGAAACTTTTTCATATTTCTGTATTCATTTTTAGAGAGCTAAATACTTAAGCAATGAATTTCTAAAGTTCAATCTCAACAAGATAATATAAACTCAAGAGTCTGTAAGAAGTTTCCATGATATTGTTAACTCATTGCTTGACTTCAAAAACATTTGCAAACTAGCCACCAAATGCTTGTGTTGTCAATACTCAACTGACAGGATAAGAGAGAAGGGGCCCCCATTTCTCTTTGCTGGTCACTGTCCTCTTGCAGACACTGGCCGTGTTTGTAAGACTCCTGCCATGATCTCACGGGAGCCAGTGGCCTGTGCTCCTCTACCTGTTACTGTTCTCCTCATCATGGGTCTTTCAGAGGACCCAGGGGGAACTGCCCCCTCCTTCCAATCACTTCTGCCATGCACACTTGGTGGTGAAACTCCCCCACTCGTGCACACACCTGCGCTGCTCCGTGTATGTCCCACAGCTCCCCTTCCTTTAACATTTCTACAAAGATCCATCTCATCATTTCCATGCATCTTCTCTGGAACCTTTCCCAAATCCCTACCCTCCACTTGTCCTCCATCTGGGGCCTGGACAAGTCACTGGCCCTTAATCTTTCACCACATTCCCATTAATCCTCCCTGAATCATGTGAGGTTTTTAATGACAACACTTCACTGCTGACACAAGCATAAATGGGGACAGGGAGGCACCAGACAAGTCTACATTAGTGAAGATTTGAAAGACAAAAAGGATCAGGACCAGGCTGGCCAGCTGGGACTCCAGTGGGACACAGCAAGGTATCCCAGGACTCCCCCTCCTGAATGACAATCAGGTCCCAAGGCCTGTGGAGTCCTGTGACTCGGAGCCATTCCACCAGTGCTGGGTGTTGGCTTTTAAATGGCAATATCCAAATCAGAGAGGAAATGACAATGCGATCCAAGTAAAGCTGCACACATTTAGACAGACTAAAAAAATAACAATAAAAGTGCAAATTTATTCTGCATGTGTGATCATGATTATCATTACATCAAGTTCCATATATGCCCAGCCAGAATAAATATTAACCCATTTTATAAATGACTTTATACTGCATTTGTAGATACTGCTCCACCCAAACCCAAAACAACACTGTTTCCATAGTAACCAACAGATTTCAAAGAAGGAAAAAGGAGGAGACGACTTCGGAACAGAGAGCAATCAAATAAAATAGCCAGCATCAACAAAATATGTCAGCATTTTTAAAACACACATTAGGACCATTCTATAGTTTAATCTCTTTCCCAGAAAGCCAAGCCCTTCTAAGTCACCTTCTTGTAAAGCCAGCCTTCCTCAAAGAAACAACTGCAAGACTGTTTCCATTTTAATTGAGGAAAGAAGCAAATTTCTTTTGAGTCATTCCTGGGATTCAAATGGGAATACGGAGAAGAAAATAACATCTACTAAGTGATTTAGCACACACTGAAATTCAGATTAATTACCGGCTGGTAATTATGAAATCTTAACCAGGCTTTGATTATGATATTAGAGTATCTATTCTCTTGCTGAATGTAATGAGGGGGAAAAAGAAGCAAAAGCCAAAACCGAAAGCCAGAGAGCTAACAACCATGAAAGCTGCAGCCCAACATCTACAGAAAGCCAAATTTTTCACTGGAACTTTCTCAAATATCAGTTCCTCATGTGAATTCGGCACATGGATGATATGTAGCAGTTTATCCACAGCCCCACAAGTTCGGCGGTCTTCGGCAGTAAGATCTAGGCAGCTCCTTGTCTGCAGCACAGAACTGGCCTTGTGTCGGGGTCAAGGGAGAAGTCTAAGCTCCCAGGCCTGGCAGTCGCTATTTCCGACTGCCTTCCTATTCCAAAATACTACAGATTTCCTTAAAAATGAAATACCCCTAAGATGCGAAGAAGGGTATTTTGGGGCCCTACCTTCTAGTATTTCTCAGAAAGAATCTCAGAAATTATTTACTAACTTATTTTCTTCCACAGTCTAGTTGTGTGACCTAAGGTTAGTTCACTTCTCTTTAACCTCCCTCGGTCTCAGTTCTTTGTCGTAAAACAGTAATAAAGAAACTGTCTACTTTGTAGAGTTGATAGAAAGATAAAATGAATGTTAACACATATATAAGCTTAGCAGAATACCTAATACACAAGAAAGGGAATGACTGTTCCTACTACTATCATTATTTATAAGTAATTCCTCTTTCTTTAAATGATTTCTCACATCCTGGTGAGTTTCCCTTAGAAAACACCTCTCAGTAGTGCAGACAGAAGTGCTGCTAAATCAACAGCTGAGGAAGAGTTTCACTGGGAGATCTTGTAGTGCTGGATGGCATAAGCTTCAGAAGCAGGCAGACTTGGTCTAGAAGGCACTTACAGCCCGGTGAGCATGATTCTGGCCCTTCCTAAGCTTCTCAAACAGGAGCACTGAGAGTGACCACCTATAGAACTGTGTAAGAATCCCCATACAGCAGTTCACAAAGAACCTATTACATTCAAACATTAAATATACAGCAGTGTGGGCTGGCCAGAGCGCTTGTCTAGCATGCACAAGGCCCTGAGTTCAATCCCCAGCATCCCTCCTCCCCATACATTCACAGCCAGCCATCATTGACATTGTCATCGTCATTGCTGTCATTATTATTTGCTCATACATAACACTGATTCAACATTTATTTAAAGTTTCTCTGTACCAAGCGGTGTGTAGTTTTAAAAACTTCCGTGTCAGTATTATCATGAAATTTAAAGCCCAAAGGGAAACATTAATACTGAATGAACATACATCACACAGTATTAGTATAGATACAGATACAGACACACTTTTTTAAAACAAACCATGACAACTGTTAATGAAGGAAAAGACCAGGAACAAATGACTAAGCTAAACTGATAACATTATGTCACATTTTAAGACTCTTTCCTGTATTCAATATAATCCAAAAATGTGATATACCACCAATAATTACCCAGTGTATTGAAGTTTTGAGTCTATACTTTTAGCCTTTTCCATCTAGGACTTCAGACTGTTGCAGGGCCTTTAGCCAAAGCTGTACCAGCAATATTGAACTCTTTTCAACCCAAATGGAAAATGGGCTGTTCATATTTACTGCAGACACACAAAGTGGAATATGCAAGTGACAGGGAAGAAAGAGAGTAAAACCGACACTGCACCCCTGAAGACATACTTTCCAGGACCCGACATATTTTGCTCCCATGCTGCCTCCTGAGTCATCAGCACCATCAGAACTGCACGGCCAGAGCGCAGAGACACAGCTCTCTGAAGCTGCCAGATGAACAAAATGGAAAACAACCCCTTCCGATGATTCAAAGCAGTTCCATCTGACCAGGCCAAGGAAGATGTACAGCAAAGAGGCGACTCCCAAGTTTCAAGATTTATCTGAATTTGTTCTACAACCCCATAAGCGGAGTTCTCCTGTACTTCTTCCCACAGTTTGCCTAATGGTAGGAGATGCGCAAATGTAATTACATTTACATTTTATTATAAAGTCAGTGAGTCACTAAAAGTACATGCTAGAACGTACGTTTTATTGTTTTTCATTATGGATTGTGTGCTTCGCTGCCTTGAGGGTCGTATTTTTTGCCGGAGGAGGAGTTAGAAGTATGCAATACTCATTTTGTGGAGGACATACTTTCTGTCAGGGTTTTGTTTACCACCACAGGATCACCCTACTCTGGATCACTGGAATTCCTCTACTTACATGTGGCACATTATTCATGAAAGGGAAGAGACTGGGTTTTCAAAACAGAAAATAGCGAATTGTTCATACCTGAAGCACACGCAATACAAACCCACACACAAGTGACTGACAAGAGACAAGGAAAGAAAAACAAATCGGTCCAAGAGGATTCAGTAGAAGTGTGAAAAACACACACTTTTTTCTATCTGTCACTGTAAATTATATTCTGCAGCTCATATTGTGGGTACTGATTCCACCTGCTTTAATACATGCTACTTACCCAGTGATGTAAAAACTGCTAAAGTTGAGATACAACCTCTTATTTTACCCAGCATCTGAACCCAGCCTGGAACTCCAACAGGAAGCCCAATTCAGAGAACAAAGGAGAGGAGAATGCAAGTTTGCTGTTTTGCACATAACAAGGTCTAATGCTAACTCTAATCACTTTAGTCCGGATAGTCAAGATAATCCCATTTCCTCAAAGTCCCCAGCTGCCATGTTTGGAGCAGCTCTACCACAGGCAGTTGCTAGGCACAGTGCAGGAAACCCACAGGGACTCCTCACGATGACACAAGAACAGGGCTTGTCAAACACTCTGTTCTCGAATGGGGACACCAACGCTCAGGGAGGCAAAATAACTTATGAAGGGGTCTAACAGCTGGTTAATGAGACCAAATTTGAACCCAGAGCCTGTGCTTGTCCTTGCTCTACTACATTAAATAAATGTTGATCTCCATCTGCGGTAACAGAATAGTGTCACTCATATATCTCATCAGACGTTTCTGAGGGAGCAGTGTCACACAGGGGAGGGAGCTGAAGAGAGAAAACGCGAAAATCACTGTCCCAGTGACACACAACTAGTGAGTGGCAGAACCAACATTGGAAGTGGAACTGAACTGTGAGCCTTCAAATATTCTCTAATACTATGTCCCTACTCCCCCAAAAGTACACATCACCCTTGCAGCTGGTGGACGGAAAAGATGTGAAAGAAAGGAATCAAGTCAGAGGTAGACAAAAAGATTTCCCCCTTGAGATCTTATTCAGATGTGGCTCCCCTATATCTAGCCTTCCCCCACACATTGTCAAAGTATTGGCTCCAAGCTGTGAAGGGAGCTTTCACAAAAGTGACAGGGTAGCACAGACGATCACCTGTGTTCTAGGACATGGCAGTCATAAATACAACCAATGTACAACCACCCACCACCAAATGAAAGAATAAGAACAGAAGGAAACCAACATAGAAGGTCAACGGAAGAAAAAACTGTTAAATAAATTGTACATTGAACAAGTGATCCTCAACTGGGGAGCTGAAGAGGGGACAGATATCAGGGAATATGGGGAGGCATTTTTGGTTGTCACAAAGACTATGTACAGTCAGGAATGCAAAGTACCCTGCACCACATGGCACACACAAAAAGAACTCCATGTCTCACACAGCGATGGTGCCCTTCTGAAGAAAAACAGTAATCAATTATCAAGCCCTGCCCGCGTGGGAAATGTCATCTCAATGACACAGAACAGCCCTGGCACAAAGTAGCACCTAATAAATATCTGTGTGATGGCTGGATGATCTGCACAGTCAATAAGGCAACATTAAACCAGTCCTTACGCCGGGGAAAGAAAGCAAGATACAGAGTTATAGGCACAAGATGGTTGCGACCATTTATTTAAATTTACACTCAGAAAAGACAGAAGAAATACACTAAAATGTTCGTTTTGGGGAGAATTTATGATTTTTCCCTTTATTGCATAGTTTAGCATCATTTATCATAAAGCAGTAAAACCCCTATACCATACTTAACTGACCAAAAAATGATGCAGACTGGAAGACTACTGCAGAACAATCCCTTCTAAATAAATACGATCGCGGGAAGAGAACGAGGTTTAGGGAATGTGACTTAAATATTTCTAGACAGATTCCTTGCCTTCACTTCCAAATGCAGAATTTTACAAAGTACTTCTGCCTCCCAGTCTTCCTCGCTGAGTGTCCATCTCTATTAAGCACGCTGGCATCCAAGGAGTCAGGCATGCTCAAGGCACAAGGCACTAGGTCATTCTTTCCTCCGCCCCCTGCCTCCCACCTGCACCCAGCCCACTTCCGGCCTGCAGGAGCTGTGCCCCTCCTCCACCTGGCCCTCGGTGAGAGCTTGCATTCCCCGCACCCTCGCCCCCCGCTCCAGCCTTTTCCTCTCTCTTGCAGCTGCCCCGTTTCCCCACACTGGCCAGGGGTTCTCAGTTTCCTGTTACTGAGGACCACCCAGCATTTCCATGAAGCTGGCTAATATGGTCAAGCTTTACTATTAAAAATTTCCGCGGAGGGACAGCTATGCTCTTTTTTATGGTAAGGATCAGTGCATAAACTAAGCTTTATCTTGAACATTTCATCTGAACAAAATGGGAGGAGGGGAAGGGTGGTAAGTGTTAATGCATGAGGAAGGAAGGGGCTGCAAGCTTGAATCAAAGGGGACCCAAGTACACAGGAAATATCCCTGCAAACATTCAAAATCTTACAGTACATACCAGCATAAACTTGGCTATTTAAAATGTAAAAATAACTTCTTTTCCTACCAGAATTTCCAAGGGGAAAAATGCCTCTTCACCGAGGTAGACCAGAATAAATTATTGTGATTCAGGGAGATCCTTACTACTCAGATTAATCCTAACTGTGAGCACAACCCAGCCTGAGATGCACAGCTCTACAGGACAAAACAGAAAACAACTTTAAAAAAAAAAAGGCTATGTGATACCATTCAGTGTCAGGTATCACTAGCATGTAGACTGACTCTTCTACTAGATGTGACACTGTGAGGCATATAAAATGTGGAACTGAAAGGGTCTTTGCACCACTGGATGATAATCCATGAGGAAAAACTTCCTGTTGTGCTACATTTATACCAGATGAGATGAATTCATTCAGCAAACAGTGTTTGTAACCCTTTTATAGGGAAAAAAATTCTTAAAGATTCCTAGTTTCAGAAACATGAAACAGATATGTCCTATAACAGTGTTGTTCAACAGAAAGGTAAAGTGAGCCATGCATGTAATTTAAATATTCTAATAGCCACATTAAAATCTAAAAAGTAAAATTATTATGTTTTCTTTTTATGCAGTGCTCGGGATCATACCCACGGTATCAGACATGCTAGGCATGTACTCTTCCACTGAGCTATATCACGAGCCCTCTTTTTCAACTTTTATTTTGAGCCAGGGTTTCCCTAAGTTGTCCAGGCTAGCCTTACACTTGAGATTGTCCTTCCTCAGCCTCCAGAGGAACTGGGATTACAGGCATGTGCCATCATGCCTATCTTTAATGATACATGTTATTAACACAACTTTATCAGCATAACACAATTTTATCAGTATAACACATGATTAGTATCTTTAAAATCTAGTGTATATTTTACACCTAGACCATTCCCACAAAATCACAGTTCATGTGCCTGACAGGCACAGGAAGCTAGTGCTAGGTATTGGAAAGTATAATTCTAGATTACCATATTGCTGTGTCCTGTCAAAAAGAAATTTCATAAAGAAAATCTTACCTGATTCTCTTTTAGAAAACTAATAATACTGCCAGGTTGGCTGTATTTATTTCTACATTCCAGGTCTCCACCAGAGCTAGATAGGAGTTCTAAGAAATTCGTATATAATGTCTATGGTTTTCACCTCCAAAACTGTAACTGTCAACGTGTGCATATTGAAAGCATAATGCTAAGTGAAATAAATCAAATATGGAAAATTAAGTGTCACATGGCTTCTATTACATGAGAAACCCAAAACACAAATAATTTTAAGAGCAAAATAAAAAAGTAAGGTAGACTTTGTGAAGAAGAAAAGGCAGCCTCTGGAAGCAGGGAGAGAGGAAAGCTGGGAGGGAAGAATGAAGTAAAAATGATTAAGATTTGATATGTATGTACAACAATTCCCCAAGATGAATGTAATTATTGTCGCAAACATATGCCAATTAAAAAAAGAAAAAACTATAATTGCCTCCTTAAATTCTAGACAAAACTAGCACCCGTTAATCAGATCTTCTATGTTTTTTACATTAAGTTCCTGTCCTTTGGTCTTACAGTTCAATAATAAGGCAGTAGGTCTATGACACTTCCCAGGAACCCTAGGCCTTAAGAAACTGCTTAATTAAGAGATTACTCTGCCTGAAGGAAATTTATGGATACTTCTCTCATCTTTCCTCTTGCTCCTGGTAAGAAACCCCCACAGTTTTCAGAGACAAATGTCTAAAGTAGAGGGCCTTTGTACATAGTCTTCAGCAGCAGATACTGCTTCCTCTAACTATGGTCTGTCCGCCGTTTTCCTTCTGTAGCAAGGATGCAATGGGAGGACATGACGCAGTGCGCTCCAGGGGCTCCGGCAGAAACAGAATAAATTCAGCATACCCTTTTCAAGCACCTAGCAAACATAAAGTTCAAGGCAAGTAGTGAAAGGGTCCCAGTCTAGGCAGATACCCAAACTCAGAACTCTTAAATACCTTCTCAGTTCCACAGAGCTCTCCATTTTTAAAGGACAGATCTACTGAGCTCCTAGAAAATGTAAAATTCTCATAATCAAATGCAACAGAAGCACTGCAAGATAAAAAGTCTGAAAACTGTGTGTAGGCTGCCATGACTTGGCTCATTATTCTTATTTCCTTAATAAATATACTTAAAAATAATTCTTCATTTATACATACATATAATATAAAGTAAAATATACCATTTTGATTCAAATAATTACATGGGTAACCTCAACAAAAGCATTTCTGAACTGTACAAAACCACACATCACAAAGTTAGGGAAACATTTCCAACCCTCTAGTACTATTTCTCTTGTGATGTTTAACCTTACATTCATAATGCAGGGTTCAATATCAGTGCTGCATCCAACTAAAGTAAACATGACACCTCCAAAATAAAGCAAGACAGAATGCTGTCTATTCAAACAATATTGGAAAAGAATATTACAAAGTAATTTCTAATATTGAGAATTTGTATATAGTTCCAACTGAAATAGATCTTCAGAATGAAATTTCCTAAAATGATTAAAGTAAAATGTGAAATATCACAGTTTATACAAGACATGAAACATTTGGCTGCAAATGGTTTTATAATTTTGCTAATTAAAAATTATCCCATTTTCACTTTGGATTCATCATATAACAGAAACAGGAATAACCTTACCATGCCAGAAACACAAGCAAATGATTAAAGTTCTGCTCTCAAAAAAATCTTTAAAAGTTGGCAAAACATTTCATTAGGCTACAAATCAAAATCTGTCTGTCCTTGACATCTCTTTAATGTCTTCCAGATTCTACATCTACTTTTTTAATCACTCACTGAATCACTCAAAAATTAAAATATGTTAAAATACTACCCATCCTGGGCCTCTAAAAGAGTCCTCTGATAGACAGCATCACCTTCAGGCCCCTCCATGAGCAACGGACCCATAATGCCACCATTTGATTTATGTATTCTACATATTTCACAATGAAAAAAAAGTATTCCCAGAATCATGCCTTCATCAGTAAATCTGCCACATGCGAAGAATATAAATAAATACTAAAAAGGGGCCACCATGAACTCTCTCACATGAAGTTTGCCAAGTGGAAGTGGGTACAACTATGATTAAAAATAAAAATCATTTTCAAGCTTCCAAGGTGTTACCAACAAAATATGCTTTAAAAAAAAAAAAAAAGAGAATGCAAGAGGCAAGGAGATTGACTGATGAACAAGTATTTCTGTGCAAAGCTAATGAAGGCAATGTTTACAGCACACACTTATTTATTTACGCTTCCCTTCCCCGAGCCCTCCGTGTGCCATGGGTTTCGGGATGTATTAATGGCACTGAAAACCGGAGAACCTTCCAACTGCAAGTTACAGTAGTCACTGTGTCAGTGGAAACAATGAGTCACAGACATTCAACCTGGGACGAGCTGTGGCAGCACCTTACACGTGTCACCAGTGTGTCATGTGACATGGCTGTTGCCATGGTGAGGCTCCATGTTCAGGAAATGTGTTAAGTCTCTTAGAAGGCACCCAGCCATCCCTCAAGATACCCGGGCCCGTGAACGTATTCTGAAATCTTTCTTCTGCTGATAACATTGTGATTGGCTTCCTCTCTGGGAATCTTGCTGGAAGGGTGGGGCGGGGGGAGTCACTTGGGGAAAGCATAGAGAAAGTGAAGTACAGTGTCCCCAGTTTTGGGGGGGGCGAGGGCCCTGGCACACTGAGAATAGCAATGTCTTTAGAAATAATTAGCTTGAATTATTCCAATGGAATAAAAATAACAGCGTCAAGGAGGGGAGTAATTTTTATATTACTTATACAATTTCCATGAATTAAAACAAAGGACAAAGCCAAAGATACAAAGAGTATCTACCTGATTTCTTGTGTAGAACAAAAGAATTATATTAATTAAGGAGATATGGATGAATGATCTCGATCATGTTTACCAAAAAATCCTCCTCTTGAGCTTTTCCAACCCAAGTCTCCAAATTCACCCTAGCACTACTTCTGTCATCTAAAAATAGGAAGGAAAACAGTAAGAGGCTCACAGTCATGAGGATTAAATGACTGACTGCAAAAAAAAAAAAAAGAAAAGAAAGCAGGGGCAGGGACTGAACAGAGGGTCTGGCACCCAGTAAGCTCCTGCTGCAGGTAGCAGATTCATGGTTATGATGTGACTTCCGCACACTTACCTGTCTTGAAACAAAGAGAAGTCTATTCCAGCAAACTGAGTTTCAAGGGAAGATTTATGATTCTTTAGCAGCAGTTTATGTGCCAGCTTCCCAGATTTAAAATTGAGGAAGTGGGTTAGGAAAAGTCAAAACATTTCATTTCCAAATGATAAAGACAGTTCTTTTTCAGAAAGAAGCACCTTTAAGTGAAGCATATACATATAAATGTGGATACATACACAGAATATGATTCTATGGCTTTGGGTGCTGTAAGAAAAACAAGCACGGTGGCCACAGGACACTCAAAACCAATGCAGGAGAGGGACAGCGGCGGTTGCAGGAAGGATGGTGAGAGGGAAGAGGAGTCTCCAAATCACCATGATGCTGTCATGCAGAAGAGATGGGCTATTTTGAATCCCAAAGTACCAAACCGAAGGACTGAGTAGAAAACCCAGGGGTGGCAGATTTGAGCACAGGGTAAGAAAGAACTTCCTAGCCCTACAGTTTGGTCAAAGATAAAACAGGCTTCTGCTCAAAGATACAAGTTGATCATCCCCAGAGTTTTATTCAAATACAGTTTGGGGACCCTTGGTTACCCATGTAGCAGCAATGCAATCTCAAAGATTGAGGGACAGAATACTAGGGCAGCCCTGAGCTTCACTGCTCCTTTGTATGCAGAATGTCTACGAGTCTTTGCATGTGTACAGTATGCACAAACGTATATACGCACATAACGTTCCCATCCCACTCCAGATACTCTACAGAAACAATGTAAAATTGGTTGCAATGATTGCAAACCAGATCTTTTATTTGGGACAAGCTTTAAGGCTAATGCTTAGCTGTTATTTACTAAAAACTACTCTTTGCCAACTCTTTTTGAATGCTTTACGGAAGTTCAGGCATTTAAACAAACCCCAAATCACCTAAACCTTAGGTGTTATTACCATTTACATTTTAAAAGTGAAGAAACTGAGGCACAGAGCGATGTGGCTCAGCCAAGATTAAACTGTCAGTAAGGGGCACAACCAGGGTTCAAACCCAAGCTGTCCAGCCAACATCCTGTGTTCTCAATCACCGCACACAGCTGCTGATTACACATTAAAGGTTCTATGTTGCAACTCCTGAGTCCTGAAATACATTTACCTTTCATTTAACAAAAACTGACAAGCCCTTTGAAAGCTTTCGACACACTTCTGCCTTTGTGTATTCTCTCTCCCACATCCTCCCCTTCTCATTACAATGGACGTTTACATGAAAACACAATATTTGCTTCATGAAGGTTCATCTTTTCCGGATGTTTGTTTCCCCACTACAGTAACAATACCTTGATTCATGAGTGCTGGCTTGCTGACAATCACCAACTCTTTCCCCTTACGTTTAATTCAGTTTAGTGCAACCTGGAGAAAGAAATCTTCCTCCAGATCCTTCTCCTATACATTTAAGACCCTCCTCTCCATTTCTGTTTGCTCCATCTCTCACCAGCAGGCTTCCTGGAGAACCACGGCTGCTCACCACCATCTCTACAGGCCTTTCCTCAGCTGATGCTGCTTTCTCTTTGGGTCTTTGTTTTATGGAAGCACCTCCCTCTACAAATTCACTTTTCCCCACTTCCCCTGCCTGGACTTCCTCACCTGTTCGCAACAGGAAAAATTAAACTGTCCAGCAAAGAAAGGAAAGAAGACTCTGATTGGAGGCACCCTCTTTCGAGATGGTGTACACTCATTTCTGAACACTCCTGTTCTCTAGAAGTGTCTTCAAAGAACACCAATAGATTCTATACCTAATGCACCTGCCCTTCTCTCCCCTCGCCCTCACGGTCACTACAGGGACATTCAGAAGAAAATTTTCCACACATTCGATACCACCTCTAAGAGTCTGGCTCTGTCCAAGTGGTGGTTGGCCTTGGACGAAATCTCTATTTTTCTCTATGTTGCATTTACGCAGTGTTATTTCAGAAACCAGACTTACTATGGTAATTCTGTTTGTGCTACATATTTAATGTATAACAAATGCATTAATATACAACTCTTTCCTTTGTCAAAATATTCCCTTTTGTTGCCTAGGAAATTCATTTCAAATTCCTCTGGTGAGACGCACGACACGTGTTAGAAAGCACTGCTTTTGAAGAAGACACAGATCGGATGTCACTTTTCAGAGTGACACTTTTCTCCTATCCCTGGATTTCCCTTTCACATCATCTTTCACCCCAGGGCTCACTTCCAGTTATATATTTCTCTTGGACTACCTATAGGGGTAGGGGACAGTTCACTAAATTTCACTCTAAATCAATAAATAATTGCACAGGACAGCCTATCTCAAGACAAGAATTACATGAAAGCTGGTGACATTATCATTTGATCAGAAACTGAAGAGCTGGCCATCAACTGCAAGGTCAGGGAGCCATGGGAGTACAAAGACCTGAGCCATGGCCACCACATAATGCCCGTCTCCTACTCAACTAGGGCTTCGCAAACCAAGGGCCTATGGCCCAACTACAAGTTGCCACCAGAAGCGAAGGGTAGATTTTACTCTTACAGGGCAGAAAAACAAAATTAGTATCTCTCTTTACTGACACATGAAAACTGTATGAAATTCAAATTTCCTTCTGTGTCAATAAATTTTGCTGGAACACAGCCACACCCATATATTTACATATGGTCCACGGCACTACAGGCTATGAGGGCAGAAGTGACAGAGGGGAACAGTGGTTAACAGGCCAGGTGGCTCAAAAGTCTACAGTATTCACTCTCTGGCAGTTTCTAGAAGTAGTGTGTTCATCCTTGACAAGGAGAAGTCTAATCAGCCTCTCATCAGCATGAACACACACGTACTTTTTAAAAAAAATTACACGAAGTTTTCAAAGAAAACCACAGTACTAGGAAAAAGAGAGTTAGGAAACTCCACATCTCCAGCACCAGGACCAGATAAACAGCTCTCCCTTTGGTAAGTGGGGCACAGACTGGAGATACAGACGCCCACCCATCAGCACCCTTCTGGCCTTGTTTTCCACAGGCTGAGTTTTGGTTCCCCTAATTTCTCATGCAGTTCTGCAGACTGTTAACCGTCCTAAGAGTAAACTACCCTGAAATCTTTTTAAAGCAGCAACATTATTAACAATTAAAAAGCTGCCGCCACACATGCACAATAACCTTCTTATATTTTAATATGCATATCCATAGACTGATGATAACAGCACAGAGAGATTGACAGGAAATGACTGAGTGTAATGGCTCCAGAGGAGACACTGCATTGATCAGTAAATAATACACGTTTCCTGAAACTGTCTAACTGCATATTTACACTTGTCAGCTCACGTGCACTTCGATGACAGAATTCTTTCTCAAACATCTATGTAAAAACTCTAATACTGACTTTTAAAATGTGCTTTACTACAAAAAGCACTCTCCTAAGGCTAATACAAACTTTAAATTCACCAAAGAGCAGCACTTGGAGCGTTCCCTGCCATTGGCGCGATATTCCTGGTTAAAGGATATTTGCAAATGTCTCACCAGGGTTAAAATACAAGTTGCAGGTAATTCATACTTAATGTTTGTAAGGCTCTAAGCACTGTACTATGCGTTATTCACAGCCAGTGAGGCCAGTATCACTCCCATTTGGCAGATGAAGACATTGAGGCTAGAAAGGACAGGCGATATGGCTCAGAGTATACTTAGTGAGACCTGAAGCTACCTTTCTAATTCAGGAACCAAGTTCCTCCTAATCAGGCAACTTGTGTCTGGCTGTGGGTCTGAAAGTCAGTATTCAGCACGTTTCCCAGGTAGTCTGCAGGTGACACTCTAAAACCACAGTCCCAAGGATCTGGAGGTCTACAACAAAATCGGATGGGCCCTGGGTTCGGATCTCCTCTACTCCTCTCCAAAATTGCCAGTAAGAGGATTAGAGGGAAGATCTCTAACACACATGTTAAAGCTTCTGGCATGGCAGATATATTCAGTTATTTCCACTATCATTACTTCCCAGGTTGGTCAGGGAACGTATGTCAGGTGATACCACTGTATCCACACGGTCCAGATCACAATTGCAGTCAATGCCCTGGCACCAGCACCTGTAACACCAGGCTTCAGGGTGGTGTGCAGCAACCTGGCTCTACCCTCCGACGGCTTACCGAGCACCAGCTAGACAGCGAGCTAGTAAGTGCTCGCCCCAGCCCTCACACTCACACACACATGTACCTCTTTAACGATAACAGTTTTCAAAAGATTAAAAAGTACAGAAAATAGTACAATGAACCCCCTTGGAGCCATCGGCCAGATTCTGTAACTATTACAGTTATGTCCCATTTTTTTCTTTTCTTCCTTTCTGAACATTTGTAAAAGATATCATCATAATCATTTCACCCGTATATAAATTCACGATATAACTTTTAAAAATAAAAATTTTTTAAAAAGCTCCCTTAATAATACCTGAAGGAGCCTGCTGTTCAAAGTGATAACAATCTCACAGCACTTACTTGAAACTAGTCAACTGGTCATCTGGTTTGAAAGTTTATCCTAAAGGAGCAAAAGTCACCGTAGTCCACAGACAAGAGACCTAAGTGACCTGATAAAGGGACAGGACCTGGCTCTCCACCACCTTTCTGTCACCCCGGCCTCACAGGCCCCGAAGTCGAGGTGTTCCCTTCCTGCACCCATTTTCCTGGCCGCTGGAATAGCTGCACGGCTCTGCTCCTGAGGTCAAGGGATAAAAGCCACCTGCCAGGGGTTTGGGACACGATTCGGTGCTACCACCGGGAGCATCTGTACTTAAAAAGAAAATGAGAGGAAGTGTGCAATGCTGAGCCCAGTGGCACAACCTAGGGAGAATTTTGTACTAAGAAAAAGAAAAAAAAAGCCAGTGAGGAATATTTTAAAAAGGAATTTTGGAAGAAGCCATTCCCTTTTATATCACTGGTTCTATAAAAATCCTGTCTGTGGATTAAGCTGCAGTTTTAAATGAGTTAGATTCCATTTCTTTCATAAAGACAAGTATAAACTACAAAATCTTCTCTGCTGGAATCAAATAAAAGGACCTCCGAGAACCGTGGAATCTATCTGAAGGTGGGGACATGCCAGGTCCTCATGGCAAGGACCAAAGGTTTGAAACTGGCTCCACTGGGGTTAAAACCCACTTCTAACACTGGCTCTGTAATCCTGAACAGTGGACCTGAGCACAGAGCTTCTCAACAATAAATCCAGAATAATAATACCCAGAACACAGAGGTGCTGTTGGATTAAATGAGATGATCTACGTGATCCCTACAACTGTATGCGGAAAAATAAGTGCTTAATGAACATAGTTATCATGATTATTTGTCACAAACACTACTAAAATCTCACAGAATACAGAAGGGATAAAAAGACTTCATGTGAGCCTGTGCCAACCCATTAAATGGAACTGCAGAGGATCCCGTGGAGAGGAGACCTGGGAGTCTCCAAGAGATCAGACCATGGCCAGGACCTGTTCATTTTGTCACGCTTGACTAAGGTCAACCACATCCCCCTGTGAACACCCTCACCCACAATCACTTTCCAGAACTCTGGTTACCCCAACCAACACAAGTATAATAATAATAGACAGCATACTGAAAAAAATTTAAATGTATGTTAACTAAATGATAGCTTAAATGTGCTAATTGCCCATTTTTCTTCAGGAAGGAATTAAAATGATGGCAATTCTCAACAGGCAGCACGCAGCATGCTACACACTACATGGAAGTTTCCTTCTCTTAGCTACAGTGCAGGACTCACATCAAGTCAACAGAAAACTGTATTTTTTGAAAACAACACGCAATACAGTCTTCAGTTCCTAGAATTTTGCATCATGGAAGATATCGTTTAAAATATAATAGCTGAATGCCTCCCTCCCTGGTATTGTTAGCTTTGTTGTATTGATAAAAACTAAGATTAGTATGCAAAAGGGAATTGTAAGTAACCTGTCCCACATCGATCAGCACCAGACACGTGTGGGTGCCCTTCCCTTCAAGAAAGACAGGGGCTGGCAGTGAAAGTCTGGGTTTAGTTCTCACGCCACCACTTCCTCCCTGTGTTGGAGTCTGGGGTGGTGCAGAGGTAAAAAAAAGAGCAAGAACAGTCTCTTTTGTGTCTTTTCCAAAGACATAAAAATTGAAAAACAAAGTCAAACTATAATGCTGCAATATTTCACACACGTAACACGAAAGCCCAAAAAAGGGTGGAAAATAATCTACCAAACAAATTCAATGAGTATGTTTTCAAATATCTAATCATGACAGAAACTTACCACTGCCAAAATTGCTTGTGTACGTGAGTATAAACAAGCGAGGACTTTGTTAATGACAACGTGCTTTGTATGGGGGTAAGCACTGGGTATACAAAGAGAAACCAGAAAGACTCCTCCAAAGGCCTCATACATTACGGTGTTCCTCCTATATGAATGTAAGTCTGCAAGCTTGCCTAAGGGTTTAGGAGGGATGATTCTGTGGCTCCGTCACGCAGTGGAAGAGAAGGAATACAATCAATTAATGATGTCTACCACAGGCACAGAGACTGGGTGTGAGAAAGAGGAATGACAAAATTGAAAGTGTGTCAAGAATGTTTTGCCACCCCTGATTTAGGCAAAAAGCTTGACGCTTTGTGTAAGTGTCATGTGAACAAAAGCCTGCCCGATACGTTAAAAGTTTACTCTACAGTGAACTGGTGTCCAGAAAATGCGTGTATAATCCCATAAAGGGCTTAGAGAGAAATGGCAAATATCTGCAATATAAATGCAGATTACCTTTATTACAAAGTTGGACCATATTCTCATTCCTAGACTAATTTCCTATATCATAAAACCTATATTCAATTTTATAAATAGCATACACCAAGAATCATAAATTCAGTTAATGCAGAAATTTAACAGATTTTTTTTTAATAAAAGTGAGAAAAGGCTGTTTTAGGCAAGTATCCGAAAAGACAGAAAGGGTTCTTTCTTTGAAGATATGTTTTTCCCTCTGACTTTACCTCCTTGGGGACATAACTAGGAAAGAAATAAATTTCACGGCTAATATATAGGAAGTAACATGTTTAACGTTATCCAATGAATTTATATCTACCTATACCATATAAATTTGTCTCACATAAACTGTCACTTCCAACAGAATTCATTAAAACAATGTTATAGCTTCTGACTTAAACGCAGTCTTCTAATTGGAATTTAATCTTACAACAGTAGTTGGTGGATTTTTTAAATTGACAAATGGAATAATTCATTAATTTGTCTTATAGCTCTGTCCGGAGAATGTAAAAGTAAATCTGACACAGACATTGGCTGGCCACTGCTCTGAGGGATGGAGGAGGGGCAGAGGCTCCTTCATCATCTGTGAATCTCACCCCCTCTGCTGTGCAGGAAGGAATGGACACTCCTTACCATCCCAAGCTACTGCACTGTTACTAATATATTCCATTACCTCCACATCAATGTCCCACTCATTTCTGATCTTCATCAAGCCAGACAATGGTTTCCACCACTGGCCTCTACCCAATTAGCTATATGGAAAATATTCAGCCAACTACATTACTTGTATTCACTTAGGAATTGGAGAGAAGCAAAATAAACGCCTTGAAAATACTTGGGAGAGAAAATGTAAGTTGACACTATCTCCGCACGCTGGAGCCCAAGTTATACAGTCTGATAGGCAGCTGCCAGCACTCATAACTGCTTATTAAATCTAGCCTCTCTTTATGGCGTGAGTGAGGATCTGTATTTTTACCAATATTAGGTTCATTGTGTTAGGAAAGAAACCAAAATACTTAAGATCATTCACTCCAGCTTATAAAACATATTATGTAGTTTATTAAATTGTTAAAATTACTTTTCAAAGTCAAAATTTCAGGGACTGGAAGTTTAAGTGCAACAAAGTGGCCTGGCCCACTGACAGGATGCAGCCCAAGGTGGCCAGCGGGCGACTCCTCAGCTGGCACTGCTGCCCCAGAGCACCAGCCAACTGCTCCCCCCTTTTCCCAGAAGTTTGCATGGCCACGACTGTGCCTCCAAACCAGTGACTAAAAACAATCCACTTTCTGGAGTTCTATTTTAAAAGCAAGGAATTCTCAGCCCAAAAGTTGCCTTTACCAAATCTGATGTGCAAACGGTGTATTTTCCCCTATTTCTGCCTCTTTCTAGAGGCAAAAGCTAAGAATTGTGATTGTGGGAAGAAAGAGAAACTATGCACAAATGAGGGAAAACAACTGTGGGCAAATCACACACAATGTTGCCACACGGTCCTTCTACCGTCTCACCAAACCCACCAACAGGGGACGGCTTCTCAAAAGGGACAATGCAGCGGCCCAGCAAAGCCTGACAGCCAGCACCTCCACCTCCCTCGTCAGCCCTTCTCAGGAACACTCTATGCAAATCCTGACTTATTATCACATTTATTAATAACACTGTGGCTAAACACCTACTAAATATGCAGCGGATCCAGCCACTCTTCCCTACTGGAATCCCATGATGTTTTTCATATAGGCACCAACTTCAAGTAGAGCTTCGCACCAGGGCAGCTGGAGGGGACTCTGCTGCTCTCCTGGTGAATGGTGGCAGTAAAGACCCAAAGTGCACAGACAGCCCTGCTTTCTGTTTCCTGCCCCTAAATTAATCGACTACCCAGGCATAATTATCACCAACATAAACTGAGTACATCACCCATTTTGCGACCGTTGCAATTTTTGGCAAAATGATCTATTTGTGCAAACCTTTCATCTCAGTTTCCCTGTATACCTGACTGAGGCACAGTCTGCTGTTCTGGCTGCCAACCCCTCTGACTCCGACCAACTCTACGGAGAGCGTTCCACTCAGAATTAGAGGTTATTTCAAGCCTGAAGACTCCAAATTATTAGCTGTAACAATTAATTAGAGCTTTTCTTGATTACTCAATAAACTGTGAAGTTCTAAAAGGTAAAGGACTATGAATGGATTCTTGACAATGGAAGGCTGAACAACCAATCAGATGCACAGGGCCTAGAAGGTTCAGGGTTAGTGCAGCACAGAAGGACGGAGTGAGTCCTTATCTAAATGTGGGAAAACTCTGGAGGAGGATAAACCATCAGAACCCAAAGCTCCAGCTCGTGTATTTCGGGTACCTCCACTTTCAACTAAAGATTCAGCAAAAGGAAGTTTATTACAGCCTGATAAATATAAAGCACTTCCTTTGAAAAAAATGGTATTCAATTAGGCCTAAGTACTATTTTTCTTCAAAAGAGGAATATTATAGTCCTTCAGACTGATTGCTTCAATAGTGGTCCTTACCTAGTTGAAATTAATGAGTAAGATGAGCCTACTATTCAATAAACCCATTCATGTGGTTTTGTTAAATTTCATGCATCAAGTTTTATGACAGTGAGAAAGTCAGATTCTCAATACAAAAGATAGAGGTGACAGGCCATCTACAGCCTGAGTTTGGTGCTACTTCAATAAAATTCCAAATTCTTCTGTGAGTTCTCATGTGCATATGAGATAAATTAAAGCTTTGTTCTCAACACTACCTGCATCCTCCAAGAAATAAATCTCCTTTACACGTATTCTCTGCTCACTGATCTACAGACCATTCACAAAAGCCTATTCCAGTGGCAAAGCACTGGAATCCTCAGAAGAACTTCACAGGAGAGGGAACCAACAGGCTTTCCCAAGGCCATCAGTGAAATAAATGATCCAAGAGTTCTCACACCTCTAACATCCCATGGTTCCAGCAACCATTTCTCTTCACTGTGGAAATCCTCACCTCATTGTGTTTCTGTTTGATATTTGCCTTGTCTCTTGCCAATGAAAGATTATTGTGACAAAGATAAAAGATTTTATTTTTTTCTCCATCTCTTATCTCCAGAAGAACAGAATAAAAAGTACAACGAGTCAGGAAACACAGTTGCCCATATGGAAGTGAACTTGAAAGCCAACCACCGTTATCTAAATGTGGGCTAGTTGCTTTACTAATGCTCCTTTTTTGTTTATGAAATGGGAGGGATTTATCCAAATGACCTCCAGCTATAAAATCTTTTAAAATCTGGCCCAAATACATACTGTGCCTGGGTACACAACAGTCAACACTACCCTCAAGATACGTTTATCATCTGAAGAGGTTGACTCTTGCGCCTCAATTTCTATGAATCAGATAAGCTAAAAAAAAAAAATCACTGATTGAGGACCAAATAATTGAGTCCACTCCTAACTCTACCCAGGCACTCAGCCCAGCTGAACTTCATGGGTGTTGGAAATGCCATTGTAAATTCAGGAGGCTCGGATAATTCCTAGGGTTTTGTCATTACTGACAGAGTAGGATTCTCTAACCTATATTCTTTTCTTTTTAATATAGAAATCAAAGAGAGACACTAATTTCCTGCATGTCAGATAAGTATTAGGTCTCCCAACTTCCGATAAAGGGGGTACTTTTTTTCTCCAAGACACTTCCTTTCATTAAACAGAATGTGTTTTGACTACAACAGCACTGAACCAAGATGAGCTTATTTATGTCAATGGCTGATACATGTCATTCAATGAACAAAACTTAAAATGAAGTAGTTCCCAATAAACTTGACCTCTCTGACAAAGCTACCACTGAGTGATGTCACAGTTCTATCCCAAAACACCTGGCCTCAACCAATTATTGTTTCTGATAAGGGCAAGTCACAGTGGCTCTTTACTACAGGGAAGCCATCAATTTGAGGGCCAGAAAAGGTGCAACTGAATACGAAAACCACTCATACCAGAAAAATATCATTATATCTCTTCTAACCCACTTTTAAAAGTTCAACATATAACCTGACCAGGCAAACTATGATAGAAAAAAATCCCCAGGATACCTTTGAGAACCCGGTCTCCAACTCTTCAGCTTTCTCACAAGGCCTACCACATGGAAGGTTTGGTTGGGACCCTCTCAAAGAACAAATGAGAATGACCTGGTCCCCAAAAGTCAAGATGAAGTAATTATTCTTATGCTTCATGGGTTCATACTGTCACCAGTTGTGAGAGGCTCAAAAAAGCAAGTACTTGCCAGGCCTGGTTGCACACACTTGTTACCCCAGCACTCTGAGAGGCTGAGGCAGGAGGATCATGAATTCAAACCCAGCCTGGGCAATTTAGCAAGAAATTGTACCAACACTTTAAAAGTGGCAGAGAGCTGGAGATGCAGCTTAGTCAAAGGCCATGTGTTCAAATTCCCCCATCACGAAAAACAAAAACATTTGTGCATGTGGTCCATCAGTTAAGACATTCTGCCCTTCAGAGGAGAATCTCTCACCCTCTGTGTACACTGCCCTCATGGACTTGTTGTCTTGGGACTTTTCAGATGAATAATCACCAACTTGCACTCACCCTTTTGGCTCTCAGGCATCACATCCATCCACTCATGACTGACGGCAAATCGAAGAAGGGATCGAAGCCCTCACCATTGCCAGAACTTTTTGTTCGGAAACCGGAATTGTCAGCAGAAGCGCCTGGGACACTACAAAACAAAAACATTTTTTACACATAACTAAGATGTAACTTGTAAAACCACCACTTCCTTAAACTTGAAAACAGCAAGACACACATAGAGTCTAGAGGTGGGGGAAAGCACCTTCCCAAAGAGGGTATGTCAATACAGTTAGTGCAAGCTGCCAAAGAGGACCGGAAATACTGTTTGCAAAAGGTTCGCTTGACTTCAACACATACACAGTAGGGCTCTTATTTACTGTGGACTTTGTACCACATATTTTAAATACTTCAGCAGTATAAAAGTATCATATCCCGTTATACAGGGTTTGGGTAACAACGGCCCTGTTTTCAGGTGTTAACACAAATCTTGGACAGACAGACGTACCATCTCTATTAAGTCATGACCTTCTCCAGAGGATAAGAAAAAACACGGATATGTTAATATCAATGATCTGAAATTACTTTTAAATAATAATGAAGGCTAAAACTAGTAAGAGAGGAAACCATTGTGTTTTTTTGTCCTCCAAAATAATCCTATTTTATTCTAAAAATAGCTCTGAATTCCACAAAGATCAATACAATGCAGCTATTTCCATCAGGAGAGAATACGCCATGGAGTGGTCAGGGATTAAGATTGGGAAGACTGAACCCTGGCCTAGGTGTAGTCACCGTTCAACTTGGTGGCCCAGCGGAGTCATCCGACATCTCGACATTCCTGCGTCTTCACTTGCAAGGTCAGGGCACTAACTCATGCTAACAAGGTCCCACCCCCCTCTACTCTCCGCCTTCT
Source organism: Chinchilla lanigera (assembly GCF_000276665.1). Classification (NCBI taxonomy): domain Eukaryota; kingdom Metazoa; phylum Chordata; class Mammalia; order Rodentia; family Chinchillidae; genus Chinchilla; species Chinchilla lanigera. The sequence continues at coordinate 16,594,637 of NW_004955421.1, read as the reverse complement.
TTGATAAAGCGCACTTACTCTCACCTGAACTACTGGCTTCCTCTTTAAGCCTCCTGCTTAAAAAGAGGATTGCACCTTGAGTTACTCATGCTGAACTGCCACCAACACCAAAGACAGGCTGTGGGCAGAGAGTTCTGCAAGTGCTAGTAAGGGTTCTCACACTGGCACTAGGGCCCAGGCTGGTGAGCTGGCTCTCTATGGCTAGCAGCCTTCACTGAGTGCCTGTGGAAGGCTTCCACTTCTCTCCAGAAAGCATAGCTCCAACTCTTATGGAAATATGTCCAAATGGAGTCTAGATTAATGCTTCTTCAACTGTAATGTGCAGAGCATCACTTGGAGAGATTTTCAAAATAGAGATTCTGGGCCCCCCTCCCAAAGACACTCATTCAGACTTGATTCTGGAATGGGGCCTGAGATTCTGCATTTCTAGCAAACTACCAAGTGATGCTGTTACTTACTGCCAGGCATGGACCACGCTTTGAGGCCAAATGCAAAGACTCCAAACACCCCTGAGGCCCAAGAAGCATTTTTAAGGCCCCAAGGGGCTCCCCAAAGCTATGGAGTCTGTGTCACAAAACAAAATGAACCGGGCTTGGGTTGTCCACTATCTTTTAAATACAATCCAAACTTCTTTCCGTGGCCTAAAAAGTCCTACATAATCTGGTCACTGTCTACTTCCTTGATGGGACCTCAAATCACCAACCCAATGCCTAAGTACAACCAAAGCAGATCCACTGGCTTCTGTCTGCTTCAAGGAAGCACATTTTCCTGCCTCAGAGCTTGTGTCCTTGGGACTCCAGCATCGCAGAAGCCAGAACCTACTCCTTACCCAGGTGGCTCTTCTCATCGTGGGGTCCTGGGGACATGAGACACATCAGAGCCTTGTCCTCCCTTACTTCAACTGCATAGTCTCATTTGCTTCCTTGGGATCTCTTGGCATAATCTATAAACTCTAAACTTTTCTACTGACCTATCTTCTCCACTACACTATGAACTCCCTAAAATAAAGGAACTTTGTTTTTGCTCATCACTATACTCCAAAACTTCAGGCTCATGGCTGGCAAGCAACACAAACTTTCAGACTCAGAGAATGAATCAAAGATTAAAAGAATTAATTTTTCATCAATCTCTAAAAATATAATTGCCATTTACCGAAAACTTACTAGGGGCAAGACACTATTTTAAGGATTTTACAACGGTTATTTCATTTTAGTCTATGCATACAGCAAAGTTCCTACTAGATATCACATTATCAGCTCTACATACAGAACACTGAGGCACAGAAAGCTTTAGCAGCTTGACTCTATCAGCTTGTTCTTATAAGAAATTTGCATTTTTCCAGCCACTGTACTAAAGCAGAAATGCTGAGTGCCTGACTCCTGCCCTTCCAATTCAGGCTTGCTCAGTGAGCTGTGGCTGTGAGGCCTGCAGAAGACACTTAACCTTCCTGAGTGAAAACCACGACGGCCAGGCAGATGGGCAGAGGGGGCGGGGTGGACTGAGGTGGCAGGAACAGGAAAGGAATGAGGTGGACTGGAGAACCCTGCTTTCTCGGGTTCACCAAGGAACACACCCTCTGGTCTCCAAAAGCTTCCAATTCTACAGACAAGGTCAGCAAGCCAGATGTCAATGTAATGAAATTTCAGAATTTTTCAAAGATGGCACCTAATTTTTTGATAATTTACATTTATAAAACAACTTGCAACCCTGAACCAAATTATCCCCAGAATCACTCCCTGCCTCCAGTTCTGTGCTCCTAGAGCAATTCAGAAACACACAGGAGCGATGCAGCGACAGCAGCAAGGAGACAGCAGGTACCTGGACAGAGAAGGGCTTCCCAGAAGAATTCTCTTGAGCAAGCTGTGTAAGGAGTTGGAAGACGAAGAGGAGGAAACATTGCACAAAGTCAGAATAGCTACGAAAAGGCATGGGCGTGTGTGGTAAGCAAACACCAGCCAAGAACAGCGAGTGGCAAAAGAGAGCAGGAGATTTCTGTAGGAGGTTAATATTCCTAATGGATTAGAGCACTGGCAGGTTTCTAACTAAGATGTAAACTGGTCAAGCAACGCTGCAATTGGTAGTGCTGTTCTGCCTGACTTCCAATATGGTTAAGTAACTAGGCATCTCCAAAAATAAAAGACCAGTCACCACTGGGGCTTGTGGAATATTTTTGTTTTGTTTTTATGTGTGTTTTGTTGAGAATCCAACAGAGGCAGGACTGAATTCCATCTTCAAGCGACTCTATAACTAGCCAAAATATTTAACCGCTCTGAGCTCTAGAAAGGAAAAATACAGCAACTGAAATAAAGAAAGACAGATATCCATATAAATTATCCAGAACACAGCCCAGGGGCAGAAGCTGTCTACCTGGAACTCTATACTCAGAAAAACTACCTTTCAAAAATGAAGGTGAAATAAGAGCTTCTCAGACAAAAAGTTTATCACTTCTCTATATGGACATTCTAAAAGACTTATTTCAGGCCAAAAGAAAATGATTTCAGAAGGAAAGTTATTTGATTTAAAAAAGGTAGGAAAGCCAAAGTAAGGGGGAATGTGTGAGTCAATACATTTGTAAAACAATGTACATACAGGTTTTAAAATTTAAAAAGAGAGTTCTAGAAGCACCAGGTCTGCTTCCTACTCCCAGCTCATTAATTTACACTGCAGCAACACCAGTCAACAAGGCCGCCAGCTACAAATGAAACCTGCAGCACCAGTTTGAAATGCGGACGCCTGTCCTCCACAGCACAGAGGTGTTCATCCAGGTGCCAGAAATCTCCGTTTCTCCCAGATACCCAAGAACTCCAGTTAAGATCTTATGACCACTGGACAGCCATCTGACCACCTCAGTCTTTGTTCTTTTCCGCTTCAGCACGGCCCCAGGAACATGCTGGCCCAGGAAGTCCTGGTAACCCTGCCTCAGACCTGCTAATCAAGAGCTGCAATAAATTAAAAGCCCATTAAAATATTTTAAAGAAAAGCCTAGAAGTGCTAAAGCATTCATTGTGCCATATTCAATCTGTTTTCCTAGAGATTTGAAAAGCCAGATTACCATCCTGGGGGTCATTAGAAAGAATGAAGCTCTCTCCCGTTCTCATTTACATATTTAAAAATGCATACATTCTGGCAGTGGTCACTAAGTCCTTGCCAAGGCGTTCCAAGTCCTGTGGCTACTCCAAATGCCACAGTCTAGCCACAGAGAAAGAAACCTAGACTACCAGAGGCCTGCCTTGTTTTTTTTTAAAGCAAGGGAACCAAAAGCCCAGGGCCTGTGGTTGCAAAACAGCTCCGGGAAAACAGGTAAAGACAGCAACAAAACAACAGTGATGTTTTCTTGTTTTGTTCTCCCCTGTTTATTTTTCCCCAGAGCAGTCGTGCTGGTACAAAAGTCTGCAGGGAGCTGGAAAGAGCAGCTGTGGTTCCCTGAGGCCAGGACCTAGCAATCAAGTTGTTTACCAAATACTGCCAGGCACCGGGAAAACAACAACAGCACAGGCAGCTAGCGCATCTATTTTTCAAAAACAGCCTCCCAAAGTCTGTAGCTGCCTGGAACTTCCCGCATAGCTGAGGGGAAAACTCAGAGAAGAAGGAATGCACTGCACTGGGTACTGACCCCCACAGCCTAAATATAATCCACGACTCCCTTTCTAGGGAAGACAGCCTATCCTAAAAAGGGAGGCCGCAGGTCTGGAGAATTTCAAGCAATGGATTGATACGAAAGGGCATTTCCAAGCATGCTACTACTGGAAATGTCATATGCTAAGTCTCTGGCACCTCCAAAGACATCCAGCAATGGTTTTTCATCTTGCTCAAGCAGGAGTGCTCAGGAGGGTTTCCAGGACAGACTCCCAGGCCCCTCCCCCAGGGTCTCATTCAGTAGCCCCAAGATGGAGCCTGGGAATTTCCTGCAAGCTCCCAGCGGATGCTAGGATCCCACTGTGAGAACGAAGGCTCTAAAGCTGGATGCTACCTGGCCTTGCCATCCTGGAGATCTGGGAGTTTGTTTTCCACCTCGACCTGTCTGTCCCGTGGATCATCTGCGAGTGTGGCAGCTAAAGTGCAAAGGCGTAATGCATGGGATAGTTTTCCCTTTGCTTCAGGATTCTGCTCTGCCATCCACCTCCCAAGGCTGCCTCCAGCTGGGTTCACCAATGGAATCTTTCCCAAGAGAGCAACTAAGATGGAGTACTTGGTGCTGCAATGTAACCGCAGGTGACCTAGCTCACTGCAAGCTGACTGAGGTCCTCTCTGGTTGTTGTCTAGCACCCCACTCCATACAAATCATTCTCCCCAGATTCCACTCACCACCGAAGTCCAACTTGGTGTCTGGTCCACTGAATTCCCTTGGCCTGAGAATTTTATATATGCACATGATACAGATATATATGGATCTGTGTGTGCACACCAACATGCACAAATATATATACATATATATGAATAGACATATACATTCTTTACAGATTCTTTTTAACACAGCTAAATCAGATTGGCCAGGGGTCCTGGGAGGCCCACAGGCACAGCCAACTCAGGAGTTCACCAAGATATTCCTCAGGCCTCACGTGCCACAGGAAGAGGGGGCCCACTCCGTCTAATCAGTTACACAACCTGAAGCAGGGAGCACATTTATGGGAGCTTCGATCCTTCCCTAATTTACTAACTTCATTTCCTTTGTTGCAAATGGCACCAAAATAGAAAGGGAACAGAGGTGGGTGGAGCGGGCTCCATCACCAACCCCTGTGAATAACTTTCTGACAACGCTGAACCCAGTTTAAAAAGCACCTTGGCTGCAAAGAAAAGGCATGTGTTGTCAGCTCATAAATAAAATGCCAATCTGCCTAGATTCCTAAGGCTCAGGGAAGAAGAACAAAAAATATTGCTTTTTTAAAAGTAATAACAATTACTCAAATGTATCCTAAATAAACATCTGTCCAAAAGGCCTAAGTCCTAAAGTCCTAATAAAACGTCACCAAATTTAGCCAAATGGTAAACTGCATTAGTATTTGTGGCTTCAGAGTCACCTGCATTCACTCAAATTCCCTAGAACTAACCATGGTTGCTTTTACCAAGATGTCACTAGGAAAATTATTTTCAACACACCAGAGGACTTACCGGTATATATGCTCCGAAACAAGTTTTTTCACCTAACTGGCTAGATTAATTAGAATACTGTTTCTATGTAATTACATTTCTATTTCTCTGAGGCTCAACCAGAAACCTTTTTGGTTTGTTTATTGCTGTCTTTTTCACGAGACGTATTCCAGAAATTGCCTCTGAAACTCGCAATCTGGTGGGTTCTCCCCATGGCCTGTGTTGCCCCCCCCTCTACCTGTGCCTGAGCCCTGCGTAGAAAAGGCCGGCCTAACTGCAAGCCCCATCCTCTGTGACAATGTTCCCTCTCCAGGATGAGCCAGCCCACCACCCAGTCCTCCAGCACCCCAGACCACTCTTCTAGATGGCATGAACTCCTCTTTCACCTGGGCCCCAACATCTACCTCCGCCTAACACCCTCCATCACCAACACCTTGCTAACTCTAGTCTTGCCTGTTTCTTACACACGTTCCTCCTCTCTTACTCAGAAGTCATCGGCTCCACACATCTGGACTTCAGGCAAAGAGGACAGAGTTGGCCCCTTCAGCTCCTCTGTGCGAACCAAGTTACTGCTCTACTCATGGCCCGCCCTGCCTGTCGCCTTCCCCAAGGTAGTACTGCTGTCCACCTGCACTGATTCCTAGATTCTTTGAAATACGTACTTCCATGACCACACATACGGGAACCACCGCTGTTCACAGCCCAGCCATGCAGCTTTGACTTCTACATGCCAAGGACACGCTAATACACCTTTCTAGGGTATGTTAGTATCTGGTCACAGCTTCTGTCTCTATCCCTTCAGCATGGTCACTTCTGTCAATACCAAAAGATGGTCCTTTCAACACACTGGCCAAAGTGCACAGCGGGCCTCACAGGGACAAGGCAGGCAAACAGATAAATACACACATGTAAGATTTCTTGAGGGAGTGAATGCATGCCTATCTGCCTTACCTTCCTGTACTCTAAAAGCTGTCTGTCCACGTGAGAAGCAGGAGACTGCAGTGACTAAAAGAACAAGCTGCAGGACACACTGCTTGGCCTCAATCTTACCTCTGCCACTTTCTTGCTCTAAGCAAGGACCTCTGCGCTGCGAAACTGCAGTGACTGCCTATGCACGTAAGGACTCACCGCCAACCTCTGCACCACCTGAGGGCTTGGCCACACCTGGGTCTCATCAACACCAGACTCCACCTTGACACTTTGAGTCCTGAGACCCTCCCCTGACCAATAACCTCCCTCGGAGCCCCCTCCTGCTTCTCCCGAAGGTGCTCCTGGACTATACTGACTCATGCCACTACCACCTTAGTGACATCATCTGACATGCCCTCTGAGGTGCCCAGCACCCTGAAATCCCCTCTCACTCAGGACATCCTTATGTCTTAAACCCTGACATTACGATGAAGAGGACACAGAAGGTCATCATATGTGACACTTATCTGAAGCTGTTTCAGAGCTAAGAAGCTGACTTGGCATCTGATCTATGACAAGTTGTCACCTAAGCATCATGGAAACCCCAGGCTCAATTTCACAAATATCTTCCACTCAAGGGTCCATTCAGTGACACAGGACATGAGCCTCTAGCTTCCTCTGCCATGTTTCCCCAAAAAGAAGACCTAGCCGGAAGATAATCCGCCTTGAAAATGAGAGATTAGAAATGCCAGCCCTAATCCTTACCCTCACCTGCCTTCCTTGTAGAGTAACCACCGAGCAGGACAATAAGGAAGAAGGTAAGGCAACGGCAGACTGGTAGGGGCTGCCATTTCTGATCTCTAGCTTTCAAGGCTGATGATTTTTCAGCTAGGTCTTCTTTTTGGGTAAAGAGAGTAGTGACCCAGGTTTTCCTGAGTGAGCAGGACTTGTGCAAGGCAAGGCACCTGCTGGCAGGTAAGGTGATGTCCCCAAGGACATGAGGAGCAACAGAGCCTCAGAAGCTCCCTTAAAGGACAGACAAGTGAGCACAGAGCTGCCTGCCATCAGGGTTCTTTATAGGATTTTGTGGTAAACATGTTTACTTTCTTTTGATTGGCCAGGTTTATCATGATCAAGTATTTGGTTTTGAGTCTTGCTCTGTAAACATATTTATTCGAGGGGAGAGCTTTTTGGATAGCTAACATACTTGTTTTTCACCCTTTTAAATTCAAAACATATTTTCCACCGCCTGTGGTAAACAACTAGAGTGGTAAACAAATTATATTATTTCATCTTCATGTGACAGAGGTGACCCTATATTTATTCAAAGGCCCCAGCTGGGTTGCATGCAGGTAATCAAGGTTCCCTACTGGCCAAGAACAAGAATCACGTTCATAACAATGATGTTACTGAAAAGTATAAATGACAGTTATGGGTCTTGTAGAAGGCAAAGAGTGTCAACTCTAAGCCTCAGTTTCCTCAGGAAACTTCAGGAATATTCTAAAAGCCAGGTGCCGTGATATTAGAAGCAATCTTGTTAATTTGTGAGGGCCACAGTCTCCATGGAAAGCTAAGGCTACATAATCACATATATAGTAGCTGATGGGGAGGAAAATAAAAGCATTAAAAGACCAAGAAATCAACCTTTGAGACATGTTTTGTGTGATGACTTCTGCCTGCTTTACAGTGAGGAGAAAGTAGTGGCTTCCAACACAGAAAAGGCCTCCATTGTTGGAAAAGGAGAAAAATAAGAAAAAGAAATAAAATTCTTTGAAAATACCAACTACCCCTAAAGTAGGATTTCCATATGAATGGTACACAGGCACCAAGGGGAACTTCCACTGCAGTGAGGCTTCACCTCTCTTCTGGAGAATTCTGTGCCCAGTATTCCTACCAGAAACAAAGGATGTCTTACATAGGTCTTTGACATCCCTTGCAAATTTTCTGAAGGAAAAAAACAAAGGCCAAGTTACTAGTGAAAACAACTAACATCCATCACCCCCTAGTTCATTGTCTAAATCCATGCTTAAGTTAGGTTTAAAAAATACACCACCAAACAAAAGGAATCCTGGCGCCCATTACATGAGCCACAGCAGCTAAGCAATACTGTTTCATCCTGCATGGTGCCGCGGGACAGGGGTCACACAAGAAGGCACAGTGGCCACCTGTGAGGGACAAGGGACAGGCCCTACGAACACCACAGTACAAACACCCAAACAGACTTGCTTTCCAAATTTTACTACACTACAGAGATAAGGAAGATGGGATTCAGAAGGAGACGAGGGTACACAGAAGCAGCCATCACTGCTAACATTCAAGTCACCCTCGTATACAAGGAAGGATAAACAAACTAAATGGTTTCTCAATAGTTTTAGCAGAAGGTCAACAAGACCCAAAGAGGTAAGAACACATGACAAATTAGTAGGAAAACCCACTTTGTCCCAACTTTGCCCACAACTATTGTAAGACATTTTACCAAGGAGTGAACTTCTCAGAGTCTGAGTCTCGCTTCTGTATAAAATGATGGCATCTCCTGAACAACACCATGTCACAATGTCATGCCGCATATGGAAGACACCATTTCAGGGGTTAATCAGGAATTCCAGGCTACGTGAGCCACCAACCCAACACTCAGTGTGGTTCTGAGTGGCCCTCAATGGAATTTAGGCTCCCGTAACTTAAAAGGAGCAGAAATGAAAATTCAAATTAGTGTGACACTGACCAGTGACGAGTCATCAAGGATGCTTCAGGCTTTACATATCTGCGCAGACAGGTGACTCAACAGGGGAAAGGGTTACCAGCCAGCCATGCTCATCGGAACCACTTAATTCTTTCACAGTCGTTAAAACCAAAGGACATGACTAATGAAATAGCCGAGCAAGAACTTCCAGGCAGTTCTCATAAACTTAGTAAAAGGAAGCACAGCACTAAGTGGGTAAGAAAAAAACTGGGCTGAGCTGCCCCGTGTCTGATGGCCACATGCCTTTTCAAGAAAGAAAGAGTGTACACTGCAGGCTGCGGTTTGGAAATGTCTCAAGAGGGCAGAAGAGTGTATGAGTACAACGATATCATCAGTGAAAAGTGTCAAAGATTCAGAGTGGTGAAATGTCTGTTATAAATACAAGAAAGAGCCAGGCATTGTGGTGCATGCCTGCAATCACAGAACTTGGGAGGCTGAGGCAGGAGGATCATCACAAGTTCTAGGCCAGCCTGGCTATAAAGTGAGGTCAAAACCAACCAAACTCTATCTCAAAAAGAAACAAACAAAAGCCAGAAAGAAAAGGAACAGTTTTTCACCTGGATAATGAACTAAGTAGTAAACTGTAGAATGCTCTCCTCAGACTGTAAGTTCTAGCACCAGCTGACACACACAAAGCCCTGACCGTGTTGCATACTGGATACTCTGCCAGCAGTATTTCCATCCAGCCTCTTACTGAACCTTGTATGAGTGGCACATGTAAATACCACTGCCTTCAAGATGGGGAAACCAAGACGAGACCTGAGCAAGTGACAGCCAGCTCTACCTAAAACCCAAGTCTCCTCCCTTTCCCAGTGCTGAATACTGCCGAGCGCCACTCTTCCCGCAGCCCAGCAGGAAATGCCAGGACATTTAGAAAGGCTCCCAAGTAAAACCCAAGTGGGGAAGCAAAGGTTACAGCTCTACTAAGAGCTCCGCGCTCCTCCCAGTCTGGATCCCTTAGCTTCCTGCTTGAAATCAGCCCAATCCTGGCAAGTGGGAAATATCCAAGGAACCGTCATATCCAAGGAACCAAGTCCTTCCTGGTAGTGATGCCTGGCAATACCTGGTACATCTCCCCCAGGGAAGGGTTTACGTGGGCAGATGCAAGGGGGATGCCTTCCGGGCTCGCACTGCAGTTTTCTCTTTGCCCTGTGATTCTTAATCACGGCCCTGTCCCCTCCCTGCCCCTCCGCGAAGCCCAGTGTCTAAAATCTGAGGGTGAGATTATGGGACTTCGGCTCACTCTAGAGCCCTTGTCTAGACTAGAAGAGGCCCCAGGTGAAGGATGAAATTATGGCTTCTACAGAAAGCCTTTCAGATGAAGCTATGGCAAATCTTGTGATCCACCGAGGAACACATTTGGGCTTGGGGGTACAGTAGGAGTTTCGCCATAGTGAACTTTCAGGGTGAGAAGTTAAAACACGATACACCGTGGAAGTAACCGTTCAAGACCTCAGTGACAGCTATGTCACAGGAGCCCAACCTCCAGATGAATTCTCCAGGCCGTAACTGCTTAAGGTGAAAAGTGGGAAAGGGCCGCTGCCGTCATATCCACCCAGCCGCACACTCGCCACGGAGTTCTCCTTCCAGGTCTGCTCCACCAGCAGGGTCCAGGCCTGACCGTGCCACTTAGGGGCCATAGTGTTCAAGCTCCTGGCCTCGGATTCCTGCGCTGTAAAAGAGGTCAGCCAGTTCCCACGTCACAGAGTGGTCTGAAGACGAGGAGGGACGAGGCACGTGTAAGCGGCGGCGTTTTCTCTCCTGTCTCCACAGCCCCGTGTGCACCATCCTGACCCTCATGGCCTCTGCACGCTGCCCCTCCTCACCTTCCCCTGGGGCCCAAAACCCTGGGGCTGTGCCAAGAAGCTGGTCACTCCAAGACTCCACAGGTCCTTCCCACAGCACCAGTTGGCTGCCACGTCGCCTGTGACCCGGTCCCTTCGCTGGCTATTGCATCCAGGTTTCCATCCCCACGCCCAATAGTTCATGTCAAGAGCAGACACCTGAGTCAGAGCCCTGGGATCAGCTGTCAGCCCCGCCATGGGGAAGCCTTTCGAGTCTGGACAAAGCACTAACCTCCGTCTGTCTCTGCACCTGTAAAATGGGGCTGGGGAAAGATTTCCCGGGTCCCCACAGCACTGCGGAGCTGAGACTGTACGGACTAGAACACTGCACTCGATGTCAGAAAGCTGCTCTTTTCATCTCTGTGCACCATTCAATTCACCAACATCGGTGGCCCCGGCTCCTCCCTCTTTTCTCACATCTGAGCTGCTGCTTGTTCTTCACGATACCAGGTTTGGGTCAGTGACCCAGAGAGCATCATTACGTGCTGGATCTCTTTTGTGCCCATTAATGTCAAAGTACAGCGAAGTTTCACAAACAGAAATGGGCATTTTTCCCGGGTATAATTTAGCCCTGCTTCAGCAGATAGCAAAGCATGCATTCTTGTTCACCCGTTTGGAATAGATCCTAATGAAACAGAGATCAGTGGGAAAAACTTAGCTACAAGGTTGCAGAGAAATACATCAGCATTGTCTATAGTACCTAAAAGCCTGAGAAAATTAATGTCCATTAAAAACTAAATACACTAAGATTCATACTGGTAATGAAATACTACACAGCCATTAAAAATGCTGTCAAAATAAACAAGGACAGCAAAGGACATATGACCCCAAAATCATACTTACTCACCGAGTGTTTGCTGCATATGTTGCTAAGCAACAAAAATGTGTTACAAAAATTGATTATTTTTAAAGTTATGGTGTGAGTATTTACTGTGTGCCAGCTGCTACAAATGAGGACATCACATACACTGGCTTACTGCAAAACCCAACAAAGTAAGTAATATCTCCATCTCAAAGTCAGAAGATAGTCGGGGGCTGGGGATTTAGCTCAGTGGCACAGCGCCTGCCTGGCAAGCACAAGGTAGTGAGTTTGATTCCCAGTACCGGAAAAAAAAACCCAAAAAGACAGAAGATAGTGACAGAGAGAAATGAGTAACTTGCTCAAAGTCACATAGCTCATAAGAGGAAACAAGGGTTTAAATCCAAATCTTATTCCAAAGTCCTTCCTCTTCCCTAACTAACACTGGCTCTCAAGCAGGTATTAGTACCTTTGCAGCTACGCTAAGTATATCTTACCAGGGGAAAAGAACACTAGGAAGGCAGACAGAACAACGCTAGTAATAATTCTCTCTCACACGGTGAAACGATAGGTAATTTTTATTTATTTTTGCTTTGGTTTGCTTTTTTTAACTACCTTGCATCATAAATCACTTCTGTTAAAAAAAAGGTAGGGGCAAAGTGTTTTTGTTTTAAAAGCCCAAATGCAGCCGCAGTCTCTGCATCCCCACCAGTGACACATGCATGGGGGTTTCTCCCCATAAAGGTTTCCTTGCCATCGCTTCTATATTTAAGCACTGTATTAGAATAGGGAATAGACTTTTCTAATGGCACGTGCCCTCAGACAGATTCTGATTTGTTCCTGCATCAGGTTGCTAGGGCTGCCATGGTAACATACCCTAACCCAATGGCTCACCCAACAGACGTTTATCTTCTCACTGTTCTGGAGGCGGGAAGTTCAAACTCAAGGTGTTGGCAGGGTGGTTCCTCCTAGAGTCTCTTCACTGGCTTATAGGGGGCCGTCTTCTCTGTGTCTTTAAGCGGCTGTCTGCTGTGTGTGTGTGTGTCTGTGTGCCTGTGTCCTAGTCTCTTCTTATAGAGATACCATTCACACCAGATTAGTACTCACCCTAACGACTTCATTTTGCCTTCATTACCAGTCTAAACGCCCTATCTCCAAATACAGTCACATTCTCAGGTAGCACTAGGGGTTAGCGCTCCATGATGGTTTTAAGAGGGAGGGGGCCAATGTTCAATCCATAGAAGTTCCTCAGTGCCTGGAAAAGGAGGAGCAGACAGCACATGGACAATCATTGGATCCTAGGCTCGGGCCATAATAGCCAGCACTGTGTCTCTGGAAGATGGATTCACACAGGTGTGACCAGGTGGAAAAGCTTCCTTCTAATCCTCTGTGTGTAACCCCCCAACCAGGACTGTAGGTAGGTGACCGCCCATTGCTCCTTGGCCCCAACTGGCGGAGGAGACCAACGTCTACCAAGTGACATGTTCAGGAATGCCTTGGCCAATCGGATCAGCCGGCCCAGCTGTTGCTCATACTTATGTTACTGAAAAAGACAAGACGGAAAGTGTTCACTCCTGGCATGGGCTCCTCAAATCTGGGCTCGTGAAATAAACATAAATCAAAGGTGAAGGTCATTTTAAAGTATCAGTACCTACTTCATTAAAACAAATTTTTAAAACATTGAGTTTGTGGAACCACGGCATATAATTTACAAAGTACAAAGGTCTGAGATACAAGAGCTAAATTTAAAGAAACAACTATTATTAAACACCCCATTATGTAAGGCAGTGAAATACATTTGCATTCTGTACATCCGTTACAGTATTTCAACAGAGCCTCAAAATGTTTGGCAGTTCTTTCCTTTGGTGATAATAAAAGGCTTTTCTTTCCATTAAATATCTAAATTAAGTCAAATAGTGTATGTGAAATAAGCCCATAAGTCCTTTCGTATGATGCAATGAAGTCTTGAAATGCTTATCTACTGAGCACTCTAACGTAAAGGCGGGCGGTTTATGTCCCCTGCAGAGACCCGAGGCCCCGCTGGCTTGGCCAGACTGTGAAAATAAGCTTCAAATGACCAAACGCAACTGCAACTTTAAAAGTAGGAACCAGACCAGACACAACAAACCACAGTGTAGTCAGCCTCGCTTGTCATAATTCATGTGTGTGGAATTCCACTGTAAAAGCATTCACAGAGCGCTCAATTTCCTCCACGGGGGCGCTCCATGTGGAATGTCAGATTTGGAAAAGCTGCTGATAAGCCACTCCTGATTACAGGTCTACAAGTTGCAGCATTAATCAAAAAAATGTATTCCAACCTCAAACAGCTTCATTTGTACCATCCAACCTTAAACAGCACAAGCAAATGCCCGTCCTTTTAAATACTCAGGTTATAAAACGATCCATTCGAGCAGTGCATTAACATCAGTTTTCTCTTTCGGTTTTCCCTTCACTTCCATTTCCCCATCAGTCTCCATTCCGGGGGCCTACATCATGCTTACTTGTAACAATCTTTCTGTGAAAAACAATTTCATTACAGTTCAGTGACTCAAAAATGCAGTTCTTACAAGTTTTTTGAAGACAGAGTTCAATGGATAAACGTACGTCTGTGTAGATTTCAAAGTCGTGCATGCACGTATCATTGTAAACACATGAAAAATGTACTGATCCAATTAACACATCTTTTCTGGGGACTACATTAATCTTAACAAAACTGGCCTAAGCCTCAGGTAGGAGTCGGGGGATCTCATAGCAATGATGATAATAGCAGCTGTGCTTCTTCAACATTTTCTTCATGCCAAATGCAGTGTTGAGCCTTTGACGCAACTTCTCACTGGGCTCCTCCTGACAGTGCTCCGGTGCAGGTAGGTACCTTTCGCACACGAGGCATCTGCGGCTCAGAGATGTTAGGTCACCTGCTTGAAGACACATCGCAGTGAAGCGGGGGAAGCAGGAGTTGAACCGAGTTCACACTGTGCTATATTGCCTCCCAGTGGTGCGTCAGGGGCAAGTTCCAGGGCTTCACAGAGGCCCCACGTGCTGGGCCCATACCTGGCCCCTAAAGTGATCTTTTTCCTTGGCTGGGCATAGGCAGACTAGCCCAGGCCCATCTCAGGAGAGGGTCCCAGAGCAGCTACGTCCTGCCAGCGAGTGAAATGACAAAGGGGTTATTTCCCACCCTTCTGGGAGGCAGAGACTTCACACTGAGAAGAAACCTCGTACCTTCCTCCAGCTACTATTGTACTTCCTTATTAACCAAAGGCGTCATCTGAGCGTCCTGAAGGGTCTGACTCCCCCAGCTGCGACGCACTCACTCGGCACATATTTCAGACAGAAAAGCAACAGCGGCCCCTTCCCATTCGAGAAGCCGCCTCACCTTCCCCTGCCCGTGCAAGGACGGATGAGACGAGCGCATCGTGGAGCAACAGCCAACAGACAAGGGGTCTGCCGCCTCAGATCCCTGTTTGCACTCTGGCCCCCGCCCTGGTCCCCGCGCTCCCTCTGCCGCAGCAGGCATGAGGAAGACCCATCTCCGAGGCTTTCCACGACTCCGACAGCCTCCTTGAGCGGATGGAGCAGCACCCAGCCCTGCAGAGCTCAGCACCCACGACACTACACCTGCAAGAGCTCAAGGGACGGCCCTAACAGAGAAGGCCGGTATGAGAATAACCAGCAGATGGTTTGAAGGTAACCGTTAACCAGGCACTCTTCTCCCCAGGCTCCCTCCCCACCAGCTCCGACCCTTTTCCTCAACTCTAGACCTGGTTGTCTCCCTCCCTCCCTGCTCTCTCCTCCTGAAAGTCTGGAACTTGAGAGGCTCCACCCACAGCCATCCCTCCACAGCCCAAGGACACTGCACTTTTTTAGCCACACTCACACCAACAATCCTGGACTCAGTGCTGACGCAGAGCTCCCTCTCCAAACTCACAAACCCTATGGAATCTGCCTGATGACAGACCTAAAATGTCCCCACAGCTCCCTTTACTACCCAATGCCTGGTCCTTCTACCATTACGCCTCTGGGGCCCTGCACGTGCTTCCTGACAGGTCTCCCGGCTTCTTCCCCGGCCCCGTCATGGTCTGTGCCCCTCAGAGCAGCGAAAGGAGTCAGGTCTGAAGTCAGCCCGCCGCCCCCCACGGCACTGGGTCGCTCCAGCACCAGCAGGTCCCTTGACGGCACAGCCCCTGGTCTGCAGCTCTCAGAGCCTGTCTCCTACCACGTTCGCCATGCCTCACTTCCCGACTCCTCTCAGCACACAGGCTGTGTCTCCTGCCACGGGGCCTTTGCATTAACTGTGTCCTTCACCTGCTATGTTCTACAAGAGTAACTCCCGCACCTCCTGTAAGTCACTCAAACAGCACCCTGCAGTAAAGGAGACCTGGCTGGCCACAGTACCTAACGTGCAGCTCTCACTCCCCAGCACTGCCAAGCGGTTTCCTGCCTTGCCTTCTCTTGCACTTACCATCTAACACATGAAATGACTGACTGACTACTTCTCTCCACCTTTCCACTCCCCCGCAAAGATGAGCACCCACAGGGCCAGAGCCTTGGATTCCTTCCCTGATCTAACCACCATGCTGTGAAACGCATCAGGCACAAAGTGGACACTTGGGCAACATCAATGGAATGAAAGACTGAATGGATCACACATTACAATCCAAAGGAAAGGACCTTCTGAAAGGCTCTCTCACCGGGGGGAAGAGACACGGGGAACGCAGGTGTGTTCACCCTCAGCACACACCGCGAACCCACTCCACAACTCTGAGACTGCACAGAGAGTGGAAGGGAAAAACTCTGCTCTCCAGCACGCCCCCAGGACCAGCACTGCCTCAGGATCCATCTCCCTTCCACCACTCCACGGAGGAACCGAAACAACCCTCTGTTACAGTATGGATGTGTTCCCAAGACATTAAGACATGGGTTGTTTGGACCACTTCCCTCCTGGGGAAGAGTAAGGCCCTCAGGAAGGGGACTGAGCAAGGCTGTCTGGCGTTCTTTCCCTAGACAGCATGGCATTCAGGTGCCCTCTCAACAGCAGAGGTAGGCCCCTCACCAACCAAGCTGCTGGCACTTTGACCTTGGACTCCTCAGCTCCAGAACTGTGGAAATCCTACTTGTACTGATGACAGAGTACACAACCCGAGACCTTTTGTCACAAATGGACTAACACACTGGTCTTCCAACACTCCTACCTACTGGCTAACAAAGTGCTCAGAAAAAACACATTTCAGGCCAGGGATATAGCTCAGCGGCACAACACCTGCCTGGCAAGTGCAAGGTCCTGAGTTCGATTTCCGGCACCAAAAAAAAAAAATTCCGATGTATAAAATTGTTACTGAAGTAAGACAAATCAAGCTCACAGCAAACAACTTCTAAAGAAAAGGTTAAACAAATTACAATTTTTTTCTAGAGATTAAACTTTTGATCCAACAGCATAAGGATGCTACCTGCTTCCAAGTTTGGTTGTAGCTCAAAAAGCTGATCCTACACTTTACCACCATCACCGTTCTCCTCAGTACAAGGTGGCATTTCTAGTCTCAGTCATGTCGGGGTTTGGGTCCTGCCTTTGGGATGAGCATACAGCCATGGTCTGGTGCTCATAGGGCCGGTGGCATACCTTTTGTGCTCAGTATCTGGTTCGAAAGGCTTCTACGGCCTTTACTCTTTCTCAATCTTAGGCTCACATTTCCAGGTCCATTTTATTTCTGCTTGTTGTTTTACATTCAGACGTGATTACATTTAAAAGAAGCGATCGACTAAATGGTATACGCATTTCCCTTTGATCAAAATTTACACGGCAAAAAAAAAACCCTGCATATTTATACAGCTGAGCTCGCCGCAAGTCGTTGGAATCATGCTAGCAGGGTAACAGTCATTTTCAAGCTTTTATTAGTTACTGTAATGATTGGAGACAGGGGTCATCAAAATGCCTTTGCCAGAGCCGATCTCACGTTCCTGTAAAGTCCCATTGTGAAATTAGAGAGGTCTAGGGCAGGAGGCGGTGGAGAAGAGAGAAAGGGAGATTTTTCTGTGCTGCGTGGCTTACAGAAAAAAGGGGCCCAGATGTACTGCTGGGAAGAGTAGAGCACTTACCGTAAGTTACATCTAGCTCACCTCTGCTGGTTCAACATATGAACAATATATCTAACCAGAGTACTGGGGCTCTGGGATAGATTATTAAGGAAAACTGTGAAAGTATAAAAATAAAAACGACTTTTTAAGTAAAGAAGGGCTAGAATATCCTCTGTCTCTGATACTTAGAAATGAATTTGTAGCCAAAAGAGTAGAAGAATAGCCAGTGTGGTTCACTGGAGATTCCGTAGTGGATTTTGTTTAATAAAATGTTCACTTAATACAAACTTATAGGAGACATAGCAACCAATGTAATGCATGATTCTGGGCTGGATTCTGGACTGAGCAAAATAACAGCAATAAAAGACTTTAGTGGGACAATGAGAAAATTAGACAACAGCCTTCTATCTTTGCTAAACTTCTTGATTTGATCATGGATGGTAGTTGGGATCCCCCTGAGAGGAAATAAATGGGGGTGAAAGTATTTTATGGTGAAGGTATCTGAGTTTTCAAACTTATTCTAAATGATTTAAGAGTCATAAGTGGTGGCACATGCCTGTAATCTCAGCAGTCTGGGAGACTGAGGCAGGAGGATCACAAGTATAAGCCTGACCTGGGTAACTGTGACTTAGTGAGACCCTGTCTAAAAATGGGGGCACAGGGCAAGGACACAGCTCAGAGCAAAGGGCCTGAGTTCAATTCCCAGTGCCCCCCCAAAAAAAGACTTAAGAAAATTACATGCAAATATGTATGCACCTGTGTGTGTGCATGCGTGTTTGTTTATGTTCTCAGAATATGAAAGAGAAGGTGTGGAAAAGAAAGGAAGGAAGAATGATAAATGAAGTGTAAACAACTAGCAAATCTGGCTAAAAGGTATAGGAAATTTCTTGTGAAATGCTTCCAACTTTTGTATAGAACTGAAATTATAGAAGAAAAATGAGTGTATACTTTGTCTCCTAATCTCACTCCTAAAATACATTATCTCTTATTTTCTGAAAATGAAACTAGCTGGAGAAGGGCACATTCTTTTCATTCATTCTTCCAGTCAACAAATGCGCGTAAAGCACCTGCCCAGCACCAGGCATGTCCTACCCATCAGAGCTGACTGTATGTTCTTTCGGACTCACCCCCCTGTGAATTTTAAGTAGCTACATTATTACTACCTGCAAAACATGGCTTCCCAATTTGGAAATGAAGTCAGCTACGCTAATTGGTCCCAAGAAAATAACCCATTCTTTAATACTGGGCTTTCAGTAGTTAGAAAGGAGGATCACAAGTTTATGTCTTACTTTTGCAACAAATACCAAGCTACCCTGAAAGTAATCTACCGCGCGCGCGAGAGAGAGAGAGAGGGAGAGAGAGAGAGAGAGAGAAAGAGAGAGAGAGAGAGAGAGAGAGAGAAACACAGACTGTGCTATGCAAAACACAGACAGCAATCACAACACATCTGCAAGTCCAAGTCCATACAGATTCACTGCATCGAAGAGAAGGCAATAACCAAATGCTTTCAAATGATGGAAAGGCTGTCTAGTCATGTGTGACATGAGTTAAATAAGTAACAACGCAGGAAAGTATTTGTCTACCATTGCCCAGGGGTTTCTTGGGCTTAGCTGCCAAACTGGCAACAGGGATAATATTATCAAGTAGTATTCTATACCACTTTATTAACTGTCAGGGAAATGTCTATTATAATAATTGTCAGTGGAACGATGTTTATTTTCCTACTACCAGAGTAACCTGGCCAATCAAATCGAGATATTTCATCCACAGAATGGCAAGCATTCCACGAACACTGAGCTATGATATCACTTTTCCTTTACTGTCTGACTCCTACCAGAGAGAAGAGAAAGCATTCTCTCTTACCAAGTACTCACCAAGCTGCCTGGTTCCACCTCCAGCTGCTCCATTTAACTATACTTCCCTAATTAAGCTAAAAGCTACTACCTCAGTGCCTCAGCTTCCTCAAGTACAAGATGGGAAAACAAACTCACTGGCTTATTACAAAGATAAAAATAATTCAGGTAAGCATCTACCGCCCCCGGCCCAGAAGGACTGTTTCATCTTACCCTAGCCATGCTTCTCTGATGTTTGTCAATGTCTGCTCTCCCTCAGAAACATCAGGAACCCTGGATGGTACCTCAAATTCTTACTCCATTCTGTAACTAGCCATTCATGAAAGGCTGTGAGGGCCTACTAGCATAATAAAACCTCCCTAGTGAGAAAATCTGAGCTTCTCCTCTTCAGGAACAAGTGCTTGGGGCAATCACAGAGAATCCTGCTGGACATTTTACGGTGGTTTTTGGATTTTATCTCAGTACACACATCTCTTGAAGAACTCTAAGAAACTTAATTAACAGAAACAGCCAGCTGGACAAGATGATCTCATCAGATCACCAGCAGTAATAAGATTTCCAGACTCCAAATTTCTACCCTTGTTAGGCAAACAGAATTCTTCTACAGATGGGAAAACTCAAGCTCAAGGTCAGTCAACCAAAAACTTTCTCACTCTTGTTATTTGCTTAGAAATGTGAGAAATGCCACAGAAGGTAAGAATATACAGAAAAACATCATCCCACCCTCTAAGCAGTTATCATCTAGCTCTGGAAGAGAATATACATTTACAAATAATTTCTGGGCCCTTTTCTCCCCTTGTGTGAATACCTTTCTCCTGTTTAAAAGGAATGTCTGGGGAAGTGATAGACCTTATTTCCAAGGTTCAGGTACAATACATCACTTATGTGACCTTCCTTGATCTTTCCCAAGCTGGTGATGTAGGAAACACAGAGAAGATGGCAGGAGAAGGGGCACCCAAACCAGTGCTTGCAAGGGAAGTCTTGGTAATTTGGAAAGAAACAACTATTGGTATTGAGCCAGTCACCATTTGTAGGTTTGTTACAGCAGCTAGCAATACCTTAGCTAATACACCCTCCATTCTTTTGTGACTTTACAATCAATGCTACAAATACTTAATGAACTTCTAAACTCCAGTTTAGAAGTAAGAGGGGGCACAGTAAGAGGGGGCATAATGACACAAATAGAACGGCAGGGCTTCTATATACATGAAGGTGGCCATGTACTGTGGAATTTAAAAATGAGTACAGTACACAGATGCACGAACTGCCTACAAGGCTGTGGAAAACATGAAAGAGAACACTCCTTCATGAAGGGACTTCTAATAGCACAGCAGCACCAAAGTCCTAGCTTGGAGCTCATGTCCAGGGCCTTACTGTGTGCCAGGCAGATCAACTATCTCCTCCTACCCCAGATGCCATAGCACACAGCCCCCAATTCTGCTAAGTACGTGAGAATCCTGCGGGAAGCCGGAACCTCCTCCTAAGGCCTCATCGCCTCACTCATCCTCCTCTCCATGTCATCCATCATCATTTTCCCAGTTTCTCTGATTCTATGACACACATCTTTATTCTATTCTTTGGCTTAAAAAAAAAAATCAGACTCAAGTCTTTGGGATGCCTCAGAGACAAAAATCAAAGCTTAATTTTTTTCATCATACAAAACCAAGAATGATAGTGTGGATTAAGTACTTTGAATTACAAGGTGTTCATTTGAGAATGAATCTCTCTAAAAAGAAGCTGACCTTGGGGCTGGGGATTTAGCTCAGCAGCAAAAGCGCCTGCCTGGCAAGCGCAAGGTCGTGAGTTTGGTTCCCGGTACCGGAGAAAAACAAAAAACAAAACAAAAATAAAAAAATAAAAAGAAGCTGACCAGCTGCACTGGGATGTGAACAAATGATTTGTTTTCTCCAGGATTTGAAATGTTTTCCCATGAGTGTGATGGCCAGGCCCTCCTGAATACAATCCCTTCCCAAAAGGAGCTGTGTGGAATGAGATGGAGACCAAAACACTGTCGGGACAGTTTTCCATCCAAGAGCCAAAGAGGTAAGAATCTTTTGATTTAGCATTAAAATGAGATAAACTTCTACAGAGTTTAGAATGTCAAAGCAAAGAGGCAGACGGAGGAAAGGAAGAAAAGGCCCAAGTACAAACACGCCATTGCCAGTTAATTCCATACATCTCCCCAGGTACCTTGGGACATTTCTTCATCTTATTACAAGTGTCTGAAACATAGAACATGTTCCTCTCTAACCCATAAATGAACCACTCATAGACTTCTGTTTGTCTCATCAATTTCTACACCTTTTGGAAAAATAGATCATTTTACATTCCTTTCCACTGATGGAAAAGAGCTCACATTTTTAAAAAACATATATCCATTTCTTAGCATATGTGCAGAATGACTTCCCAGCATGAAACTGGCTGACCCTGTAAACGCTCTCATTCCAAGGAGCGGGAAAGCCCATCCTGGGTAACTCCGCAGGAATCCTTGCAGAATCCTATCAGATGAGAAGCACTAGGCGGCTCAACAGAAACAGTCCCTGTCGGTCTCTGGGGTTAGATTTGAGGACATCTTTGCAAGGATAGAAGGGGCTCTTTCCTTCACATTCCCCAGAACAGTAACAAAACACTATTCGAGTTGCCCTAAAAATGTCAGCATGAGACTGCCCTGGAGAAAATGGCTTCAGATCTAAAATGTTCTAGCAAAGGGAGGAGGAAGTCAGGCATCTCCTGAACGCCGAGAACAGTGTGCATCAAAAATCTGTCGGTCTTCTGTCTCCACTCAGCCTGGAGGAGCCAAAACAGGTTGACACTGACAAGTCAATTGAAATTTCTTTGACATTTATTATTTCTTCTCTAAAGCAACTCAGGTAAAGTCACAAGGCATAATCAACAATGACAGTTGCCATCTGAGAACAAAAGGATGACCTGACACCCTCCCGCCCACACCACGCAGCTCCTACACAACTTGAGGAGAAAGAAGAACCATTCCTTCCCGAACTTCCACCTGCCGGTGTCAGCTCAGTCATCACACAGCATGCACCTACTGTGTGCCAAAAGTGCACATGCAACAGCAGAAAGGGTCATGGGTGACGGGATGAGAGACGAGCACGAAGACAAAGAGAGAGATAAGGGCTGGGTGGAGATTAGTACGACAGGCCAGCAGCAGAGGAAGGCTTCTGAGGGGTGGACAGACAGCGCTGGAGAAAGTTGCTGAGTGTGAGACATTTAAATTGCAATTAAAAAAAAACAAGGTGGTAGAGAACAGTATTCCAGCTGTAGGCTTAAAACTTCAAGTCAGTGGCCTGAGAACTAAAGGTGAACCAAAGATGTGTTTTGCTTGGGACAGATTACATCGATTTTGCTTTTATTCAGTTTCCAACACATAATAATCAAGATTAAACATTTTTTAATTTTAGTCTTCTGCTTTCTTTGGAGGATACAAGAGGAGATCTGGCCACATCAAACTAACATTTCTCTCCACAACAATAGGGTGAGGCTGTTTCCTTCCCCCTGCTGGCTTCAGAGTTCATATTCCCCCTGTAGGTAGGGGGACCAATGCGTGCAAAGGCCCTGAGGACATTTTAACACATCACCAATGGTCCCAGAAAGCTCAGCCTTGGCTCCAAGATGCCGGACGTTTTATGAAGCCTTCTAACTTGGTACGTTTTCAAATCCCTTTTCTTGAAAGCCACAGAACATCTGAGCAGCAAGAAATGATGCCAGAGTTACTACTACAAAGGGCAGATAACAAAACCAAAATAAAAAACAGCCACCCACAAACATCCCAAACACCACACACCAGCAATTGCATGCAAACCCCCAGGCCTGGCAAGAGTTGCCAGAGAGACACTGGCACCAAACATAGCGCTGCAGCAGGCAGCACGCCAAGGACACGGGCAAGGGTCTCAGGCTCGTCTGTCCACGCTGGCACATCCAGTTAAGAGCAACTTTTTTTTGCAATATTCATATTTCCAGGGTAAACACTACTCTGCTTAACAAGAGAAACAGACAGACTCAAAGACAGGAAATACCACCAGACTCCTTCTCCTGTGATGGCATTTTGTACCAGAAGCTAGGAGATTGGGGTACTTACTAAGCCAGAGACAGAAAGAAAATAGGCTACAGATTCAGAAGGGCTTGAGTTTCCATTCTGAGTGAGTTAGGTGACCGTAGCAAGGGAATTAACCTTCCTGATTCTCAGCACCCTCCTCTTTCAGACAGAAAGGCTCTGGCCATCCCCTAGTTTGGGCGTGAGGGTTACATACTATTTATACAAAGTGACTTAGCTATAACAGGTGGCAGTAGAGAGCTTTAAGACTGCAACCATAAACCAGAATCTTTCTGGCCCAACACCAGCCTCTGTCAACCACAGAAGAAATACAACCCATGACTTGGGTCCATCTACTGTTATCTGTGTCTCCTGCTTGCACAAAGGGATGATGTGGTAGCCACAAGCCAAGATGGGTCCACTACAGGCAAGAGGGACATAAGCACGTCTCTTCCTCCTGGTTTTACTTTCAAGTTCCCATGGATTTTGCATGCTGCCCCATGTAGTCCAAGGAGCTGTGGTACCTGTGCATTTAACCTCTCTGAAGTCAAGAAGAGAAAATCATTCAGAACATGACCTCACTTGGAATATGAGCACTGAGATATAACCAATCAAGATAGGGTCATACTGAAGAAAAGTATCCCCCCATCCAATATGACTGGTGTCCTTATAAAAAAGGGAAGGAGGGATGTGGACACAGACACACACATAGAGAAGATGCCACAAAGGGATGATAGCAGAGATCCAAATGATGCTTCTACAAGCCAGCAAGCAAGGATGGCCAGCAACCCATTAGAAGACGGGGAAGATTCTCTGCAACAGGCAAAGAAGAAAGCCACCCTACTACCACCTTGACCTGGGACACCCAGGCTCCAGAAGGATGAGACCAGAAAGAAGCTTCTGTGGTACCAGCCAGAGTTGAAAGACAATAAGCTCGGTAGTAGACCTTTCCCTGTATGAGGCCACTTTTCTTCCCCTCCCTGCCACCGTCAGGAAGCCAAGAAGCGTGGCAAGAATAACAACAGGGATCCTTCATCCTCTGCCTTCCTTCATGAAGACAAGACCAGGGCAGCTTATGGTGAGGCCAGCAGAGGTACTTCTCAGAGTCTGCACATGGAGAAGGAGAAGTTGGGGTACTGCACTTGAGGAGACAAGAGATAGAGGACTTCGGGATAGCATTCCCAACTGGATTTCATCTTGTGCCAAAGCCAAGTGTATCCGTCACTTCCCTGCCACTGGAAGAAAATACCTGACACCTGAAACTTCAAGGAGAGGTTTATTCTGGCTCACGGTTTGGGTAGGTCCAGTCCAAAGTCAGCCAGCTTAAAGAAAGGAAAGTGGAAAGTCATGGCAAAAGAAAGCTGCTCACCTCATGGCAGCCAGGAAGCAGTGAGAGAAAGCAGGACCAGGGAAGAATACACCCTTCTAAGTCACACTAAGTGACCCACCTCCAAGCAGGCCCCACTCCTAACAGGACATTCCAGTGCTGAACTCATCACTGGATGAATCCACAGATGAGTACAGAGCTGCCACAATCCAATCTCCTTCTAAACACACAAGACACTTGGGGGCGTTTGAGATCTAAGCCGTAATATCAAGTTACATGTAAGTTTACAAACTAAGTGATTTCTGTAGAAAGAAAAAAAAAAAGAATAGAGGAAGTCTAGCAGATAAAGTGTTCTAGACTTCAGCTCTTGCTCGTGTGTGTGTGTGTGTGTGTGTGTGTGTGTGTGTGTGTGCGCGCACGCGCGCGCGTGTGTGGTTTTCTGAGACAGGGTCTCACTACGTAGTTCAGGCTGGCCTCAAACTCGAAGTGACCCTCCTGCATCAGACTCTCAAGTGCCAGGATTACAGGTGTACACCACCAAACTAGGCAGCTCTTGTTCATTTTTATATCTGGAAGTCCTTTAGTTTTAAAATAAATGCTCTACTCATTCTTCTTACAGTATATACTTGGTTTTGGTACTCGATACTTACAAACAAATATATTTAATATACAAATACACACACACGCACCTCAGTTTAAAATGGGATTACATTTCAATAAACCCAAAGGGTTTCTGGGGTAGGGGGCAGTACCAAGAATTCAAGCCAGAGCCTTCACACTGAGTTACATCCCCAGCCTTTTTTTTTTTTTTTTTTTAATGGCACAATCTCACCAAGTTGCCCAGACAGGGCTTGAATTTGTGACCCTCCTGCCTCAGCACCCCCACAGTGCTGGGATTATAGGCATAAGCTGCCATGCCTGGCTTGTAAATTGAAAATATTCTAAGTAGAGAATGAGCCTACTGAGACTCACAGCCTTGCAGCACAGTACAAAGGATGTGGGGGACGCTATCCTACACCAGGGCAGAGGCCAGGGCCCCACCCACCTCACTCACCTGGGAAAGGACCACAATTCAAATTGCCAAGCACAGTTCCTCCTGAATACATGTGGCTTCTGTTGTAAAGTCAAAAGAGTATACGTCAAAATATTGGAAGTTGGGAGTATCTGTATTGTTTTTCAAAGTGTATCTATTTCAAATGTATATTAAAATCAAAGGAGGTTATCTCTGGTTGCTAACATCAAGGACAGTTTTATATTTTCTCCATTTAGTTTATTTATTTCTTCTAAATTGATGACAATGGTTGTGTTTTTCACTATAGATTATTTTCCTGAGTCTATGACAGCAGTTCCCAAACTTCCATGACACAGCACCATTTCTTCAATGACATTCCTCCCTACCCCTCCTCAGCAAAAGAAATGCTTAATAATTCTTCCTAGGAAGTCGTCAGGTCCAAAGGCAGTTAATTATCATTGAGTCCTAATAATTAAGTAGCTATGTGAGAGAAAATAATAAACTGAAAAGATTATTTTGGGGGGTGTCTTTTTGAGGCAGGGTTTCGCTATGCAGTTCAGGCTGGCCTTTAACTCACTTTGTAGCCCAGGCTGCCCTCGAACTCCCAGCAAACCTCCTGCCTCAGCCTCCTGAGTCCTGGCATTACAGGCATGTGCCAACACACCCAGTTTTTTACTTCATTCTTAAACACTAATAGAATTCTCAGTAATGGGACATGCCTGCCTGCTGCACACTGAGGAACTTCGCAAGGCATTCACCTGAAATCAGGTGAATGCTGCTCCTTACCTACCTATCTTTCATTAAGTGTTGATTTTTCAAGCAATATTTTGCTTTATCTCACAGAAACTGGCAAAACCCCGCTTTGACACTATCACCAGGAATACACAGCACGATCTAAAAAGTGCAAATAACATGGTTTGCACAGTGCCTTGACAGATGCTGTCGGTCAGTTTATTTCCCTCCAAAAACCCTAGGAGTTGACAGCCCCGGGCAACACAGCACACAGTGTGGGAACAGACTGCACATTACAAGGTATACTCACATACACTTATCTTCAAGATCTTACTAACCCTTCCCACACTGCAAGATAAACAATCCAAACACAGGCAAAGAGCATGCAATTTTTTGACATATTATCCACTCTATCTGTCTGGTAACTGATATTACACTTAATTCAGAAACAAACTGGCCCCCAAAAGAAATTCTGAACACAGAAAGAGCACAGAAAACTGCAAATCAGAGATAAGCAGTTTACTAACCTTTAAAATAAACAATATCCCTTAATTTTTTAACTACCCAGCTTCTTCTCTAAAAACAAATTACATATATATTTTTTCAAATTACATACATACATATGTTTTTAACCATAAATGAGTGAGCAGCCGCGAAGAGATCAATGTATTGCTGATCTTTTCTTTTATACCAGGAATTGAACTCATGACCTCACACTTGCCAGGCAGGCACTGTGCCACTGAGCTATATCCCTGGCAAGAGATCACTGTATTGGTTTGAGTTATACGTTAAGGAAGAGTTACTTCGTTTTTCTTCATGAGTATTTTATATTGAGATGACACCCCAAGTCACCTTACGTGACAGTCTAAAGTCACTCTTGCCAACTTTTCTGTCTATCTTCCCCTTGTTCTTGTTGTCTTCCTAGCTGACCTTTTCCGCTTAAGCATTTGTAGAAAGCCCACCGGGCAAATGGACAAAGGGAAGAGGCTTGGTCACGGAGCCTCACATATGGCTACACTTGACTACAGGCTGGACCCGACCACTTTCCAAGCCCTTTCCCTCATCCCCACTGTATGATTCTGCTGACTTTGGGGGAGGACAAAGCAGCAAAGATGACTTACAAAGCTGAGAGATACACAGCGGCTTGGATTAATCCATCATTGATACGAGGGAACTTGTCCATGCTACTTCTGGAAAAAAATTTATTATGTGACCGACCAAGAGAGAGCAACATGAAATAACACACGGTGACATGAAATAACAAAGGGTCAAAGGCCAAGAAACAGGAAACGAGCTCAACACAGGGAGTGACAGGGCAGAAGAAACTTTTACTGGAAAGAGTAGCAAACACAGGCCCCGCTGTCCAGCCAGAAACACATGCTTAACAGCAAGAACAAACGCACCTTCCAAAAACTCAATCCTAAATCTTGGCAGGATCGCAGGGGCCTACAAAGCTCTGTCCTAACTTTGCTGGGCTTCTCCAGGAGTTAATTTTAACTTGCTAGCAAATGCAAATACATCTTTAAAAAAAGCAAGGCAATTAAGACACAAGTGTTTAAAGACACAAGGAGTAATTACAAATGTATTATTCATACCTAATTTACAAGATGAACTTCTTTCTGTAAAATATTAAACTGTTTACATGCAGGCGAGGAAGACAATTTTCAAACCGTTCATGTTCCAGTACAAAGCAATGGCTATTAACAAAGCAGCCGCTTCTGGTGGACTTACAGTGTAGACTCGGCAGTAATCAGAAAATGTTTGACCTCAAGATATCTACTTGACCCCACAGAAATGCAGACTCGCCTGCTATAAAATCCTAAACAATGGGGCAGACAAGGTCACAGGGTCAAAGCGAGTATTAACAGGTCACCGTGCGGCCCACTTGGGAGCAATTACTTCCAGTCATGGCTAAGTGGACACTTGATTGAATACCACTAAGACAGCTCACATCCCACGGATAACAATCCTCACAGCGATTAAGAATTAAAGCCCCCATGATTCAGCCTTTATTACTCAAATGAACCTAACTCTTCCATAAAAAACTCTTGGTATATGCCTGATGCAAGGTCTAAATTGAAATGCCACCTCATTAAACAATAATATCTAATTTTATCTAAATGAATTTTCATGAAAGTGCGCCACACAGCTCAGGAATTTTTAAAATGAATTATCACAAGTGATACATAATCTCACCAAAACTGTGGTGGAAAAAAAATTAGCTTTAGAAATAAAAGGAAACATCAGTGTTGAATGAAATGACTGTTCCTCCATGGCCAGAGAGAGCGACAGATTATAGGCTGCTACAAAACAATAGTAGTCTATTTTTTTTTTTATTCTCTAATTTTCATTCATGATAAAAACAAAAAAGGGGAGCAGTTCTACCAGCTGGCCAATCACAGAGGGAACTTTTAGTAACTACAGATTTCAGGTTCCCCTTTGACATCAACTAGATTTGTGGCCCTGGAAGGAATGTAGTTGTCAAATTCCCAAGGGACTGTCACATACTGCATCTGAGCCTGGGACGCTGCCTGGACAAGGTCTGTGCAAGGTTATGTACAGGAGGGGGATGAGAAAGCCTCACTGCCTCTCTTCTGTTTTAATCTTTCCTCATTTCATAATCTTCCCAAGGCCCTTGTATATGTTTTATTATCACCTTCGAGTCATAATGATTCATTTTCTAAGTATAATAATCAATGTAAAACTTCTTTAATGTAAAATGATGCACTTTTTTAAAAAAAGCAAATGCATCAAATTATTCG
This sequence comes from Chinchilla lanigera, assembly GCF_000276665.1. Lineage (NCBI taxonomy): Eukaryota > Metazoa > Chordata > Mammalia > Rodentia > Chinchillidae > Chinchilla > Chinchilla lanigera. Next base: position 16,565,448 of record NW_004955421.1, on the reverse strand, counting down.
TTAAAAAACAAGAGTACTGGTGGTATTTGTCATTGGCCAGCACCAGGACCAACATGACAGTGACATGAATATATGATCTAAGAACACCAGCCCATCCTTTCTGGATTACTCATAGATCCCACGAATACACTCATGGAAAAAAAAAAGTTCAGAGTTCAGACCCAAGTCTGTCCCTCAGCTGACATGTGTACATTTTTCTGGGGGAAATCTTGGAAACTACATCAACAGATACAAACAACCTCTGCAGTTAGTAACACTCTAAATACAACGCACACATTTTAGAGAAAACTCCTAAGGAATTAAAAACTGGCACGAGGAGATGGGATTAATACAGTAAGTAAACTCCATCCAATGCAGAAACAGGGCTCTAAGATGCAAACAAATCACTTCAAGGTCCTACACTGGAGTCAACCCTCATTCAAAAGTCTTCCTGCACGGCACTGGGAGAGTGCTCTCCACCCCCTAGCAAGCGTTGGCCATCCCACGCACCAGTGTTCTAGGAAAAGGTCCCCTCTGGTGAAAGACAGCTTTAGCTGCCTGGATGAACAGTGGGTACTACCTGCGAAGTTTTCCAAAGGCGCCCCTTCCTCCAGGCTGCCCCAGGCAAGACCCAGGGCCTGACCAGAGGAACGAGAGGCAGGATTTTAGCTCCTACTCACCCGCAGCCGGGGACACTTGTGCAGAAAACAATCACAATTTCGCACCAGAGCAGTCAGAACAGCAACAGGTGATTTATGACCGTCGGGCCACTCCAGGGCAAGGAGCAGAGAAGATTATTAAGTTTGAGAAGGCTAATGATTCTCTCAAGCATCACAAGCAAGACCAAAGAGTCTGAAATTTAAAAAGACAAGCCCTGACTTCCAGCAGCTCCCCTCATCCAGGAGGCTGGAAGGCGCCCTGGGACCAAGCTACATGACCTTTATCAAATCCTTCTCCGATCAAGACTCAAGTGTCCACATCCAAGCTGCAGGTTTGACTAAATGATTTCACTCCCGAAAAGCCCATGTCATGTTAAAAGTCAGAAAAAAAAAAACACATGAGCTCAAGGTTTGCACACACCTGAGTTCAAGTCCACCTCTATCAATCTGCATCTGTGACAAATGAGAATCCAGGTCACTGTGCTCCTCTGCTTTAAGGTTTCTGAAAAATGACGCCTTTGAGTATAATGAGATATGAGATTTTTTTCCAAGGAGAAGACAATCGTGCAACAGAGGGAAGAACACACACACACACACACACACACACACACACACATAAAACGCTTGTGTCCAGTCAGGTCATTCTTTGACAAAGGATCAAAAATGCACAAGAGTTAAAAACAACTCTTCCTGTACTGCCTACATTTCAACTTCAAATAAATAAGTTTCCTTCTAAATTACAGCTTCCCCTCTTTATGTGCTTACTACCCCATGTTTTAATTTACAGTTTGGTATTTTTGCTGTAATAACTACAAACATTGGGTCACTCAAAGGGAAAGATGTTGGTGTTTTCAGGACCTGGGGATGCCAGCAAAGAAGCGAGAGGCGCCGTGAATAGACGGCTCATTGTTGTGGTGGTTGTTTTCCTAGGCACACATCTGAAAGCGCAGGTCCCCGACAATGCGGGCATTATTGTGGTTTCTTTTTTGCTCTCTTTATGAAAACATGTTTGTGCTTAACCTTCCCTAGTGCTTGTTCTATGTTAAATAAAAACAACTCCAGTAAATTGCTGACAAACAGGTAAGACAAGTAGAAAGAATTCCCTAACTTTCAAACTCTCAGCTCAGGGAAAGAGAAAAAACTGCAGGTACAGATATCCCCAAAGTCATTGGGTAAACATGCTTTCCTGAAGAGAATGTGAAATGCATAGCAAAACAGACACTTAACTAATTTTAAACGCCTAATTATATACCACCTAAACAGAATTATCAAGAGACTTGATTGACTTCTACAGAGCTGTGACTGCCATCAAGCAAACTCAGAGAAATAATAAATAATGTTTGACCTTCTAATACCCTCAAAACGTATTCACCATATCAGAGTGTGAGGACCACTGGCATTCCATTCTAATACGGTCAGGGAACACGAAAGTCACAGATTAATTTGAAGTTATAATTCAGATTCATTCAGTAGAGGAACAACCAGAAGAAATAGTTAAATCGGACATACGAAATAAGGGGACTGAGCTACCTAACCAAGAAAAAGTAAGGTATATGAGTAATGTGAAATTAAGAGAGCTTGTGCAAAAGAAAAAAAGGTGGATAATTTTGCGGACTTAGAAAGTCAAAACGTCGGCCTGAAAGTGGGCATTAGTAGGCAGGAAATCAAAGGGTATACGCTCCTACCTTGGTTGTTTTCTAAGAAAGTCTTTTAAGTCTTACATATCTGCAACGAATAGCAGTTGTGAAATATGTGACTACCAGTAACGCTAAGCTAAGACATATTTCTGGTTTTGAAACAGAATACCATATAAGGCAAAACTGGTGCACCCACACTGGTGCACCATATCTATACAATTTGGAATTTCAATGCAGTGAGGCTTATGTGTGATGGATAAAAACAAAATCAAAAGTCAGACCTCCTGACACCAGATTCTAAACTCAGCCACGATGAAAAAATCGCATTCCTCCCTGTCCACCTCGTGACTTGCGCTGTGTGCTGAAGTGACTTTCCAAAAAGTCTTCAGCTTCACAATTAGAGGAAGGGTTTCACCCTGAATGTACAGGAGCTTGTTAGCACCACCTAGCAATCCTGGGTGTGCACACTCGCGGAAACAGTGCTGCACTCACACTGCAATTTAAACTGAGCCCAGCTCTGAAACAAAGTACAGCTGGAGCATCCCTAACTGCACAATTTAAAATCTGAAACATTTTGAGCATCCTATCATCCCTGAAAAAGTCTCCAGTTTCAGATTAAAGACACTCCACAACGAAGGTTTAGGCAAATATTCCAAAAAACTCCAATATCGGAAGCATTTCTGGTCCCAAGCATTTCAGATAAGGGACACTTGACCTGTATTGATGTGCAGTCTTCAGCATTCTTAAAAAAAAAAAAAGTGCCAAACTCCCTGTGACATAATAAAAAAAATATGTATTTGGACCTTGCCCCTGTTTTATGCCACACAGCATCTAGAATCCTTGAGAATCCCAAGGATACTAGTGTCTTTCTGTTGCTAATGATTGAGGACGCTGCATAGGCTGAGAGAGGGGGAAGCTTGCCAGGGGAACCAGAGGGAAAAGAACTTTCGCCTACATCCCTGACTCTGACCTCTGACGAGGAGGGGCTGAAGGTTGAGTTGATCACCAATGGCCAGTAATGTAAGAACCATGCTTACTGGTGAAGCCTCCACACCAACACAAAAGCACAGGGTCTGGAGAGCTCTCAGGTTGCTGAATAGGTGAGGATACCTAGAAGGTGGCACATCCAGGGGGCACGGAAGCTCAGGCCCCTGCTCATACACCACACATCCCGTACTGTACACCGCTACCACTTGTCTGCTCATCAGGATCTCCTGCAATACCCTTTATAATGAACAAGCAAACCCAAGTGTTTCCCTGAGTTCTACAAGCCACTCTAGCAAGCAACTGAGCCCAAGATGGGGTTCATGAAAACCTCTGATGAATGGTAGTTGTTCAAATCATAGGTGCCAACCCAAGGCTGTGCAAATGGTGTCTGAAGTGAGGTCATTCTTGTAAGACTGAGCTCTCATCTTGAATTACAGGCCAGCTAGTAGGTGTCCCATGACTGACTGGTGTGGGCAAAGCCCCCTCCACAATCTGCTGACCAGAAGCATCTACTGAAAGAATGGTAGGGGAAATTGTTTCCTATCCTATATTCTCTATCCCAACTGTCAGGTCAAAAGCATTATTGGAAAGGTAGGTTCTCATCAAATCAGTAACACTTTCTGTTGCACATACTACACAAGCCCTGTGTCATTTGACTAACATGACGATCGTATTAAGTAGGTGTAATTATCCCTGTTGTACAAGTGTAAAGCTAAGATTAAGCACTAATAGAATTAGGATGCAAACCCAGGGCCGTAAGACCCATTGCTCTACAGAAGGGTGGGTCAAATCCTCAAGAAAGCCCTACCATCCAGGAAAAAGAAAGGAAATAAACTAACATACACTAATTTTCCCATTCTGCTCCCAAACTGGCCCCACCATGGGAAGTAAAACAGATCATGACTTTGTAATCAAGATTCTGCCTTGATTCAAGCACCACGTAATCAGCACAGCTAAAACTCACTGCTTGTTTCCTTGTGTCTAAATCTGAATTCAGGTGTGAATAAAGCCTTTGTTTTTATTTCTACTATCTCCACCCTCAAGGAGAAATACACATAAATAAATATAATTTCTTCCAGGGCTCAGGGCTCAAGGCAATGCTCAGGCAAAGCAGGAGGTTTCAAAAGGCTCAGGATTCAGTTCCTAGACCCTGATGACATGGAGTTTACAAAGGAGCCCCCTGCCAAAGCCACCTGAGAGAGGGGGCCACAGCAGCTCAGGCAGCTGCCAGAGGCTCTTAGCAAGAAGCCACTGGGCAAGCTACTGCTGTTCTAGGATGAAGCACACAGGGAAAGACCTCAGAGCAACACACGTCAAGTTACCCTGGTTTAAACAGGGGAGTGCGCTTGAGAAACGAACTGGAGAAAGAAACGAAGGAAAGAGAAAAAGGGGAAAGTAAGAAACTAATAAGCCAAGAACTCTGCCCTATTAGGACACAGAAGAGAATAGACAATAGGCAATGTTCTCATGACAATCTTCTTTTTCTTTTGCTTCCTTATCTACCTGCAAAGTTATCTCCATTGTGATCATTTAGGAGAGGAATGACTGATCAGTTCTGACTACGCAAAGGTAACAAGCTTCAAGCCAGAAGTGTTTGGGATGGGCCAACAAGTTAGAACCACAAGGAGGGGGGTTGACCAGGAATGTACTACGTAGGTAGGCATAGCCTTCAATCCCAGTGTCATCCAAACCCAGTAGTATAGGTGGCTTCACCTTGTATAAGGGTAGACAGAAGACACATGAAATTTACAGCCCAACTACAGGCCTGTGTATTTTACCATTTCAGAATGCTATAAAAAAAAAAAAAGGGACTGTCATTTATAGGACTTCTACCTCCTCAATTCCACCTTCCCTTTTATTTGTTTATTTACTTTTTATGAAGTCTAGAGTCCTTCGCGACACCACACGGTTTAGAGGCAGTCTTCCTTTCCCCCCCCCCTGTCCAGTAGTTCCTCCCTGGTTGACACAGTAAAGAAACTATTAATGTCAGCACTCCAACAACCAAAGGTGGGTGGTCCCACAGATGAAACCCACTCCCAGGTACCTGTCATCTTACTTTTTTTAACCCAAAATTACTAGCAAGACAGACTCTAGCGTAATTATCTTTTTCAAAATAAATAACAAGAATAATAATAGTTCTGTTCCAGTCTGGGTTTCTTTAAAGTAGGAAATTTTACAAATAACTTCCTTACTAAAACTGTGTGTTGCAAGAGTCTCCTCCCAATCCATGCCCCACTGTGCAGAGAGATGAAGAAAAGGTGGGGCTTTTTTCCCTCTGCATTTGGCAGGAAAAGCAAGGAGAAGCTGCTGCTCCCAGTTCCCCACCTGCCCCGCCCTTTCTTCCACACAGAACAGAAAGTGCCTTAAGCAACAACTAAGTTTGCATCGGCCACTGCGTCCCCCTTTGCACGTAGCCAGCAAGAACTTCATGATTTGTTTTTAAGCATAAATTTTTGGGAGGAGGGCAAGATTTACTGAGGAATACACACTGCATCCTTGGAGGAAAACAAAATGAATCATATTTAAACATTTCAAAGTATAAGACCCTGGTGAAACAGCTTAGCCCTGTAACCAGAAAGAGTTTAGACTCTACTAGAAGTTAAGGTTATGCTACCAGTTTCAACAAACACTTTTGCAGCAGCCCAGTAAGAATTCAATAGATACCAACATATTAACCTTCATTATGGGAAATAAAAATACAGTTTCAACATTTTGCCACTGTTAATCATAAAAAAATTCCCCCCTAAAGATATGTACAGTCTATGAGTGATTTCAAACCAGCCTCCCAACTCTTTCATTCTGCAAAAGAACTTCTGAGATATTTTTAAAGAGCCAATAACATAGATTGGGAACAAATGCAAAGCAGCTCCCAGACAAATTTCAGGCTCCATCTTACTCCTTTCAGATAAATAATGAAAGTCTTCAGCTACGAGGAAGGAATTCTCTGGAGAGTGTAAATCATAACAAACCCCCAAATTCTTTTTATTTCAAACCCACCTTCTTCAAAAATACATTGAAGGTGACCGTGATCCAAAAGGAACATACAAAATGCCCAACCCTCAGGATCATACTAACTCCAACCATTCAAAACAGAAAGGAGGGAGAATAAAAATGATCAAAATGCAGTATGTCTATGCACTAATTCACCAGGAAGAATGTAATTACTAGGTACTACAAACACACAGCAAACAAATTTAAAAGAAAGAAAGGAGCATGATTATTTACCTCCAGGACAAGAAAGTTTACTCTGAAGGTATCTGAAACAGCCTAAAAGCTTTCTCTTAAAAGCTATTATTCTCAAAATGTCATGTGGATAAACTGATCTAGTCCGCCAAACTAAAACTGCAAATGCTCAGGAGGAATGGGAAAGGGGCGGGACTCAGGGGTGCTGAGGTACACCCGGGCAGGGGCAAGAACTTTTTGCATGCTACTGCACAGGACAGTGATTACGGGTGGCAGTAACGCACTGCAAACTCGGGAAGGTGGAAGAAAGGGTTTTAATGTTTTCACCGTAATGGAAGAACGAGAGAGAAATATGTTTAGCCTGATTTAAACACTACACAATGTATACATGTACCAAAGCACCACATGGTGGCCCATTTAATGTATATAATTTTTGTTTTTCGTGTATCAGTTAAAAATAAATTTAAATTTTTTAAAAATGCAGATTTTCAGCTCTACCTCTAGAGAGTCAGGCAGAGCAGGTGTGGAAGAGGGGGCGAGAAATCTGCACAAGTGATTCTGACGCCGACCCTAGGAAACACTGAATTTACGCTCCCACCAGAGCCAGGGCCCAGATTCCAACGGTCACTTTTCTCGGATGTGGTTTTAATCCTTTCATCCCACTCCTGTGCAAATCTCAATCTTAATCCCTCTTCCACACCACACACACACACCCCACCACCACCACCACATCAGTCCTAAATTAAAGTGTGAACATTTCCTGGAGGTAGCAGACAACTGCAAACCACAGCTGACTGGGCTGGGGATACACACATGCCTGGAGTTGGGCCAATCAGATCCTCTAGCTTCTTTCCCAAAGAACTTGCAAGTGAGAGTCCAGTGAAATCACACGGCATTCAAATGCAACTAATACTTAGTGAGGCACCACTTACTAAGGCACCACTAATACTTAGAAAAGTAGCAAGGCAAAGAGAAAGTGTGTTTATTAATAGTGCAAATTATAAGTAAATGCCCCAAAGCAAAAGAGCTAAAAATCTGATGCTCCCACAGTGGTTCTCTGTTCCCACGGGCCTCACAGACTGCAGGTATCTCATTTCACTTACTGATCATCGCTAAGACTTTTAAAGGAAATTTGACCTGCAGGCCATTTTTACCTGACATGCCAACTTCCAAAGCTAGCCTCCAGGTAAGATGCAATTTCACTCAAGGAGGACACCACAGGTCCACTCAGAACTCAAGGTCAGCAGCTCAGAGCCAACGAAGCAGGCGGGGTGAGTGTGCAGAGACCTGGCAAACGCATGCACAGCAAGCAAAGAGACAAGAAACACTCTAGTGATTGTACTTCCTGCTTCTGCTGCCTTCTGAGATATGGCTGCATTCCAAGGCTCTGAGAATAAGCCCGGCACCCTTCTCACCACTACCACGCTGCCCTGCCCTCCTCTTCTTGGCTTGTCTCTTCGCTACCTGCAACATCAAGACTCCAAATCAGAGCACTAAGCACAAACAAGACAATCCAAGACAGAACTCCATCCTCAAAGTCTCAGAGACCAAGCGTGACCCTTCGGGGCAGTCGTGAAGGACCAATTGCGGACTTACTGTCAAGGCAGTCTGTAGGGAGAGACAGAAAATAAAGCACAGCCCAAACACAGTAAGACACAAGAAGGGCAATGCAGGGAGAGAGAGGTGTCTTATTTATGGAAGGATTCCAGTTCCCAGTTTCCCCACATATCCCATGACACAACTCTAAATCATTCCAACAAATTCCCCTCTGCTCCTTCTAACCAGATAATCCCGCTAAGTGTATTTTTAAAATATTTCAGGCCCAAAAAGGAAATTTTTCTGGACTCTCAATAACTGGCTTGTGACCCAGGAACTGGAGAAGAATGCCCTCCTCCTCCCTTACCCCACTGCGGGCATGGTCAGCGCCTTCGCCTCCACACACAGGCACCCCAGGCAGCCGCTGGCAGGGTCCTCTTCGGACAGACCCTGAATTGTACTACCCTGCACAGTTTAAAGTACTTTATGGAAACAGTGCTAAAATCAGGATTCTTTTCAACCACACCATGAGTCATAAATAAAGAGCTTATATTAATCACTTGAGCGCTACTAAATTGCATTTTTTTTCTTGTTTCTTTTTTGGGGCAGGGGGAAGCTGTTGTTCTGTCTTGGAAAAGCACAGGAAAGATAGCTTCCAGTAGATAATTCACACATGTAAAGGATGGAAATGTACGGGTGTCAGAAACTGACCCGAACTGCGGCAGAGGCATACCAAAGCGGCCTGCCACTCCACAGCAAAGGTGTGAGAGGACCACTGCACACCTTCATGAGCCATGATGCAAGCACTGTGTGAAGATGGTCCATCCGTGAGACCAATGGGATGAACCAGGAATAGACACCCTCTACGTGTCCCACTTCCCCCAGTATCAGCACGGGCTGAACAGTAACCAGGAGAGTCATGCAGACATACAAGAGTGACTTACCTCCCCAGCCGCCTCTACCCCTTGCCCAGCTGAGCCGTGGAGGGAAGGCCTAGTGAGCATCCACTGACAGGGATGGAGAGGTGCAAAGGCAATCAGAGCGCTGACTCTGAGAGAGCAAGAGCTCTCTAAGCAGAAGGCGCCATGGGGCTTTAACTTCCCTGAAGGTCCTAACCAAGTCCAGGGCACTAAATGAAACAAAGAAGCTCTAAAAAAATAGTCACTGCAGAGGGTTTAAGTGGTGCACAGCCAACCCGCCTGCTGAAAGACGGATGATACCCGGAGAGCCCAGCAGCCAGCGAGGCGGCCTCAGTTCCAGCTGGATCTCAGGTCAAGGGGTGGCTGAGCCATCGCCTTCCCAGCAGAAGTGAGTCACAGGAAAGTCTGAAAAGGAGGCAAGGTGGTGGATTTGTTTTTCCCCAGGCACACTGGCTTAGCAGTGGCTGAGCAGTGTGGAAAAGAATAATAGGAGACAATAAAGGAAGTGACCATTTGGAAAGACAGCATCCTCCAGCAAGGTAGTTGATGAGGTAGGGCCAGCGGCAGAGTCAGGAACCATTACGAAGTGACCAGCCAGCCAGGACAATGAAGGCTAACTTGTCTCGTCCTGATGGGCCCGGCAGGCAGGAGGTGGTTTATACACACCAGGTTCTAGAACAGAAGCGGCCAAAGGCCCAGCCCTGGCAGCCATGTGAGTGACTTGCTTCAGCCTCTTAAATTTTTAACTGCCTCGTCCATGAAGTAGGGACAAGAATAACAACCCCTTTCAAGGTTGTGAAGATGTATTTAAAGTTTTTAGTAACAACAGCACAGGGGTGACAAATTTCTGATCTGTAGGCCATCTAATCCTCTGACCATCTGCTTTTTACAGACAAAGAGTTAAGACAGATTTTTACATTCTCAAGTGACAAGGAGAAAAAGAAAATAAGAATAGTATTTAGTGACACATGAAAATAAAATTTCAGTGTGCATAAAGTTTTATTGGAACACAGCCATGCTCACCTACAGACTGTCTATGGCTGCTTTTGCTCCCTTAATGGCATAGAAATTCATGGTCTGCAAAGCCTGAACATTTATACCTGGCCCTATACAGAAACATTTGCTGGCCCTCCATCAGCTGACACAAAACATTATTATTAGCTGTGCTCACTTTACAAATAATTTCAGAGACATACTCAAATCCTGTTGTTGAGATGTAATTCACATACCATAAAATTCAACCTTTTAAACTATATGATTGAATGGTACTGAGTCCATTTAAGTGCTGTAAAACTATCTCCACAATTTAAGTTTGGAAATTTTACCACCCACAAAGAGACACCCTGTCCCCCTGGGCAGTCACTCTCCATCCCTTCTTCCCCAGCTCCTGGAAAGCTATCTCAAAAGATTTGCCAATTTTGAATATTTCATATAAATGGAGTTATATGCTATATGATCTTTTAGTATCTAGATTCTTTCAGTTGGCATAAGACTCACCACGATGTAGAATGAATCACTATTTCATTCCTTTGTGTGGCCATGTAATATTCTACTGTCTGCATAAGTTATATACTATTTATTTATCATTTCATAGACATTTGGATTCTCTCTATTTTTTGACCATTATGAATAACTCTCCCATGAAAATTCCCCTGGGTACATATCAAGGAGTAGAACTGCTGAATCACATGGTACCTCTATTCTTAACCTCTTAAACATTAAACTGCCTGCCAAAGAAACTAACCCATTTCACACCCCACCAATAATATTCAAGAACTCCAACCTATCCACACTTTCACAAACATACTATTGTCTTTTTTCCTGTAGCTGTCCCAGGAGGTACAAAACGGGATCTCCCTGTGGTTTTGATCTGCATTTGCCTAATGACTAACAACGAACATCTTTTCATGTGCTTACTTGTCTTTTCTGCATCTTCTTAGGAGAATGTCTATACATAATTTTCCCTATCCTTTAACTGGGTTCTATTTTATTGTTGAGTTATAATAGGTATTCTTCATTGTTGCTGTTGTTGTTTGTTTTGGCTTTTGGGTACTAGGGATTCAACCCAAGGAGCACCGAGCTATACATCCCCAGGCATTTTTATTTTTTTTACTTTGAGACATGGTTTCGCAAAGTTGCTCAGGCTGACCTTCAACTTGTGATTCTCTTGCCTCAGCCTCCCTAGAACCCACGATTACAGGTTTGTATGTAAGGGACTGTATGCCAAGCTATAGGAGCTCTTTATATGTGTTGGATACTACACCTTTACCAGCCAAATGATCTGCAAATATTTTCTCCTGTTCTATGGGATGTCTTTTTCTTAAAGAATCTTTTGAAGCACAGAAGTTAATTTTGATGCAGTCCAATTTACATATTTTTTTCTTCATTGCTTGTGTTTTTGGTGTCGTATCTTAAGAAATCACTGCCTAATCCAGGATTGTGAAAATATACTCCTACGAATTTTTTTAAGAGTTTTAAATGCCTAGTTTTTGGGGGGTTCTTTTTTTTTTTTTCCAGTACCGAGAATTGAACTCATGACCTTGCACTTACCAGGCAGGTGCTATGCCGCTGAGCTAAATCCCTAGCCCCCGAATTTTAAATGCTTCGCTCTTACATCCAGATCTTTGTGAGGTAGGAGTCTAACCTCACCCTCATATGTGCAAATCCTGCTTTCTCACTGTTATTTATTAAAAAGACTATTCTATTGCCCATTGAACTGGCTTAGTATCCTTGCTCAAAGTCAATTAGAAATCTAAGGGTTTTGTTTCTGGGTCTCCCCAATCTTTTCTACTGATCTTTATTTCTATTCTTATTCTATAATTCTATATACTGACATTATATACTTACACTATAAGTAAATTTTTACATCAAGAGGTACAAGTCTCATCATTTCTCAACCTTTTGGCTAAGATCAAGTAAAGAGGTATAAGTCCTTCAACTTTGCTCTTTTCAGGAGTGTTTTGGCTATTCTGGGTTCCCTATGTTTTCGTATGACTTTTAGGATCAACCTGCCCATTTTTGGAGGGGAAAAAGACACACAGGATTTTGCTAGGGATTGCACTAAATCTGGAGATCAATTTGGGGGAATACTGACATGGTAACAATATCGAGTCTTCCAATATATGAGTGAAGGACATCATTCCACGTATTTGGATCTTCTTTAACTTCTTTCAACAGAATTTTGTAGTTTTCAGTACATACATTTGTACTTCTTTATTAAACATATTCTCAAGTATGTCTGATACTACTGTAAATGAAATGACTTGAAATCTTTTTTCATTAGTATAAATTTTAAGTTGGAATTACAGAAGGACAATGAGTATGTGTTGAAGAAACAAAGACCAAGTGTAACAGAAACCTAAAATAAAAAGAAAGGTAGACTTCAAGATACAGCCTGTCAAATTCACATCAGACTGGAAGCCTCCTCAGGGTAGGTACAGTGTCTCACCTACACACCTAGCAGACAGGAGGTATCAGGAAACACCTGCAGAATGAATAAAGTTTAACAGCAATAAACACTATCAAATCTGTGTTTTCTACTTTAGGCAGTACCATGAATATGCTCTTAAATCTTCATTTTCCCAAGCCATCGGTTAGTTCTAATGATGCAGATTGCAGATGCTACTGACTATAATGGGTAAAATATTCTCATACCAAAAGACAAGTTTGATGAGGACTCTCAACAATTGACAAGCTCCCCTTTTAGTTTTTCCAGCTAAAATACTGAAGAAAATGACATCAGACAAGTAAGTAGGAGGGATGCACCTAGGTATTCCGCGAACAGCACCAGTCCTCATGACAAAGATGTCAGTGGAATATAAAGACAACGCTAAGGCTTGCACAGTCCTAGTCCCCTTTAGAGAGGTTAATTTACGATGTTTTAACTTTATGATGCAAGCAGTATGCATGTGGTACAAATCATACTTGGAATTTTGAATTGTAACCTGTGAACTGTGACCTCTGATGGCAAGAGAAGAGATGCTGCAGAAGGTGCCAGAAGGTAAAAGAAAGAAACAAGAGGAGGAAGAAAAGGGCAAGAAGCACAAACCTGTAACCTGTCATGACCACACCATGGCCAGTACGGTTCCTGGTCCCCTGGCAGTGATTCTGCTGAGAATTGTTCAACTTTGTGACGGTTTAAAGCGACATGCATGCAGTAGCAGTCACATTTGAAATTCTGAGCTGTGATCTTGTCCCAGGCTAGCATTACAGGTTCACCGAGCACTATATGGAGCAGCTCTTAGTCAGTCATGTGATCATGACAGCAGTGACTCTAACAGTGCACTGTCTTGCTAAGTTAAGGTACTCAGTAGGTTAAATGTATTAAACACATTTTCTCTTATGGTATTTTTAACCTACAATGGGGTTTATCTGGACATAATTCCACTGTAAATCAAAGAGTATCTGTACTATCGCAGAGACCTGGAAATATTCAGAGGGCAACTTTCCCAAGGCCTCCCACCTCCAAACTGTCATGGCTGGTACTGAAACACAGGTCACCTGACTCCACATGTGCTTGCTATGCTGTGCATAAATACAAATTAAGGCACAGAATGAGTGCTTATTGGCAAGTGTGACAAGTATCCAATTCCCTGATACAGTGATGAGTATGTTCGTTACTTCTGAACCCAAATACAAATCAAAGTTTGGAAGAAAGCAACTGTTCTTACACCATCTTAGTCCAACCAGTTAAAGTAGGAAATCCATAACAAAAAGATGGAAAATATCCTGCCGTTTAAAATCACACAAACCACGAAGCCTGCGAGTAAGCTGTTTCTTGAAGTCACTGGGCAGTGCGGATCTGAGTCCCGGATGCGTTTCAAAGCCAACACATACCTGTGAACAAGGCCCTTGTTGCAGTAAACTGCCCTGCCCTCATTTGCAAGGCCTTTGCCCACTCTGAGTCTACCGATTTGCTCTTCTTCTAAATTTCCAATTACCAGGTAATCAACTTTCACTGCACACAACTTCTTTCCTCTACCAAAGCCACTCCTCAACAACCAGTCTCAGCTCAGGTTAAATGAAAAGAGTACATGGGCGTATTTAGAAGTGCTCTTGATCAGAAAGCCGTTTCTTCTGAAAAGAAAAAAAGAAAGGTATGGGAGCTGGGTGGAGAGATTTGCTTTGATAAAGTACTTTTTGAGCCCCTTCTCCCCAGGCTGGTCCATATTCTAAATCATTTCCTTGCTTTCACATAGTAAATTTTCTGCTACATGTCTAGATATGCTGGAGATCAGGTTACAGTGTGAAGGACAAAAGATAAAAACAATCTGCATACTTCCATCTGGCTCTTCAGAACAAAGTCTAGAGATTTGAAATGTGAGCAGAGAAGCCTGCTCCTCTCCCTGTGCAACAGACATGGCAAAATGTCACAGAAACAAATCTTTCAAGAGAATCCGAGCTGCTGGAATGCATCATTCACCAAAATTGCTCTGAGAGCACTGAAAAAAAAAAAAAAAAAGTTAAGACAGGACAGTGAATACAAAAATCCTCTTTTGTAAGTCGATGAAAAGTTGAGAACAGACCAATGTATTTAGAAAGTCCACGCTAGAGAGATCCTGTTCTTTTTGTTGTCAAATGACTCCTATTTAAAGAGAGAGAAAAAAACTACCACCTTCTAGATATTTATTAACACAGTCTTGCCTAGTTCTCAGGACTCAAAAATCAACACTCAAGGTTTAACTGTGGCCAAACTATTCCTTTGCCACGTGGCACCGTGCCACACAAGCCAGATTTTTACAGTATGAAAGTAACCAGCAGGTCCAATACAAACACAGGCTTTCCAATATATAAAATTTAAGAAAAGCCAGGGTCTGTGCAAAAAACATTACACTGGTTTATATATCACAATCATGAGGTTTAAGCAGAAACGCAGCATTAAAATAATTTACAAAATGGCTCAACAATGAACATTTTCCTCCATGAAAAAACAACACCCTTAATGTTTTTCATATGGCACATAAATTTTACAATACCTGCAGGAATATTTTCATTGGTTCAACCAACACCATTGGTCTTTTTAGCTCTTAAGCATATTACAATTCTTGCCTTTTTATGGCATTTTTGTTGTTGTTTGCACCCAATGTAATAAGCTTTTGAGAACAAGAAACAAACCACAATAAAAAGAAAAAAGGACTACCCTTGGTGACTGCAACTTTCACGAGAGGGGTGGGGGCAGAGCGATTTGAATCCCGCTTTTATAGCTGCTATCTTGATGCAATTAGTGTAAAATAATTGTCTGTGCAGGCCAAAGTGGAGGCTAAGTTGAGGCACTTGAATGCATTCCCGAAAACGAGTTCCCTGCCTCTCCCTTCAGCCTGCTGCAGCAGATGTTGGCTGTTAAGGCGCGCAGACGACACAGTTCATGACTTCTCTAAGACGGCTGTGTGCCACATCTGCAGTTGATGAAATGGAGAGCAGGAGTGTGGCAGACACACAGAGGAGAGCGCGAGTGAGGCAGGCAGGCGCGCACTGGGCCAAAGGAACTGTCTTGAAGACTGGCCTAAAAATAGACACACACTCACACTCCTCCTCCCTCCACAGCCAGCTCATAAAACCAGGCCTGCCTGTCCTATTATGGAGTCAGCCTATGGCAGACACTTCCTGCGTCGGACTCTGCCTGCGGATAACACAGGAGCACAGGCAGAAGCGGAGGGAGGCAGGCGGTGCCGCATCCTCGAGTGCAGCTCCGCTCTCCGAGCCTCGGTACAACTGGGCTGTGGTCCAAGTTCAGCTGGGCCCCCAGAGAAAGGCAATGCTTGTGTTTAGCCCGCACAATACTGACATAACATTAACAGATTTACATATGCAAAACTGTGAAGCAACAGGCATTCCCCCTCAATTGACCCACAGCTTGTAGTGTCTGCCGAGTTATTCCCCGCTTCGGCTCTGTAACCAAGTGGGCGGCATGCGAATACCATCTGGGTACCACTTATTGAAAGCTGGCAGTCGCTCTGTAATAGGCAAGCTGGCAATAAGAGGGAAGGGAATAAATTGCATCATTTAGTTAACATCCACTTGCTTTGCGGCTGTTAAAAACCCATGACTGAATAATAATTTGGTTATTTCTTTTGCCAGAAACTGCTGTCAGCCAAATTGTACTACGCATGCTGCAGAAGTCGACTTGCAAAATTTCCACTTGAAAAGGGACTGAGGAGGAGGAGCGGGTGAAATGGGCACCAGTCTCTGCTTGTGAACAGGGGTGACTCCTGCTGAACGGTGGCTCTGTGTCCTCCCAACGTCCCGGTCACCCTGAATTGGGTGGACACCAAGCCCTGGTGAACCGTCCAGCCAGAAGGAAGCTGTGATCGGCAGTAAAGCCCTCAAGTAGCTCACATCCAAGGGTATGTGTGACAAAAGACATCTCTGCGGCTCCGAGCTGGCCACAGAGGCAGATGCGGCCAAGCAGAGCTTGCCCTGGAGTTCACATCCCCTGGCTCCCCTCTCCAAATAAGCAGGGTAAGCTGGCTGAAGGGAACCTGAGTGCTGCCAACTTTAGTTCCCCGACTTGTGTACCTACAGCACGTGGCATCTTTCTAGTTTACTCGACGGCGTTCAAACACAATTAACAAAGAAGATGATGGAAACCTTAGACCACACGTAAAGGTAGAAATGATTTTCAGTAAAATCCCCCATGTTTGAAGTGGTTCTCTTTTGGATATATTTGTAAAGATACAAAATTCTCTTATTTTAT
>NW_004955421.1:16533449-16548754 GCF_000276665.1 Chinchilla lanigera | reverse complement strand
TCATAAAAGTAAATTACCCAGCTAGATAATTTAAAGATTTGTACATCCTTTACTTGTTACTTTATTTATTTTTTTTTTCTGTTGTTGTTGTTTTCTTTCTGGTACCAGGAATCGAACTCACGACCTCACGCTTGCCAGGCAGGCGCTGTGACGCTGAGCTAAATCCCCAGCCCATCTCTTATCTACTATAAAATGTTGTATTTCTACATATATGTTCATGAATATATGTATATAATATTATGTTCCCTTTTTATATCTTTAGGAAACTCAATGATGAAAATCAAAATGCCCAGTTTGTAAAACTATTTAAATATATAAATCTTATTTGTTTTCCTGAGAAACCACTTTGAAGATATCAATATGTAATACAACAACCATTGTTAGTTTCCTACCACTTTGTCTGTAATTCAGTATTGCTTGTATTGTTCTTATGCTATTCTGTAAATGGATGTCTGTTTGTTAATGTTTTCCTTCTTTTATTTTTAAAATAAATTAAATAAATAAATATATAAATCTTTTAACTAAGACTTAAATAGTATTTTATATAAGATATAAGCCATGTATGCATCCTTTTACTTATCTCTTACTAACTCATATCTTTTAAAACTGCTCTCACACTGATCAATTATACATGTCACCCTTGATTTTCCTAAAAGACAAATAAAAGGAAAGAAATAGGAAAAAAAAAAAAGACAAAAGAAAAAAAGTTTACTGATCATGAAAATACTACAAGTGAACAAAGTCTGTCTGATCGAACCTTTAAAAAAAGAGATGAAAACATTTGTAGTAATTGTAGTGGCAAAAATACTGATTTACAAGATCTAAGCCTGAAGTTCATCTTACTTTTGCATTTGGGGAGGAAAGGTTAACTAAACAATCTTTCAAAGTCCAAAACAGATTAAAGACCACTCAACTGTATAAGCACTGTGGTCCTCCTGAAAATAGCACAGTCGTCTATACATAAAAATAGACAGAACATGATTAGGAAGAAACAGAAAAGATAAAGGCAAGACCAAACCATTACGCATTTTACAAACCACTGCAGCTCCAAGTTACCACATGTGTAAGTGAAACTCTGTAATAGTTATTTCCAAAGGGACAACAGTAGTCAAGAAAGATAATAGGTTTTTTTTCCAGATTCAGCTGATGATTGTAATCTTGCCTTGCTCTAAACAGCTTATAAGGCAAAGAAGAGACAAAGTCAATTCTATATCTAAAGATATCAAAAGATGGTTAGGATTGTAAAGCAATGACCTATATTTGCTCCTTGGAAAGATGAGAAAGAAAATGGTATTTCCAAGTCACCAAGCTGATACTCAGCTTTTTAAAAGGAAGTAAAGCAGCTACTGTACACACATACAAACGTGTGCGCACACACCCCAATAAAGTCTACGCCATCATGGAAATATCACTTGCCCGAGGGGTGGGAGAACCGGTTTTTACCAAAGCTCTGCCACTTTCTAGCCAAATGACCTTGGGCAAGTCACATTTCTCTGAGTATATTTTTTTTTCTTTTTGGGAAATAGTGGTAAGTAACACAGAAGGGTGAAACTTCCCCCCAAATCAAAGGAAAATAGTAATTTTCCTAACAGCTCTTTATTCTACATTTAGCATTGCAAAATGTGAAATGCATCCTACAAAAATAAATGAATCAGACTTACACAGGATTTCAAAATTACACTCATTTTACGGTGCAAATTACACTTAGGGTAAATACTGCTGGGGTTTTTATTTGTTTTTAAAAATATGCATGTTGAAGGACTGAACTGCCTCATGCAAATATTTATCTTCAGAACATTCTACGTTCCTCAGCACTTGTTTAAAATCCAAAAAGTATCCAAAAACTGCAAGATTTCTACTAAATATGAAATTCCTTAATAAACGATTATAATACAGTATTATCTTGTAAAGTTCCTGTATAGGTAACAACCAAAAGTTAAAGGTCTAAAGAACCAACAACCCGAATATGGGCTGGTCTACCCCAAGATCTGGGAAAACCCTGCCTTCCTACAAAACATATTTTTAAGCTACTACCATATCCCTTCTTGCTGCATTTTGTTTCTGTTGTTTTGTTTTGTGGTACCAAGATTTGAACTCATGACCTTGTGCTTGCCAGGCAGGCGCTGTGCCACTGAGCTAAATCCCCAGCCCCTCTTGATGCATATTTAACTGTGCTCTCCTTGTTGGTTCCCAGTTTTATCCATCCTAAATTCTCCCACCAGTGAACTATGGCATGGCTTTCCCTAAATCACTTTAAATGTTGCACATGTCCTGGCAAAAGTCCAAAATTCCAGCCAACATCAGCATTTTCCAGTTAACCTTAATCATCTCTATTGTCTTTTAAAAGTGGAGACAACACACTTGACCCCTGGTTGATGGAGCAGTGTGTGAGGATTTCCCCTAGAAGGGGCCGTGGATTTGTGCTAATCTACACAGCACCTTGCATAACACCCCTGCCACTCCTCATTCACAGCCAGCTGGCCAGGGTCAGTGGTCTGTGGCCAGGAAAAGGGCGAAGGCAACTGACCCAGGAGAGGCAGGAATTCCCACTTTGGCCTCATTAGCAACACGGCTAAGCAGCCAAGACTGAAGTTAACATTAGCCAAACACACCTGGCTGATCTTGTAAAGAAGAAAGACCTGCTCGTTAACCGAGCTGAGAAAGGTGGGACTTACAAACCTGAAAGGCTATTTTCAGGTCCCTAATGATAAAAACGTTTTGATCAAGTTACATATTCCACATGGTTCCTCATAAGGTCGCTTTAAGAAACTCCGTGCGTGTGTGCGTGCACGTGTGCGTGTATGTGTGTGTGTGCGTGTGTGTGTGTGTGTGCATGCGTGTGTTACTGAGGACTGAACCTAGGGCCTTTGCACTCAGCTTTATCCCCAGTCCTTCTTTCTTTTCCGAGACAGGGTCTTGCTAAGTCACTACATTGCCCAGTCTAGCCTCTAAACTGAAATTCTCCTGCGTCAGCCTCCCAGAATGCTGGGATTACAGTAGACGTGTACTACCACCCCCAGCTTTTAACACACTTTAGAATGTTGGACAGTTGGTCCTCTAGCCATATCATTCATATGCCCCCCCACCGACACACACACACTCCAGTACCAGATAAAATAAAGCAGATATACAAGATCCCCATACTCACTTGCTCCCCATCAGACACCACTACCTGACAAGACATACCTCCAGGGTCCTGCAGAATGGCACTGGCTCCCTGCTCACATCTAAGAGGCATCTGCCAAGCCAGCCATGACTGTAACTCCCCCTACGAGGCCCACCCAAGTCACGGATGGAGCCCAGCCCTGGCTTGTTCCTTTAGCTTTCCTCCAAAACTCAAATTGAAAAGTCCATTTTCATAACACAGGAAATAAAAACAAAAGGGACATAAGGGAAGAGAGAAGGGAAGACAGAGAGAGACAGACAGAGACATAGAGACACAGAGAGACAGAAGAGAAGGAAGGATGCTGCTTGCTATGAAGACAAATGAAACCTGAAAATAAATACTCAGGGCTGAATTCCAACACAAGGGTCACTGGTGTAGCTTTTAGGAAATGCAAGTCTCATCAAACGTGAAAAGGTTCAAGGGAAATTCAAAAGATAGGGCCTTTATATAAATAAAAATTACAGGTTTCTAAAACAAAGAGGATTAGGCACCATTCTTGTCTCAAGGCAGACTGGGCATCTGCCCTTCCCACACTCCTCTCTTCTCAGGAAGAGGGTGCACAGGAAAAAAACACTGTCTTGAGGAAAGGAGAGCCTGGCTGGTGGGCAAACACCCAGGGCCTCTCCAGGGGTGCAGAGGGGTGGGGCTCTGGGGGGGCTGTCTTCCTGGCTCATACTCCTTGGCGTTCCCAGTACAGCCTTATTTCTCTATGGCCCTCATGTCACCCAGCAAGGGCCACTAGGAACCACCCAGAAGGAGGAACCTGTGTGGTTTTCTTTCTTTGTGACATCCAAAGGCAAACTGCTGCTCATGGAGCCCCAGAGGTAGCAGAGCTACCTCTCAGCCTCCTAGCATGTTCCAGCAAGCTCCACAGAGACAGGACAGCTCCTGCACCATTCAGCTCTTAGGAGGCCGTCACCACCATGCAGGCACAGCAGGTCTTTGCGCAACAAGGCTCCACTGTGGTTGTGAACATCCACACCAGAAGCAAAGATCTAAGGCAGTGATGGCAAATCTTGTAGAGCTGTCAGTGATAACAAACAGCCCACTGCCGCATGTGTGCCGTAGGTTCGTCATCACTGATCTAAGGTTTCTTCCTCGAATCAGAAAAGAGCTTCTTAACCCAAACCAACTGACCCGGCCCCAGAAGAGGGGCCAGGACAAACAGGCAATTTCGTAAGAGGTCAAAGGGTACTGGGCAAGACATGCACCAGGACAAGCCGCTCATCGTCTGTCTGGAAAAGATGTAAATTCCAGCCTGAAGGGCGGATCCATGTTTAAACACACAGTCGAAAGGGTGGGTGACTGACAAATTATTTTCAACCTCAGATCATCACCATTAGTGTGGATATTTTAAAGCACTGGGGCTATGGATGGAGGCTGAATAATAATGAATGCAGGAGTCCCCCTCTAGTTTAAAAGGAAATAGAGGACCAGGGATATAGCTCAGCAGCATAAGCGCTTGCCTGGCAAGTGCAAGGTCCTGAGTTCGATTCCTGGAACCAAAAAAAAACAAAAGAAAGTTTATGAATACGAGCCCATACAATAAAAGGAAATACATACATGTGCACATACACAGAGATAAAATTTTTGTGTTAAGAACCTAAAATTATTTTTCTATAGTAGCATCTCAAGAGTAACAGGCTATAATATTGTGACCTATGTACTCTCTACTCCCCTAATTCTTTACTTATTCCTTTCTCTAGATTCCCGCCACTCTTCAAACTAGACCAAGCCTTTACTGCTCCAGAAGAAATGAGGTGTAAGTCAACAGAAAAGCACAAAAAGGTACTAATAATAGTCACTAATATTTAAGTAACACTCACTATGTAAAAAAACTGTTTTCTCAGTATTATATTTACTTATTCAAAGTAAGAATCTGATGAGATAGATACTGTTATGTTACAGGTGTGGGAACTAAGGTACAGTATTTAATCTATTCTAGGTTACACACATAAGAGAGGCAGAGCTGGATCAAACCTAAACAAGTTAACCAGTATCCAACCATAGGCCTTGTGTGACTTCGAGTTCCACATGCAACGCACTGAACCAACCTTGGATTGAAAATATCCCAAAAGAATTTTTTCCATCTGTACTGAATATGCACAGACTTTTTAAGTTATTATTCCCTAAACAATACAGCATAAAAATTTAAAACATATAGCACTCACACTGTATGAAGTATTATATTCTAGAGATAGTTTAAAGTATCTGGGAGGATATGCGTAGGTTATATGCAAATACTATGCAATTTCACATCAGGGACTTGAGTACCCACAAATTCTGGAATTCCGGAGGGGTCCTGGATCCCACAGATACCAAGGGGGGAGGCCACTGCCTCAAAGATGCATTAACCTAAGAAGTTAATTTTTGACTGTTGGGCTGTTATGGGTTCACAAGTTTGTTATATATTGGATTGTCAAGGTTAATTTTAACTTCCTGAGATTTATGCACTAACTTTACATATGATGCACTCAACTCTTCACCACATGCTGGGCTCATACCATTTACAACTAACGTGAAAGAATGACGAAGTAAACATCCCTCTCTCCTAGCTCCTGCTTCTTCCATGGCGGCGACTCACGACTTCCCCTCATCTCTAATTATTGTGTGAAATAAAAGCGCATTTTTTAGATTCCAAAACAAATCACTGCATCTTAAATATTTCATTTCACAGCTTAGATATAATATTGGGGTGAAACTGCATCTCAATTTTGAGTTTATTTAATGAACTTCGGGTGAATTGAGCCGCACTGAAAGCCCTTGAAGGGGGAAGAAATGGTAAATTGTATTAAAGAATACTCCAATTCTGGAAGTAGCTCCAAAAAAATGTTCTCTGGTAAACTCCTAAGTATTTCATGGCTCTTTATATTTAGAACATGCCTTTCTAAAATTTGGAGCTAAGCATGTATCAGAAGATTTTTCTCAAAAGCAAGTCTTATTTTTAAAACCGTAACTATACCCAAGTAATCCAAGTTCACTGCATAGAAGTGCTGCAAAGAGTGCAGCATAAATAAACCAACAGCACGAATGCAGTCCCTGACCCTCCCGCCTCTAGCTTATTCCTCAGGAGTGGCCAGCTCACTGAAGCCAGTGATGCTACTGCGAGGGGCTGTGCAACCTTAGCACTCTCTTGTCTCCATCATCTCCTCTTGCCCAGAAAAGAGATTATAAATCACAAAGCAAGCAAGCTCTGAACACAAACCCTTCAACAAGATTGCCTGGGTTGACGGGTTGACAGCTAGGCACTGTGGCACATGCCTGTAACTCTAGCTCCTCCGGAGGCTGAGGCAGGAGGGTCAAGAGTTCAACTCCCACCTTGGGCAACTTGGCAAGGCCCTGTCTCAAAATTAAAAATAAAAAAGTCTGGGGATGTAGCTTTGTAGTAGAGTATCCTTGCGTTTAAATCCCAAAGAAATAAAGGAATAAAAGCCTACCTTGATTGAACAAGACTGCCTGTCCATTCCTCTTAAGAGCTGTGTAGCCTTGCACTAATAAATAACTTACCTTTTTATGCCTCTGTCCCCACATCTGCGGTGTGAGGATGCCAGCACTACTGACCTCACTACATCACGATGTGGTTAAACAAAGCCGACGAGCTAATATTTGAAAATAATTAGCCAAGGCTGACACGGAAAGCCTATTTTAGCTGTCTGTTAAGGACATTTTTTAAAAAATTAATTAATATTCTGTGGGGTGGAGGGGAAACAAAACCATGGAAGCATGTACCTAACAGTGCTCAGTTACATAAGGAAAGCTGTTTGGAAGAGAAGCAGCCCATGTCTGTTTCCGTAAAACCGTAAGTGGACAAACGCTGCGTTTTTAGCTACCCATCTTAGTTGGGTTCAAACCCTAATGATCAGTCTCCAGATACCAGCGCGTATGTTTAAGTGGCAGGTAAATAGCTATAGCTCTCCACATTTACCGTATTTTTACCGCTTTATATCATAAAAACGAAGTTTTAAGGATAAAGGTAGAAACTTGCTATGCAATGCAACTCCGGGCCCTTCTGACCAGAGCGCCCCCTCCCGGTTACTCCTGACCAGCGGCGCTGAAGAAGCCGCCATGGCTGGGTGGTGCCTCTCAGAACTCGGACGTGCGTCTCTCTCAAGAGATGAATTATACCACTAGAGACCCAAAAATCTCATGCCCGCTTCAAAGATAGTACCAACCAACACGGGGGGAAAAAACTTGCTCTAATATTTAAACACTTCAGAATGAGATTCTGGGAAGAATTATGCCTGAAATGGATAGCTTCAGTGTTGGGTTTGGTGGATGTGTTTGAGCTTCAACTCTCAAAGGAGTAAATATAAATTTTTCCAAAGGAAACAATTCCTGCAACATAAAACTATCAAGGCTCCATCCACAAAAACATTCTATAAAATGTCAAGACATTTATAAGAGTAAAGTGTGCTATAAAAGAAAACGACATAAATTACAGGATATTTCTATTTGTTGATTCCAAACACAACAACACGTAACTATCTTTCCCCCCAAACACCCCTGGGATTACTCAAGTACGAGGACACAGCCTTATTTCGCTCTCTGGTGAATGGTATATCCCTGATCAAATGAAAGTCTTAGATGCATATCAAAAGTCAAAGTATTAAATGTGGCAACATCCTAGACAGACGGATGATCCCAGTTACAGCCGTAACTCACATGCACGTTTCCAGATGCCTCAAGTTATAGTGTGTGCAATGTGTACATTTCTGGCATACACAACATTCTCTACCTATACTGTGATTTAAAAGGGATCTTATGTTTTCCTTTAAAATCCAATTTTAATTGTTTCAAGAGACAAATATACAAAAGTAAGAGGAAGAATCAGTGCCCTCTACATGGGATCTGACTACACTGAAATGTACCACAACTGCACCATACATTAAACCTTTAAATCTTTTGATCTCTACCCATCTATGACTGGGCTTCCAGAACAATTCAGACAGAAAGAATTCAAAGAATGGAATATATTGTTACAGCAAATCCTTTGAGCCTTTTCCATATTACTTAATTTCATCAAATGCATCAATCATATCTTAAACATTCCTTCTAGGAAGTATTTAAATGCTCAGCTTGTAGTGCCTTTATTTTAATCTAGATTTCTGCAACAAATACGCTATGTTACGGTTTGTATACAGATGACCCCCTAAACCTGAGGTGGTCAGAGGTGGGGCTTTTTAAAAGTGGCTGGAACTGGAATGTATGTGATGCTGGGATCTAGGGTGTGTGATTACTAAATCAGTCCACTGATTGGTTTGGCATAGTTCTTGGTAGGAGTAAGGGTACTCCACCCTGGGTGTGAGTATTATCCACCCTAGGGGTGGGTAGGCTGGATAAGATATAAGGAATAGAAAGAGGGTCACAGATTGCTTCGTGCTTGTCACTTGCTGTTGGGTCACTTGTTTGCTGCCTTCTGCCTGCCATGCTTTGCCATGGACTAGTTCTCCTCTGTGATGCCCCCCTGCCACGCGACCCTGCCTTGGAGCCAGCTGACTATCAACTGAAACCTCTACAAACTGCGAGCTAAGCAAACCTTCCCTCCTTCAACTTAGGGTGTTGGGTATTTTGTCTCAGCAACAAGAAAAGTAACTAAGACACCCCACTATAATGCAATTCATCCTTTAATAAATGCCTATGTATATATGAAGAACCCATGGAGACAGATAAATTAAGATAAAGACCTGCCCTGGACAAAATTAAGTCTGCTCGAAAGAGAACTATATAAAGAACTAATTACTATTCAACATTATTCTGTAAGGCAGAACAAGTGCAATACAGCAGGAAAAAGAAAGGAGAGAAAGGAGGAGACTGTATTCCTATTCACGAGGTGTCACATTTCTTGGATTTTTAAAAAACCAACAATAAATAACATAAGCCCTAATGAGAGTTAAAGAAGATGATCAAATATAAAATATACAAAAATACAGAGCTGGGGCTGGGGACTTAGCTCAGCGGCAAAAGCACCTGCCTGGCAAGTGCAAGGCCGTGAGTTCGGTTCCCGGTACCGGAGAAAAACCCAAAAAAAAAACAAAAAAAAAAAAATACAGAGCTGTCTACATACCAAAATTAATCAGTTAGAAAATATGAATGGAATGTTCTTTTCTAGGTACAGGTACACTGTAGAGCTATAAAATTTTCATGAGGAACAAAAGAGAATACTTGAACAAAAAGATAATTAAAATATTTTCCTGGATAGAGAGATAGAATATAGAAAAATACCAATTCTTTTCACATGATTAGCTATTTCAAATTTCAAGCTAAAAATGGAAATCACTTTTAATGAAAAAAACCTCAAAAACTAGTCCAGGAAATTTTTCAAAACCAATATAGTGGATCCTCCAGTTACCACCAGCCTCACAAATGGACTACTTGGGTTAAGGCCTGAATTTTAGGTTTAATTTAAGACCAAAGTAATGGCCGAATCTGCCCACTTGTGTGGTTGTAGACAAAGGCTCATGATGCCAGGAAAGCGTATGTAAGCTTACACAAATGTCAGTCTGAGCCAGATGCGCGTGTTTGCGGATGTGATTTCAGTCAGTGCTTCACATAAAGGCAGCAAGGGTACCTTTATATGAAGTAGCAAGGGTGCACTGCTATGATTATTGATCTCAAAATGGCTCCCAAGTAAGCTAGGAAAGAAGCTAAGGAAGGAAGAGAAGGTAAAGAAGGCAATCACAATAAAAAAGAACAGTGTTAAAGAAAAGACAGAAACAGACAACCTAACACCAGTTTTTAGTTCTGAAAAGGGTGAGATCTAATGAGGCAGAAGCAGGTGGTAGTGGGCTACAGACTCTGCCAAGGAGAGAAAGGACACACCAGTGGGCCAGAGTCCTGATGTTCTCATAGAAAGGGACTCTCCTTCCCGACAGTAACCACCTTCCGTCTCATCCTCTCTTCCTGCAAGCCGAAGATGTCAACTGGAATGGTGACTACAGTATGAAACTGCAGTTTTGGGTAAAGTAGGCACATTTTATAACGTTTTGGCGAATACACTAGGAAGATTATTGATGTTTCTGGTAAATTACACGCGTTATATCACCCTTTTCTATTATGAAAAGGGTAGTAAAGGGTGTTTGGGGGGTTTGGAATGCATTACAAGTATTTTCCTCATGGGAAAAATAATCTCGACTTCCAACCAACGTGAAATGTGAGTTACAATCAGCCCTCGCAAATGAACTGAGTTAGTAAGGTCCACTGTAAAAGCAAACAAAGTAAGTATAATAATGACCATGACATACATGGTTTTAAAGATAAACCACAATAATTAACAATATGGAATAGGCAAAGAACTAAGCAATCAAATCAAAGAAAATATAAAATAATACTGATGATCATGAAAATAATAGCAAATATCCGAGTTCTTCCTACATGGCAGGTACTTCACATTTTGAGTCACCAAACAATTTATCATCCAAATTTAGATTCTTTTAAAGTTGATTATCCTAACATTAGCAATAACATAAGCAAAATAACTTTGCATATACTCCTGTCTTTTAATCAGTTTCTTGGCTGTCACTGTCCCTTTTACCACATTACCAACAGGTTTCTGGAATAATGTTAGTCATATTATTTTTATTATTTTCATAAAACGTCCTCTCATACTCTTGAAAGTTGTATTTTATGATTAATAAATATGAATTTCTGATGCCTTCATATGTCAATATATCTGGCCCATAACATCACTTCAGAAAACAGTCTTTGCACAAGTATTAAAGTACCTGCTAAACTGAAGATCTCCATTTTACTATTTTATATTGATATGTATAAATATTTGAGCCTAATATTTTCACAGATCATCTTTTAAACTGAGTACCTTTCTTGGACAAATCATTTACAAAATTCGTTAAATAAATTAACCTTCTTTATAGTTTTTTTGCAATGTCTGGCCAAATTTAAATGCCCTCAAATTGTAGGCCTTATTAATTTCATTTCACTTCTGAACAGAACTCACATTATCTGATTTAAAATAAGTGCTCCTGAAAAACATTCTCCCCACTGGTGGATACTTCCAAGTACAGTTGCACAATTTCAGAAATAAAACTTGTTCACTCTTGAGCTTTTGTTATTTAAACTTGTTCAGTTTTTCCCTTGCCTTTGCAAAAAAAATTACAATACTGTTCTGTTTGTAATCTTTTTTTTCAATAGTTGTAATTTGCTAACAGTTTCAAAGACACTGTACATGTCTGCATGCTCTCTATTCTTTGAATTACTAAATTTCTAACAGATTTTGAATAAAACAGAAATCAAAATTTTGAGCATTTATTTAGAAAACTAATTCTATCTCACTTTTACTGATTTACAGGAGCTCCTTTAAGTCTCAAACATTACTATAATGTAATTCACAGTCAAATATTTTGGGGTACTTAATATTAATGTATACATTAAAATTTTGTAGTTTGCCAGGTATGTTGGTACATGCCTATAATCCCACCACTCTAGGAGGCTGAGGCAGGAAGATAGCAAGTTTGAGCCCTACCTGAACAACTTAGCAATTTAGTGAGACCCTGTCTCAAAAAATAAAAAGGGGGCTAGGGATGCAGCTTAGTGCAAAGGCTCTGAGTTCAACCCCCAA
Organism: Chinchilla lanigera; assembly: GCF_000276665.1. Classification (NCBI taxonomy): domain Eukaryota; kingdom Metazoa; phylum Chordata; class Mammalia; order Rodentia; family Chinchillidae; genus Chinchilla; species Chinchilla lanigera. The sequence continues at coordinate 16,537,013 of NW_004955421.1, read as the reverse complement.
CACCACCAAAAAAATGTAGTTCAGTTTTCTGTGAACCGATAAAATACCTGTAATGTTGCTAATTAGCTATAGCTTCTATTCATATGAAATATATAGTCATTATAATCATATCTGACTCCACAGGTTTCTGAAACTACTAAAAATAGGCTGGCTTTCCTCAATATGTTCTCAAAAAAATTTCAAATTTATTTTTCACCACAAATGTATCTTTGCTGTTCAATCTGTAAAAGAACTTACAATCATCAAAATAGTGTTAGATATTTTATCTTCAACAGAACAAAATTCCAAGAGCTTTAACCCTTCAATGCCATGTTCAGAAAGCCCATTACAATGGAACATAACACAATTTTTCTTTTCAAATTCTTACGCCTCAAATTTTTCTAGGTAACATGCGCATTTCATGCAAAAACTCAAAAAAAACTCAATAGTCAGCGTAAATGAGTTAGTTTCATTCCACAAATTCAGTGGAAATAACTGAACTATTACTGAAGTGGCCAATAATAGTAACAAGAAATTGACATCACGAACTGTTCACAAAAAAACTTCTGAAAACAGTGTAACCATTGAAAGTCATCAATTTCTTTTTTGGACATGCTTAAGAAATCAAGGAATCTAACATAAGTAAAATTAGTTTAGAAAAATAGTCATCTGATCTAAATGAAAAGTCATGCTCTACACAAAATATAAATGCACTTTCTGCTACCACATACAAGCACAATCCTCTTTTTAAAGATAGCTTTCAAAAAGATTTGTACTTTTGAGCAAATGAGTCTCATAATTGTATGTGCAATGATTTCACTGTGACTCCCACAGTAGACAGTAATTATCAAACATATTTTTGAAGTTCATGTCCACAGTCAGCCTCCTAAAAAAATCATCTATATTTTATTAGACATCTCTGGTTTTCCTAAAGTTCATCAATGTCAAAAGGGTTTATCCAAAACTGTATTGTTAAAAATTTGAGCAAACAATAAAAACAAGCATTGTAAGTTGACAGCACCCAAAAATGAGAAACCCCTAAAGCCAACCACTGCATGCAGCATTTTAAATCAATAGTGGAAAAGCATTATTCAAAAAATTCCTTCTGGAACCTTCAGTTACTTATCAAGTCAAACCTTTAACTCACACTATACAAAGAGACAAAATTAAAATAGTACAGAATTAAACACTTTTTAAAACAAAAAAAGAAAGAAGAGAGAAAAGAGGAAGAGGGAGAAAAGAAGGAAATGGAAAAAACCATACAGCATTTATTTAAAAAGAAATGTGTTGGTTGTAAAAATCTTTTACAGAATGTTACAAGGTATAAATTAAAAGAAGATTATAAAAATAGGGGGAATTAAAACACGAAACATATTTTATATATGTTACTTAAAAAAGAAAACTTACAAAAATACTAAAGTCTATAATGATAAATATAAAAATCAGCTGAGCATGGTGGCACACACCTGTAATCCCAGCACTCGGGAGGCTGAGGCAGGAGGATCACTGCAAGTGCCAGGCCAGCCAGGGCTACGAAGTGAGGGAAAGGCCAGCCTGAACTGCACAGTGAGACCTTGCTTCAAAAAGACCAGAAAAAAAAAAGATATCATAGATCAGTAATAACAGAAACATCACATTTTAAAACTCTGAATATACTTCAACTATGTAAATCAAAAAAAAAAAGGGTAACAAATGGCCACAAACCAAAGTGTGAGAGACACTCTCTTTAGAAAAAGAACATGGGGTGCGGCTTTACCCCAACTGCATGGTAGGCTGAGGCAGGAGGATCATGATCTTGAAGCCAACCTGGGCAACACACTGAGACCTCATCTCAACAAAAAATTTTAAAAGGGCTGGGGATGGCCAAGAAAATGTCCGTGTTCACCATACTGTGGCCATGTAAAATCTATTGACAAAATTTATCCTAAAGAAATAATAGGCAATACAAATTTACGCACTTAAATGCTAAGCTCAGAATTATTTATTTCTTTAAAAACTACTGAAAACAAGGTAAACCTTCACTAAAAAGAGTGGCTAAATAAATTATGGCATACCACAAACTGAATGGAACTGTAGTAATCTTTGAAAAACGTGTTTACAGAGAATATTTAATGATACAAAAATATTCATGATATAAAGTTTCACAAGAATAAGCAGAAAACAAAACTGATCACATTTACACGTTGTCTTAGTTACTTTCCTTGTTGCTGAGACAAAATACCTGACACTCAAAGTTAAAAGGGGAAAGGTTGATTGGGCTTACAGTTCATGGAAGGTTCAGTCCACAGGTGGCTCCAAGGCGGGGTGACACATGGCAGAGAGGCATTGCAGAGAGGCACAACAGTTCATTACACACAGAAGACAGCAAAAGCAGGCCAGGAAGGGAGAAGACAAGCCTCTTTCTGTCCCTTATATTGTATCCAGGGTACCAGGACTAGAGTGATACCAAACCAATGAGTGGACTGATTTAATAATCACCCACCCTTAATCCTAGCACCTTTAACCCTAGCACTGCACCATGAATCAATCACACCTCTAGATCCAGCCACCTCTGAAAAAGCCTCACCTATGACTGCATGAGGTTTTGCGGGGACGTCTAGATACAACCCATAACACATGTGTTCATTCACAAAGACAGATTCTAAAAAAGTAGGTTTAAAGGCACAAACCCTACTGTTTTCTTTTGGGTGGAGGATATACAAGGAATTTTTATTAGAGGATCACAGGTTTTAAAATTTGGCACATGACAAACATTCACCTTTCTAAACAAATAACTGGGGAACTGAAGGGAAACAAATCACACATACAAGTTTAAATATCACATGGTTTCCCATATGAGAAACTCAAAATATAAATGGAGAGCAAAATAAGAGGCATATAATATGAAGTAGGAGAACTGGGAGGTTTTCACAGCGGGAGGGGAACAAGAGACGCAAGAGGGGAACAGGAGAAGGCCGGGACAAACAGGATGAAAAACGTTACAAGAAAAAATTAAAAGAAAAACAGACTTGCAAATGGAAGGGGACAAAGAGATGGAAGGAGCAGGGCGGAACAGGAGACAAAAAAAGAATTAAAATGTGCCGAGTACCTGGACCAACTCCCCACAGTGGACATACTCAGTATGTACTACAAACATGTACTAATAAAAAAATTTCTACATAAAAAAATGACAGAACACTAGGAAATGAGTAGCTTACCTTATGGATGAAAGAAGAAAAACTAAATTCAGAAGATGTAGCTTTAGAGAAAAATAATTTTAAGCATTTGCATGATTGCATGCCTTTAGATTATCTTCCACTTATTATGGACATGATCGATTTAAAACTTTCCCTGGAGGAAAAATAAATCTGCTCCTTTAAAAAAAAGTTCATGGTGTCTCCAGACTATGGCACATGGCACAAAATACTGACCACCTGAGAAATTGTCCTTAAAAACCCATTCGCAGCCAAACATGGTGGTGCACACCTCTAATCCATCATTCTAGGAGGCTGAGGCAGGATGATCATAAGTTCTGGCCCAGCCTGGAGGTCTTAGCAACACAGCAAAAGCTTGTCTATGGATGGATGGAAGGGTGGATGGATGGAC
>NW_004955421.1:16510468-16533088 GCF_000276665.1 Chinchilla lanigera | reverse complement strand
GGATAAATGGAAAGAGGGATGGTGGAAGAGAGTGAGGACTCAGGATGTAGGTCAGTGCAAAGGCCCTAGGTTCAAACCCCAGTACTGAAAACAAACAAAACTCACTCTCCTCGTGGATGTTAACTGGGCCAAGGAGTCTGACAAAAACAGCGCCCTCTGCTCGGCTTCCGCTGCAGTGAGACCCACAGAGGGGAGGCGGCCCAGCTTGGAAAATGACGTTCAAATGTGCCTTCTGCCTCCAGAAAAGAGGGAAGAGTAGAGGAAGCTGGAAGGTTCTGGTGGCAGCCCTCCTTGTGATTTTCTGCTCTTCCTAGTCTTTATTTATGTGTCAACAGGAAGGAATAACTGGCTGCCTTCCACCTTATACACAATTTGAATGGCCTTGCTGGTACTTGTCCCCTAGCAGAGACATACGCTTCCCACGCCCACCCCATCTCCTTGGAAACCGGAACCTCTCTGGGGCCACAGCAGCATGGCCTCCTCAGAGAACTTCCCTGTCCCCATAACTGCCCTGGCACCCAACACCCTTCCCCACACGTGGCTGCTGCCAGCCTCAGTTTGCATCTGGCTTCTTCAGAGGGGACCCTCTGCCTCAGACACACCCTCAGCCCGCGGGCCCCAGGAGCTCAGGAAGGCCAGGCTTGCCCCATCCCATTATGATGAGCACAGAAACCCAGGTCAGGCTGGTTAGGAAGGGCTTCCATCTGCTCACAAATGACCAGCTGCGTGGAGAAGTTTTCTGGGAGGATGCAGACAAGGGAGTTCCTCACTCTTAAGAGAAGGCAGCAGAACCAGACAGCCTCTCCTTTCCTCTCTGTGCCAGGCAGGAATCCCTACAGATATTCTGCCTCTGAAGCAAGGACGGGAATCATCAAGACCCCAAGTTCTGCCTCCAGGACCCCTTAGTGAAACAAGCTAACCCACTAACACTGCATGGACCCCTCTAAGGATTTCGGCAACATGTGACTGAAAGTCTTCTAACTGGCAGAATGGACAATCACTGTTTTCACCAGGCAAACCTCACTTCTTACCCTGCTATGAACACAACCTTGGTTTTCTCCAAGGGAATCCGCCCTCCCTCATCCTCCGTTCCTGTGCTGTGGGAACGACTGACCACCTAAGCTCCAGGGTAGATCAGGAAGCAAGGACTGTCAACCCAAAACTGCTGGACAGCTGTCACATGAACCTCTTCCAATCCCACGAGGGCCCTAGGGAAGGCTTTTGCTTCTAGAAATATTTGGAAAGAAAGAAAAACTCCAGTTCTACTGGAGATGTTTGATTGGTAGAATATAAATCTAGATCTTGGTGGCCATCTTCCCACCAGAAGAAATGAGATGGCTAATGCCAGGAGATGAGGAGAAGGCAGGTGAGAGACAGAAAGAGACAGTCAGCTTGGTCAAGGTCATTTGTGAGCATCTGGAGCCCTCCATGCCTGACCCTAATAACCATAAATATGTTTCAGTTATGGGAGCCACTAAATGATCTTGTTTCCTAAGTGCAAGATGGATTTTGGCTACAAGGGTTCCCATTACTCCACTCAGCACTACAGACCCCACACTGTGCGCTATGACTTTGGACTCCTCCATGGAGAAGGAGCTGCTATGAAAAAGACCATGTTTTTCACCCCTGTGTATTCCAGGCCTGGAAAAGAAGCAGGCTCACAGAACCAGGCATGGCCACTGAAACACGTCATTAAGATCCTCCCAGGCTCTGTTTCATAATTTCAAAAATAGGATGTTTAATCACAAAGACAGATAATAACAAGAGTGGCGGGGATAGGAAGAAATTGGAACCCACAGACATTGCTGGTAGGAACATGAAACAGTTCAGCTGCTCTGCAAAACAGCTGGGCAGTTGCTCAAAAAGGCTAAACAGAGCAAGTGCCATACCACCAGCAATTCCACCTCTAGGTATATACCCAAGAGAGCTGAAAATATATGTCAATACAAGGACTTGTGTATGATGTTCACGGCATGCTTGCTTACAAAAGCCAAAAGCGGACTAAGCCAAGTGTTCATCAACAGATGACTGCAGAAACAAACGTGGCATATCACATGGTAAAATATTATTTAGTCATAAAAAGGAATGCAGTATTGATTTGTGCTTCACCACGAATGCATCTTGAAAACATTATGCTGAGTGGGTAGAAGAATCCAGACACAAAAGGCCACCTACTGTATAACTCTATTTATATAAAATGTCCAGAACAGGCATATCTATAGACAAAAAAGTAAGTAAGTGACAGCCCAGGTCTCAGGGGGTTTGGAGGAAATGAGGGGAATGACTGCTAAATGAGATTTCTTTTGTGGAAGATGAACACCTCCTAAAACTGACTGTGGGGAGAGTTACAAGACTGTGTACACACACTAAAACCTACTACTGAATTGTACGAAGGACTAGAGGTTGAACCCAGAGCCACTAAGCTACATCCCAAACCTTTTTTTAAATTTGGGACAAGGTCAAAGCCCTATAACTTGCAATCCTCCTGCCTCAGCCACCCCAGTGGCTGCGATTATAGGCATGCACATACGCATCCGACTTGTATATTTTAACACGATCACAGTGGGGCATAATTCATATGTCTCACTGCTAGGTAGCTTGAACCACTGCTGGTACATGCATGACTATCCCATCAGATGGATTTTAATTAATTTTATTAATAAAATGCCAACAGAAGTGACTGGGTCTGTTTTCATCAGCAGCGGTTCAAGCGACCTGAGGGGACAGTTACGCGTGTACCACTGGTGGCTCAAGCAGGCAGGAAGATGTTAATGGGTTTTCACTTGTGCACTGTATCTCAATAAAGCTGGTGTCAAAAAGAGGAAAAAGGACAGTTGAACCAGATGGTGGCCAAGGTCCCCTGCCACCGTTACCTACTGTGATTCTCTATGGTATTTTAGGTGAAACAGGAAAAAATCTAGCTCGCTTACTCTGTGCGAACTCTTCCCCTGTCTAGCACTCAGCTTCTTCACCTATAACATGAGATGGAACCCTCTTTCTCGGGAAGTGGCCGTGAGGACAGACAGAATGATACACAGGAAACATTCAGCATCACCAGGCAACGCTCAGCACACAGCCACAAAGCTGGTGCTTGCTGAGTTGTCCCTCACACAGCCACACCCCGTGCCGATGGGTTTTGGTTACCTGTGGTCAACTGCATTCTGAAAATGCTTCATGGAGATTTTAAAAGCAAGAATTGCACTCACCTAATTTTTATTACAGTATGTTACAAGTGTTCCACTGTTATCATTAATCTCTTTTCATGCCTGATTTATAAATTAAACCTTACCAGAGGGACATATGTTTAGGAAAGAATACAGTGCATACGTATACAGTTATGAATATACATTGGTGAGCATCTGCTGGGGACCTTGGAACGGATCCCCCACAGGACCCCACGTGTGACCCCAGAGAAAATCGCTGCACATCCAACTCTGTCCTGGGCACACCACCACTGCCATAAAGCACCAGTGTGCTCCTCTATGGGTAGATTCTTTTAATATTCTACCAACTTTAGAAATCACAAAGATGCATTTCCATTTCAGCTTTTTTCGGATAGGGTAAGAAAGAAAGAAAATGCAAATGAGTTATGGCAAGTAGCAAATAAACGTTTTTCATCTTCCGCTTGCAAAGCCAAGACCTGATCCCCGACTGCTACAAACTACTTCCATGTGTCTCCATCCCAGCAGAGAGGAAAGGTGGCCAAATGCTCAGGCCTGATGATAGGAGTTTGGGTTTCAAGACTCCCCTAACTAGTCTCGGTTTTGGGCTTCTGCCTCCTCAGCTGTCAAGAAGTGGAAGGGCTCAAAGGACTTCTCGGTGAGTCCTCTCGATGGCTCCTTCCGCCTGGACGGGGAGGGCAAGAATAATCACTGTGGGCACATTCAGGGCAACCGCAGCAGCGCCTGTGACTGAGTGAGGGCTCGTGATGTTCTAGGCCCTCCGCGGCGGCCGGTGAGCAGCAGTAACACTGGGGATCCAGGGCAATACCCACTGGGTCAGACTCTCCACCAGGCACTATAAAACTGCTGCCTCTGGGCATCAGAATCCTGGGTACCGGTACGATGCATCTTTTACTGAAGGCCTGGGATGTGCCAGACGTGGCATGATGAGAGTTATCCTCACAACATTCCCACAGGTTCACAGTATTTTTACCAAACCATTGTACAGAGAGCAAACCGAGGCTAAAGAAATCCACCCAAGGCCAGCCAAATGCCGACCACAGTGGGACTCAATCCTGCTGTGCCTGGTTCAGGGACCCTATGTATCAGGAATGGAACGATTTGGGTTTTTTGTTGGTGAAACTGGTTCTTCTCCAAGTAGGAAACTGAGCAACGATGTCTGAGTCCCACAGGTATGTGACCATGACTTCCTTTGCCTTTTCTATTTGAAATTCCCTCTCAACCCTTCTCTAACAGCAGTGGGAAAAGAACTGTGTCTTTTCCGGAAAGTACAGGGTGGGAGGCCAGTCAAGCCTGGGTCATGTCCAAGGATGCCCTGTGACAGAATGGCTAGGAAGCAGCAAGCTCAAGGAAAGGAGCGAAGTCCTGGCTGCGTGGACTGCAGGGGAGTGATGCAAAGTAGGGAAGTGGCGGGAGATCCTCTCACCAAAAGCAGCACACAGACCGGCACCACGCACACATACACGCACACGCATGCACGCACACACATATGCATGCATGCATGGCACATGCGTGGTGCCACACAGATGTACACAGGCAACAGCCCCTGGGTGAGGCCCGAAGTGGGCAAACTGTACTCGGTAAAATGTATGTCTAAGGCTCACTGCCACAGAGACCAAAAGAGCCAAGAACAGACGCCAGACCCGCAGGCGAGGCAGCACGGGCCCTCTGTGACCCCTGCAGGACAAAGACCAAGGTCGTCCTTAGAGACAACCCTTTCCTGAGGTACAATCACCGGCCTAGAAGAATACTCCAACATTTAGAAAACCTGTTGCTTGAGCCACAGGGCCTCCATTTTCTACTAGTTTTACATTTTAAAATAAGGAAATATGTATCACAGTTCCAAACCCAGAGTGGAATGTTTCACTCTAGAGACGCCCTATGAATTCATCTTTTAAAGACAGCTCATGAGGGGTGTGGTGGCCCAAAACTATAATCCCAGCACTTTGGAAGGCTGAAGCAGGACAATCATCAGATAGAGCCCAACTCAGGCAATGTAGCAAATCAGCAAGCTCCTCTCTCAAAATAAAAAAAAAATAAAGGGCTACAAATATAGATCAATGCAAAGGCCCTGGGTTCAATCACCAATATTGAAAAATTAAAAAAAAAAAAATATGTAAATGCCACCAGACCAAGCAGGAGCTACAATGCTTTGTCACAGACAGGTGCAGGCCTAGAACCAGGGCTTACCTCTCACACCTACCTGAGAGCCAGGCAAGTCCGAGCCAGACTGCAGCCTGACTCCACCCTCCATAATCCTCAGGCACGTGCGAAGGCCTGCAGCCTGCCAGATTATCAGTAAGGCGATAACGCTCGGATATTATACCTGCTTGGCGCCATGTGAATGGGGCTCCCTTGGGCCACGTAAGCTTTCGCTTCCTGTTATCTACACCTGCACTAACTTCAGCAGCAGATGAAAACACCCAACAAAACTATATTTTAGGAGCTTATATTCAAAAGTGAGGAGACAAAAATCAAAGCAAGCCAAGCCAAACTCCAAAACACAACAAGGTAATGAACCTGCAGTTCCAGCTCTCACACCAGATAGAACTCTTTCTGTTTTTTAGTGATCTTTGTGAAGCTCTTTATCCCTTAAGGTTGAAAACAGACTAATATACAATAATCATAAGCACTAACATGTACAAAGCTCCTACATATGCCAGGTGACACATGTCACATCTTACATAGATTATTTAGGCCATAAAACACACTGATGAGGTAAGCTCTATCATGTGCTTTGAAACACACACAAACATACACATTTATAGAAGATGAGAGAAGCTCAGAAAAGTTAGAAGGTTTAAGTCACCCAATATGCCAGGTGCTGCGGTATACATCTGTGATCCCAGCTACTCAAGAGGCTGAGGCAGGAGGATTGCAAGTTCAAGTCCAGCAACTCAAGCAATTTGAACTTAGATCTTTCTCAAAATAAAAAAGGGGTAGGGGTATAGCTCAGTGAAAAGGCCTTCGGTTTAATTCCCAGTACTTCCAAAAAACAAAAAAGCCTCTTTAAACCAAAGTCAGATACATTCAAGTCTTTGGTCTGAACTACTGTACTATAATCTGATCGGCACATGCAACTGCCCTGACCAGTATTTGTTACATCTCCAACCAGGACCACGGATCAATGCCCTTCCCACTAACAAATTTTTAGGGGCTGGGGACTTAGATCAGCAGCACAGCGCCTGCCCAGCAAGTGCAAGGTCATGAGTTCGATCCCCGGTACCGGAAAAAAAATTTAAAAAAACAAAACAAATTTTTTATCATGAGAGAGAGAAATAATTTCTGTGCAGTTTTGTTTTCTGTGCTGTTTTTGCAGTGTTAAGAGATGAACCCAGAGCCTCACACCTGGAAGGCAAGTGCTTGAGCACTGAGCTACACCCTATTCCAAGTCCCGTTTCATAGAAATTATTTAGGGATGGCAATTTATATTTCAGAGAATGAGCAAATAATCTTTTGAAGAGGTGATTTCCATGCTATTTGTGGAACAGAGAAACCGCAAAGAGAAAAGGGAAAAGATCCAGTCACCCAGCAAGGAGTTAGGGACCTCAGACACCAACGCTTTCTGTCACTCTGTCCCTGGTGAAGTGTGGGAGATTAAAAAAGCACGCAAAATGACAGCTTCGTGGACTTCAGACTACAAGTCAACCTTAACCCACAGGCAGGCTGTCGGGATGCCAGGTACACGGCAGGCATTACAGATATTCCCTAGCAGTATCTTTTTAATAAGAACGTATTGTGAGGACACTTTGTTTTGGCTTTTACCAATTTGTTGAGAAAAATTCACTGTGTAATAAACAGTCTTTGCTAAGTGCACATTTTGTAGGGAAAGCGAAGGAGACTGTTAGTAAGAAATTCAAATCAAGAATTACTCAAGACAATACCTGCTTTCTGGCCTAATGGAAAAATCAGTCTGTCAGGTCTTAATTAAGCGCTCAAGCTAGAAAGAAAAAAGCACTCACTTATACTTGGTACAGTACCTAGTATATTTTTGGTAGTCAAAATGAAAGCCGTATTTGCCACAGAAAATGTTAACTGTGCATAAAGCAGACTCGTTTGATTCTGGGCAACCACATATTCAGTAAATACTGTAAAAGGTCGAGGGAGACAAATCCCACAAACTTGTTGACAAGGATCCCTGTGAATAATGACATTGGGTACGGATGTCTAAATGATGTTTGTATTAAAGTGATTTACTGCGGGGATGCAGCTCAGTGGCACAAGCGCCTGCCTGGCAAGCGGAAAGAACCCTGAGTTTGATTCCTGGTACCAAAAGAAAAAAATTAATAGAATAAAATAAAATAAGTGATTTACTGAGGATGTTCAAAAGTAAGCTGGGGTAAGATGCGTAGGATGACCAGAAAGCAGGGCTTTCTGGCCCGCTAGTAATTTGGGGCCAATAAGTGAACAAATAAAAGCCGGATATGGTGGCTCCTGCCTGCAATCTCAGTACTCTGAGAAGTTGAAGCAAGAGGATCCCAAGTTCGAACCCAGCCTGGGCAACTCAGTGACTAAAATAAAAAATAAAAAAGGGCTAGCGATGTAGCTCAGTGCAAAGGCCCTGGATTCAATCCTTAGTACAGGAAGAGGAAAAAAAATAAATAAATAAAGATGAATGAACAAATGAATAATTATATAATATGTATTAAGTGAACAAGTAAATAAACAAATGCATATCCACGCTACTTCCACAATGGCGAACAAAATAATTTACTTTTCCACTCTATTCTATAGAATCACTACGAAATGCTCAGGGACATGAACATCCATGCTTCTCACTAAGGACGACAAAACTGAAAATTCTGACCAAACCTCTACATGGGCAGCCCACAGCACTGCGGCCAAATGCGGCCCCCGCAGAACAGGTTACGGCCACAGCGGAAAGGGACAGCTGTGAAACCAGCCAGAAGCCCCTTTTTCCAACCTTCTCAGCAGCACGCACAGCTCGTCCTCCAACCATCCTGCCCGAGAGGGTGGAAACAGAGACCCTGAAACTGGAAGAGGCTCTCGCACTCGCCGGGATCTACACAGCAGCCACTTCGGCAGGTAGCATACCGCACTGTCTGCGTGAACACACACAAATCCCCAGCCTGCCTCTGCAACTGTGCCTGCTGACCTCGGACCCAACTGCCGGGTCCTTCTCGGGCCATGCAGTGAGAAAACAAGGGTATGTGGTAAGAGCTTGCGGATGGCTCTGCGGGCCAAGCCTGCAGCGTCTGAGGGACAGCGGCCTGTGTGGGTCACTCACGTGCTGTCTGTGCCTCCTCTTCCTACTAGACCTGGGCCACAGAGGTGGAGGCCATTCTCACAGGGAAAAGCACACGGCTTCCGCTCGCTCTGAAAGGCATCGTCTCCAAGGTGGCAGTCCCAATGCTCACCTCCCCGTCCATCCTTAGCTCCCTGGAAAGGCCACAGAGATCTGAAATGTCCCTGCCCAGTGGGTCCCACGTGCTCCTCCTAAACTCATCCCACCTCTCCCAGAAACATACCCAGTCCTTCTCCCTCTGCAAAGCATGATGGCACACACCTATAATCCCCGCTACTTGGGAGGCTGAGGCAGGAGAATCACCAGTCAGAATCCAGTTGGGCAAATCAGTGACTTACCAAGACTCTGCCTCAAAATAAAAAATAAATTTTTTGGTGTTGTTCACAGTTCAAAGTCTCTGGGTTCAAGTCCCAGTACTACTCATTAAAAAAAGGGTAAGGGGAGGGGAGAAGAAGGGTGGGAAGGAGAAAGGAGAGGAGGGAAGGAAAAAGCTATTGTGCTAAATGGGAAAGGGTAGAAGCAAAAAGGTTTATGGGGAAAAAATGAAATGAAAGCTTGGGAGGTACGTTTTCTAACATCAATTTTCATCATCAAAGACTCTAAAGAGAAGGAGAAAGAGAACTTCTGCTACCCTGTTCTCTTGAAACGGAAGTTTAGGTCCCAGACTTCGTATTCTTTTAACATGCAGCCCCCAAGAACCAAGTGTTTACAAACAGCCAAAGCTCTGCGCCTCGTCGCCTACTGCAGGCCTGAACCCCAGCCACTGCCACACACTGGATCTCAAGGATGCGGTCACTTGCTTCAGGACACCAAAACCACAGGTGGCAGAGAACCAGTGCATATGACAGAGTAGAACAGAAACTACCTAGTCTGAAACATTCCAGACTGACCCAGGGATGTTAACATTCTGAAAGACAGTATTGCAGGAAAAGTCCATTTGTAGCTTCAAACTCAACTGGACTTGAACCACCCCAGGGCAGTTGGCTTTATTGGTGAGGGCGCCCCTACTGGCCAAGGGAGCAGGACTGCATCAAGTTCTGCGTCAGCCATGGGCCAGCCAAGTCTCCAGACATAGGCCTCATTAGCACGCAATTCCAAAAAGCAGTACAATGAAGAGAACCCTTCCCAAAAACATCTGCTTGCTTCACAACGAACACTTTGGTGTAACAGGAGGAAAAGAACAGACACTCTTTCTCCACACCGCCTTCCAACTGGAGGTCCACTGGGTCTCCTGAGAGTGAAGCCAAAGGGCAGAAGGAGCAATAAAGGTGTCGGGAGCGAAGGTACAGGATGGGAAGATCCTGGGAGACAGCCGTAAAGGAAAAGGAAGGAAAGGAGGAAGGAAGAGCAGAGGAGAGACGGGGAGAAGAAAGGAAGGAGGAAGGAGCAGCAGCAGGATGTGCACCTGCAGACCACCCTCCACAAGGCCTGGACAGGACGCCACACTGGGGACGAGCAGGGTGCCACACTCCACACTCGCCTCGCACCCCGGAAGGGGCACACGCTTCGCCACAAACTCGCAGCCCGATCGGGATGCAGCCGTGGAGACAGAGCCCGGTCCACGAGAGAGGGAGGAAGAGGGGCCTCGGTGGGCCCCGCCTTCGAGCCCGTCCCTGCCCGGTGCTCTGCTCCTGGGAAGAACACCTTGGTAGAGAGCAGCAAAGCCCAATGTCAGGTCCAGATCCCAGCGGGCCAGCTTCACGCGCTTGTGACCTGTACAGTCACACAGGGCCCAAAACACTCAGCAAAGCTCCCCACTCAAAAGACCTGCTCTCGGTCGAATGCTCTGATGTCACCATCTTGAATCCCCCCCCCAGTGGCACTGGGGATTCAATCAAGGGCACTTTGCACGGAGCTACAACCCCGGTCTTTTTTTTTTAATTGTGAGACAGGGTCTCACTAAGTCACTAGGTTACCCGAGCTGGGCTAGAACCTGTGACCCTCCTGTCTCAGCCTACCAGAGTCCTAAGATTACAGGTGTGTACCATCTCAACCAGCTGTTAATATTTTTTAACAAGGAAACATTACACTGTAATTTGAACTTGGCTGGCAAATATCTATCTGGTCTTCTACTTTCTTGAATTTTCAGAAGCCTCCATATGGATACATACGGAGAGTTAGACTCTTCTTACATACTTTTAGAGACAACTTGTGTCATGGACCACTTACACTCTAAAACCTGACTTTGTAGTTCTAGAGTCTCCAAATCTGGTATTTACTATGCACGGCAAGAAGTTTGCCCTCACCCCTAATACATGCTCAAAGAATGAAGCCAAGGGCAAAGAATAAAAGCCATCATGTGCTTCGTATGACTGTCAGAGCCCAAGAGAAAGCAAGACACGGGTGGTGCTAACAGGTTAGATGGGGACATGGCAGCCCACATGCATGTCTACTGTCCTGGCCTGTGTGAGTGCCACCCGGTCACAGAAAGTCACTTCCAGAGCCCCAAGCCCACACTATGCTATCCTTAACCAGATACCGCCCATCTACGCACAAACATGTGAGTACACACGTGCACACACACCCCACAGCGAACACTGCCAGCCCCACTGGCCTGCTTCACCTTTAGTCCCTTGCACACTTCAAAGACCAAAGGCAGGTGATGCAGATGGTGCTGTCCTGAGAGAAGAAATCCAAACATAAAGGTAGACGCTGGCAGACAAAGCAGTTATTAGTAATTATCTAAAAGCCTTTTTATGATGCAAGAACTACTAACACAGCGTGAAACAGAGATGCAATCAAAGTGTACACAGAGCCAGGCATGGTGGTGCACATCTGTAATCCCAGCGTTCTAGGAAGCTGAGGCAGGAGGATCACAAATTAAAGCTCACTCATTCTGGGCAACTTCGTAACTTAGCAAGACCTGTTAAAATCCTGTTTCAGAATTACAAAAGAAAAAAAAGTAAACTGGGGACATAGCTCAATGTGAATGCCTTCGCTTCAATCCTTCATACAACAAAGAAAAGTGTATGGATCATGAACCACACAGTATTATTTTAAAAATAGCACATCTGCATATATATGTACATACATATATACACACACACACACACACACACACACACTATATTTATGTACACTAGCACACTTAGATACATACACTCACATGTATTTGCTAACATATATATAAATATTATTGTGATTTCAGTGGCTACGAGTCACAGCAACAATCAAGAGCCTGCTCTGAACCAGAGGGTCCTCGACAACCAAGGCATGGCTTGGCTGGGACCATCACTGGAGTCCTCTGGAGCCCCGACATGCCCCACCTCTGGAGGTCCGGGTGGCTCCGCGCACGCTCCGTGTCTCAGATGCGAACTGGCTCCTACTTGTCACCTCCTTCTGATAGGAAACTTTGCTGCTCATGTGGGGGAAAAGAACGAAACTGTCCTTCAAGGTATGGATGGAGACAATGGCTACCGATACGGTACAACTCTCTTTAATACATTATTTTCCGAGTTATTCATTGTGTCACCCTCCCCAACCCCAGAGCTGAAGATCCTTTCTCAAGGAACACCTCAAGTTCACGGAAAACGGCCCACTCGCTTTTAGCCTCCCCTCGTCTCGCTCGCCCGCTGTGCGTGGTCAGGCTCGCTGGGATTTTCGCATTCTGAAAGAGAAGCCAACCAGGTTCTTCTGTGACCACCCATGATCCACATTACACACAGGTGTTTGCAAATGCAGAAGGATCCAGCGCAATTAAGAACATTAAGCAATCATCTCAGCGTAAGGAGGCAGTTGAAGCAAAGAACAGAGTGTGGGCAATGCTCTGGGAAATAAATTCCACAGCCTTTCACCAAGTTGAAAACTTGGCTTTGGACACACATAAAAATGAGCCTGGCCTGATCTTAGCTCCAGTGGATATCTGCCAGATCACAAAATTTGACCCAATTGGCCTGCCTTACCACACAGAGGGCCACTGCTGGAACCGCAGATGGTGTGGCTGGTCAGAGCCAACAGGCACGGACGGATGGCAGCCGCAAAATGGCAGAACACGGCTGGCCAAGCCGAGGGTGGGAGTCCCTGTTTCTAAGAGTCATTTTTATAATGCAGTAGAAATAATAACATCAGAGCAGACCAGCACCTGATTTTCTTCTTTTGTAGACTTCAATCACTGTTTCTTCCGCCCTATAAAATGTAGCTAATTATCCTCTCATTTTTTTTCTCTCTTGTCACCTCACGCTGCCTTACGATAGTAAAACAGCT
Organism: Chinchilla lanigera; assembly: GCF_000276665.1. Classification (NCBI taxonomy): domain Eukaryota; kingdom Metazoa; phylum Chordata; class Mammalia; order Rodentia; family Chinchillidae; genus Chinchilla; species Chinchilla lanigera. The sequence goes on along the minus strand of NW_004955421.1, from coordinate 16,520,437 downwards.
GCTAACCTCTGTCCATGGAGAGATGTCTGCTAGAGAGCAGCATCAGAAATCCTTCAGGACAAAGAAGGTAGGGTCACAGTTTCCCCACAAGGTTTTAGGAACCTGGAAAAAAATGATGAGTTACAAGTATTACTCCTCTTTAAATAAACCATTACCAAATAGAACTTTATTTGATATGAGAAGCTCAATTTTTTGTTTAAATTAAAACTGTTGGTAACATGTAACACAACTCTAATAGTCGCTGTTTAACACCAGTCATTTAAAAAGAGCACCGTCCAAACACTCCTGCTTTGTTATAGTTTTCTCTGTTCATTGCGGAAACCTTATCTACCTTCAGGCTATGTTGTTTACCATCCCTGGTCATTTATGCTATTTACCAAGTATCTGATACTCCTAATAAAATGTCAGTACAAATAACCAAGTTGTCTAGGAGGAAAAAAAAATAAAACTTTTCCAACCTTCCCTGGCTGGTCAAGGTAAACATTTCTAGATGGCTTGAGTCAGTCCCGCTTACACAAATGCCTTTCCTCTTTCCTCTGAAATTACAAAAGATTATCATTTTACTCAGCAATGAGCCTGGCTAAATTGAAACTCTGTATATCAGAATTAAATATGTTCTATCTACTCAAAATGAACAGTGTATTATTTATCACTAATACTTAATGACACAAAAACTGATAACTTTCCCCGATTATCCCACTGATTGCATCCAGTCTCGCATCATCGATTCTTTTGGTCATTAGCATAATCACAGAGCATCAACTCCGGCTTATGCAGCAAGTTTGGTAACAAGAGCTGAAAGTAGACACACACTATTTTAAAAACATGTTCCGATTTCCATCTAAGTATATCTTTATTTATATGGCTTTCTTACCATAAAGATGCCAGTCCTTTAAATTATGCAAAAATCACTTGCTACACTGAAGAACAAGGTGCTATATCATAACAAGGATACAGAAGTATAAAGCGCCTGTTAATTAAACATCGCTTTTCAACTCACTACCCTGCATATGTAATTGTTAAGTTCTAAGCCAAGTCTTTAAATAAGAATGAGAAAATGGCTAGGCTCCTTCAAATGCCTGCTTTGCCTATTTTTTTCTTAATGTAAGAGATCAGCCACTTGATAGATTATTTGTCATTCAAATTCCCTAATACATGATGGAGATTATTTAAGAATTCCCCCCAACATACTAGCAAATAAACAAACTGTAATGTTAAAGAGTGCAGACTGACCCATTCATATTCATTCTAATTTTCAATGTATAGTACTACAGAACGCTGCTAGGTTTTAGGTTGAAACGCAAAGAACTTGTCTTGAATTAATATTCAGTACTTCAAAAGGTTCATGCAGAAAAAAGGAAAAGATATAGCTACATGTATCCAGATGGATGAACTTTACTAACTCTATTAGATTTTTTTTTAAAAAAGCAAATTACTAAAGAACACATACAGAAGGATTCTATCAATATAAACCTTGAACATGGAAAACAAGAGCTCATATTTGCGGGCTATGAGACAAAAGAATCAGCCAGCTGAGAACAGGGTCAGCTCACCTGCAAGGGGACAGAAAGGATGACAGTAGGAAGGGACAGCCAGGAGCATCTCCCACCTAAACTGTAGCATGTTCTTTTCCAAGCAGGGCTACAGGTGCTCAGGGAGTTATTGTTTGTTCCTTTTCAGCCTCTTACATATTTTATAATAAAAACAAAAATATAAGCACACGGTTCTAACAGAAATGGCTTTGCAAACATCTGCCCAATTTTTTTCCTCAAAATTTCTCCACTCTGACGGATCCAGGTGACTGAGGCCAAGGGCACCGTTATTTTATTCAACTACTGGGGCACTGGTTACAAACGCTGAAACCCTGTATTCTAACACAAAATCCATTTCCGCTGTTTTCAAAATTGCTTATTATTACCTCATACTTAAAGAATTCTTTAACCTCAGCACTGTGCTATGGGAAAGTCATCTCTAACAGAGATATTCTCTATATTTAGTAAAAGCAACTGTCCTGCTTCCTAAGCAAAACAAAACAAAAACAGACACTGAAGTGAGATCTTTCTTTAAGGATCTTACAAATTTTCATGGCTACAAATACACTTGCAGGGAAGAAGAGGCTAGAAGCAGACCTGATGGATGACTTCAGGACAAAGGGATGCGAGTGAGAGGGGAACTCTGGCCAGGTGGGGAGATGCTTCCCCCAATCCTGTATCCCCATCCCAGAATAGTCAAACCTTGAGCTACAGTTGCCAAAAGACAGTGAGACAAAAGCAGAGGCATCTTCAGTCAGCGGCAAGGAGGACAACTTGCTCCTACAAGTATAAGAATTTGTTGTAAGCTTACCAAAGTTAAGGCTGCACGTTTACTGTCAACACGCATCACCCTGCAACAAAAGCCATTATTTAGAAAATAAGATGAATGCGTTTAAGCAGTTGAACCTTCTTAAACCCAGAGAAGGCGTGCAAAACAGCAGCAAGTCTGTGACAACATGCCTGACGAAGCCCATAAAAGAAAACCCCGACCGAACCATTTTCTCTTTCAACACACTACGTATATTTTGTCCCAAATTATCTGCCACTGCATAGAGACAGCTAGAATTTCTAAAGATGCTGCATTCCCCTTCCCAGGCTTCTACCAGCTTCTTCCCAAATAATTAAACGTGGCAAAGTTTCTATTAGAAAATATCTACAATACATCACTTAAGAGGGTCCGTCATTGATTCCCTAATGAAATATCAGTTAATTACTTAACCTTTCTTAATGAAATGATTAACATCCTTTCAACAAACAAGGCAGCATGACTTAACATCAAGCTGAGATTTCATCAACCAGTGACAGTCGTTATTACCGTACACCCTCTGCTAGTGCACCTTGTATTTCTTCAGTCGGTTCCATTTCTCATCTTTTTCAGAAACACTTTATTCGGTGACAGGGACTAGTTTTAAAACTTGGTCCATGTGAATTTTTTTTTTAAGTGCTTCAGAGTCCCAACAGAAATAAAAGCACTTTGAACAGGATCATTCCAAATACCACCTCAATCCAAGGCCAAGGCAACTGCAAAGACCTAAACATAAAAACAACTGCCAACTTTTTGGCAGCTATTAAAATAAAGCCACACCCAAAGCCAAAATGGAAATCTGAAAAAAAAAAAAAAAATTAGGTGAGGGCATTTTGGACAAACACTTTATTACTGGGTAACTTCAAAAGGCACATTATAAATACAGACAAAAAACATCTGTACAACTTTTATTTAAATAACTCTTTTGATCTCAGTAGTTAGATCTTTAGCTGAATCCCTGAATATTTAAACAAGCCTCTTCAGCATTTTATCTTCCTTTATCTCATAATCTTGGAAGATGCATTCTTCTTAGGGTTCTGCTTCATTCGTGTGGCACCACTGGGTAAGCTATTTCCATCGATATTCCTGCAAGTCCCGTCACATACACTGATAGAGAATTTCCCAAGATGCTTAGAGAAGTCAAAATACATGTGCCAGCACAGTTAATCTAATGAGTAAACAATTCAGATTTTTAAAGTAAGATGGAATACTCGGAGAAAAAGAAGTCCAGAAAGCCACTTGACACTAATTGGTTGCTACAACGTGACAACGCCCATTGGGAAACACAGATGCAGCAAAGAAACAACTGAAGGGAAATATCTGATATTTTGTGAAAACTACCACTGTCCCAGGTTCTCCCTGTTACTCTGTGAGATGCTGAGACTCCTGTTCAGGCTGCTTCTCTAAGTATCAACGTTTCCTTTCGTGCTTGATTCAGGAAAGGGGGCATCTATGCCTCTCCTGGTCTCACAACAGCCAAGCAACTCAATTAAAGCCTTACGAAGGGTTGTCAGCTTTTCTCCAACTCTGATCATTGAGGAGTGCAGCCTTGCCACTCTGGTGTGCATGAGAATCACATGGCTGAGTTTTTTAAAATGCGCAGGCTGCCTCCCCCACGTGACTTGTCCAGCAGCAGGGCAAGCGGGCCTGTGCCTGAACTCCAGTTCTACTGGGATTCCAATATGCATGGTGGCTTAAAAAAAAAAACACCTATTTTCATCTTTAGTGTACATTTTAATTTCATTCAAATACACTCAAAAAAATACATGCTAAGTCGGGTGCGGTGGTACCTGCCTGTAATCCCAGCACTCAAGAGACAGGCAAAAGGACAAGTTTGAGGCCAGCCTGTGGCACAGTGAGAACCTGTCTTAAAACAAAACAAAAAATACAGGCTAGGCCTCCAAGTAAAGAAAAACGTCAGTACTACAGAAGACAGATTTCAGTTCCAAAATCTCTAGTAGGATGAATCACTTGGCCCATGGGTCTCTGTTTTAGTGTGCATTAGAATTACAAGGGAAAGTTTGTTATAAATGTACATTCCCATGTCAATTAGCAAGAATTCTGATTCAAAGTATTTTTAGTAACTATTTTTAGTAACTATGCGCGCGCGCGCACACACACACACACACACACACACACACACACACACACACACACACTTCTGGATACAGGTGAGCAGAGGACCCGACGCTTAAGTTTGCTAAATGAAGACCACCTGCAATCTCCTCTCACCTCAAGCACAAGCACTAGCCTCCATCCCACCCTGTGCTCAACGGAGAGGCACCAGCGCCCTCTGGTCAGGCATTGCCAACTCAGGGGACAGACACTGGCGCTGGAGGAAACTCAAGCTGAGTGATAACACAGCCCCGTACTCCTGCATCACTAGGCTCAAAGAATACACCTTCAAATATTACCCCTGCTTCACAGGCAGGAACCTACAGCACAGAAAACCACATTATGACTCAAATGCACAGCTTCAAGGGAGACGGAGACGCCTCGGGAATTTAGCTTTTTGAGTATGATGCTAGAAATACTCAGAGTCCTAGTAAACAAAGCAGATGACAAAATTAGCTAAAATCAGAGACTCTGACAAAATGTGGACGTCCTCTTCACTTACTAGCAATAATAAATACATATCCAAATATAAATCTTTGTTCCATCCTGAAAGAATTTATTCTAACATATCAGGGACCCAACAATGCCACCGTCTGACCCGCTGACTGCTCCTGAATGGACTCTGCTGCAACGTGCTGGCCTCTAATATCTTCAGACTGGTGAAATCAAAACAGAACGACCTGAGTTTCTATTCAGTGATGCCTCCATCTCAGCTGCCTGAATTAGCAGCAGTTCGAGGAAATAAATTCATCACAGAATGATCCTGAGTATAAAGAACAAAATAGTAAACAGAACACTGGAACACAATTTTGTACTTATTCATATTCTTTTTTATAAAAAAAACCTATTTTATTAAAAATGTGATTTGGAAAGAAAGTGCAATTAGCTTCACACAGGCACTGCTGAAATGTTCCTGAACACACTAGACATATGTAAATATTTCGCGATATCAGTTCCATTTCAGCAGACCTGTCAAGATATTTACAGGGCTTGACAGTACTTCTGTCTTTAATTAAATTTTTGCCCAGATACTTTAATGTAATTTAAATAGATTATTAGTTGTCAGGAACTAATATAAATTTTGTTTATGATTTAGTTACTTTAAGTACTTGGATTGAAGAAACTAATTTAACCCCACAACTGAGAGGCTCTAAGCACGAAGACCAAACCACTAAAAAGCTCCCACTCCCCTGCCCACTCTCTCAATGATCCTGAATTATGGCAACTTAATTGTAAATTTCATGGCAGTAAAATGAGCGCCCCTCTCCCCTTTTAACAGAACAGCTAAGGACAGGCCATTTACACCTGTGCAGGTATTGGGTGCTTCCTCTCAGCAGCTCCCTCTCCCAGAGGCTGCCCAGGTAGGAAACATTTTCCTCCCATAAAATAATGACCAAACGAACACCTGTTGTGCCCAAGAGGCAGGACATGAAAAACAGACATCAGGGGACTGCAAAAAAGAAAAAAAACTTGCAAAGACATCCACTAGGCAATCTGGTCAAGAGATTTCACGATTGGGTAAAACAAGAGTGCAGGAGGAAAAAAAAGGACACGCTTTGGCACAACATTCTCGTGAATGGAAGATGCCTTCTAAACAAGGCTGGAAAACTGCCTTCGCATTTATTAAAAGAACAAAGCCTGCTGTCTTGTTGTCTTTCTCAATCGCCATGTACTCCCCCCCCCCATATTTCCTCTTTACAGAATATCACCCTGGGAGCCTTCAGGGCAAGCATATTATCTATGGGATGCAAAACCAACGCACTTCTTAAAATCAAACGCTCCTTACGTTTATTTTTGGGTTGGCGACACAAAGTAAATCTGCCTAATTCCCATTAAGCACATGGTCACAAGCACACTGAAACAAACTATAAAGGTCTTGGTGGTGGGGAGGACCATATCATGCATATGATACCCCAAGTATGAACAGGTCTGCCCCTATTTCCGGAACCTGCCTCATCTCATGGCCTGTGCCATCCCAGCTTTTGGCACCTCTAACTTTAATTCACCCAAGTACCAGGCAAGACAGGTAGTTCTAAAAATCAGCTTAAGATGGCTCTCTGGATGGCACCCATGTAACTAAATGGCCTGCAGATTCAGGTAACAAGACATAGGAAAGCTCACTGAGAAAATTCACAGGTCAAAGTGCAATCTTATTTGGCTTGCTGGCTGGTTTCACAAGTTCTATGTTTGATCACCTGGTGGGATTTACTACCATCAACTTAAAAAAAATCCCCTGCAAATACTAGAAGGGTACACAGTCTTGTGTATGAAGTTCACCTGTCTATTTAGCAGATGCCGTTCTTGGGGTTATTTTCTTTAGAAAACAAACCTCTACCTGCCTGGGGCTTTTAAAAGACTCTAGATTCAAAAACACACTCTAAAAAAAAAGCCAATACTGCTGGCTTAGCAGAAAAAATGGCAGTTACTATAACTGAAAACTATAAAAGGAGTATGACATCTAACAGGATAAGTAAGGAAAAGAAAAAGCCCTTAGCAAAAATTATGAGAAAAAAAGACCACCTGTGCAAATCAAGCTATGCTCTGGAAACCCTTTCTCAGTCCTAGAGAAACAGCTCATACTCAATGCCTTGAAGTTGCAATTAAATTGTAGTAATTTAAGATTATCGGGAGAGCAAAGGGCAGTGGGAGCTCTTTGGAGGGTTTTCCTCCCCACTTAATGCTCTTCAGTCAGGGGTTAAACGAGTTTCTTTAATGTAAGTACCTTAAAGTAACTGAATCATAAACAAAATTTATACTATTTTCTGACAGCTTGTAATCTACCTAAATTTTATTAACGTATGCCTAAAATTATTTTTAAAAGACAAAACTCTTGCTGTGTCCTGTAAATAGTCTTGGCATATCCCCTGAATATTGGATAGCCCTTTAACACATAGCCAGCCTTGTCTGAATACCCGTACTTTTTGTGATGCAGAAGCTAACAAGATAGTATTTTAAAACTGAGCCTGACTCTTAAGTAAAACATGAAAAGCAAACATGCCCAATAAGATGAACGGCAAAGAGGAAGCTAGGTTCAAAAGAAGTTGTCACATCTGCTATATTCTCCCTTCTCTTTCTTAATTTTGGCATCAGACAGGCTGTTGGTATAAATATATTTGTTTGGGAAATATCCCAATTCTTCTGTTAAACAACTGTTGAAAACACAATACCCTTCCACAGAGCCTAAGAAGGTAAATGTCATAGTCAGGGGTGTCCTCTTAAAGGAACCAAGGAAAAACTTAGTAGGAGAAAAAACCATGCATACGCTCAATATTAACTCAGTTAACTTTTGCTATTGTTGGTACAAATGACTTAACTAGAAAATATTTATAGCTTTTTAAAAACATTACATGTTGCAGAAAATTGCCTAATAGCATCCATGTGTATGTTTAACTTACATTGCTTAATTATACAATAAAGGTATACCCAATAAAAGCTACAGACTTTGAAACATGTTGTGCACCATGGTTATGAAACTCTGGCTTATAAAAAAAACAAAGTGCTTACTATGTGATCGACACTTGTTAATTAAAAATACAAGCTTTAAATGACAATTATTTTTATTCTTCTGTATGTGTTTACTTGTCCTATTTCCTACTTTGTTGTACTTAATTAAAAATGACATTTAATTTGAGGATAGTTTATAGCTGGGGAAAAAAGTGTGTTACACAGTTTATACTCCAGGATTTAAATGTAAATACAAAATCTTACGGACATCTCCAACAATATAAACCCCTTAATTTCGAATAGTTAATTTGAATAGTTGATTTCTTTCACTATACTTTGATAAACCTGTGAAAACAAAATGCTGAAGTAATTACTGTTACCACTTTCCTTAAAAATGTAAAGCAGTTAAATTTTCCTAGACAACAAGCAAGGGCAAGTTACAAAGAACTTGAATAAAAGTAGCAAGGCGGTCATGTTGAATGTCAATCTAAAAAAAGAGGTTATGTCTAATCTGGAGAAGGCTCTCCCTTGGCTTTTTAAATTCCAAGAGGGGGCTAATACAAAACTTCATCAGCAGGGATTTTTTTTTTCTTTCTTTCTTTTCCTTTATCCTTTCTTTCTTTTTCTTTTTTTAAGCTTCACATCAGATTTAAACCCTCACATGCAAACCCTGGCTTCCCTGACAAGGCAGATATCTTCTAAGCTTGATGTGAGAAATCATTATCTAACTCTAGTGTAGGAGTCTAATGTTGGTTAAAAAAAAAAAAAAAAAAAATTCCACTTCCACTGTACCGGGTAGCAAGACAGCCTCTGAACGACTTAATAATCTTTGAATATCTGTTTGGGTGCATTCTCCTTATGAAGAAGGATGCATTGAAAGAAAAACTTGTTTAGCAACTTGGCATCCACAAGGAACTCAAATGCAGCCCGCAGAGGGGTTGGGTATTTCCTTCCAAGGGAGGCTTCGCTTGCACAACAAAGATGAGCATTTGCAATGGTCCATTTCTGCATAAGTGAACATACAGCCTTGCTGCTTGATCGAATAGTCCAGGGCTCTCCATGTAGCAGCTCCTGACAACCCAGCAGCAGTTCTGTTTGATCTCTCCTGCTTCCTTAATTTGGGTTGTCAAGGTTCAGCAGTTGAAGGCTGTTTACTTTACTTTTCAAAAAAAGTGATTTTTTTTTCCTCTCCCTCTCATACAATGACTAATGGGGGGGGTGGTTTCAGCCAGTGGCAAGATGTTGAACCTTTTTTCCCTTTGCAGTGAGATTTTAGCTGACGTCTTTTGAATGGAAACTGGTTGAGTTCCTTTTTCTTATTTTTAATGATCTTTAATTATGAGACCCTTCAAATAGAAAGACAGGCGAAAAGTATTCCAATTTCCTGAAAATATGAGCCCAGTTTTCTTTCTCTGGAGTCAAAAAGATAGGTATTTCTACTTTAAGAATCAAAACTCCAGTGGAATTCTACAAAAGATCTGGTAGACACTTCTCCGAAAATGCAGAAATGAGCAGGAACGCCTCTGTATCAATTATGCAGGCATCTCAAGGGTACCAAACACCTGAACTCTCACTATTTGTCTTCAATTTCTAGCGAAGCCATCTCCCCCAGTAGATCCTTTCTGTGGAAGAATAAGGAGGGGGGCTAAAAATTATTTGCAGACTCTTCACTATTTTCAGTATGTAAGAAAAATTCCTTAAATGTCCCTGAGATTTCCTCCACTCAGCCACCGTGCAAGTCCTAAATCCTCAAGTCTACGGACACCCAAAGGTGCTGGGTAGATGGTTTCAATGTAAGACTTATTTCAGAGGAATCCAGAGTGCTCCTGCAGCATTCTTGTTTAAGGCACAGTATCCACCGAAGAAATCCTAACTTACAGAATACCTGCGAGAGGACCCGCGGGCAAACCAGCCCCGCAGAAGTGGACTGGAGAAGTTCCAACTCTACCAAATGAAATGTTTATATTAATTTCATCAGTCCGCCCAAGCCTCACACATGAGGGTTTGGGGGGTGGGGAGAAAGGAAAGAGGAAGAAATAAGTTTCATTTTGGGTCTTCTGGTTGAGCAAAAAA
>NW_004955421.1:16481717-16510368 GCF_000276665.1 Chinchilla lanigera | reverse complement strand
AAATAAGTTTCATTTTGGGTCTTCTGGTTGAGCAGAAAAAAAGAAAAAAAAAAAAAAAAAAAAAAAAATGAATTAAGACGAAAGCGTAGGATGAGTCCAGACTAAATCAATACACTTTGTAATCAGCCAAGCGAGGGTATTTGGACCCAATGACTTGGAAATAATTAATAGTTATAAGGGGAGAGGGGTGAGGAGAGCGAGGGATGTCACCGTATTTTATCGAAGCACTTTACACTCCACGCTAAACTTTGATCTCCAGATTTTCGGATTTAGGAAAGAAAGAGGGAAAAGGGAGAAAGTCCTATATTTCGAAGCACCTACCGGCTCGAGGATGGGCACATTCCTGGCTCCGGGCGCTTCCTTGATTGCCGCGCTCGCGCCGCCCAGGCTGGCTTTTTGGGCACGGAAAAGCCCTGGTGCAGCCTAGGTCTCTCGGGTGTCCCTGGCCCCCGCGCCCCGCCCGTGTCCTAGCCCTGGCGGCAGGGCCGCCTCGACTTACCCGCGGAGTCCGGGGAGGGAGTGGGAGCGCCGCCTTCACGCCCGCGGAGGAGGCGCCCGCAGCACCATGGTCCCCGGAGCCGCGGCCGCTGCCCCTGGCCCGCTCGCTCGCCGCGCGCTCTCTTCCTCTTGCAAACTTTCGGGTTCTGCGGTCGACAAGAAATCGGGGCGACCTTCAGCAAGTCTTGCTTGTGCAGGTTGGGGGGAAATCGAAGGGGATGGGACGGGTAGGAGGGCGGCGGGCTCGGAGGACCCCGAGTGCGCGCGGAGGAAGAGAGGATGCGGCTCAGGGAATCCCTGCAAGGATCCCGAGACCGGGAAATCGGCCCGAGCCAAAGTCTCAGCACCTTCCCGGAGATCTTACAAAGTTGCAACAACAAAAAAGAAGGGGGGAGGGACTGGGGGAAAAGGGGTGGGATAGGGATACGATCGAAGGCGCAAGGTTGGAGTAACAACTGTTTATTTAGTCATTCTCACAGAGGGCGGGAGCTGCGCGGGAATGGGGGGGCTGCAGGCAGCGTTTCGAAGCAAACACTTGGGAGGGGGGCATGCGACTTTGTTTCTGGGCGAGGAGCTCCCGGGCGCCCTTGTGTGTCACCGCCAGTCTCCGGGGACCGAGGAGGAGCTCACAACAGGTGGGGAGGGGGGATAGCAGAGGGCCAAAAAGGAGAAGGAATCAAAGTTTCCGAGCGAAGCAGTGTCTGGGGAGGAGGGGGCGGGGGGCGGGGGCGAGGGGAGGCGGAGGCAGCAAATGACCGCGACCCCGCAGCAGTTGGCAAACTCCTCGGCTCCCGCCGCCGCCGCCTCGGTCCTCACCCCGAGCGCACGCCGCCGCGGCTCGTCGGCTCCGGGGAATTGTCTCTGCCGGACGGGATCGGAGCGCGGGGAGCTCGGGAGGAAGGCTGCGCGCAGGCGAGGAACGCAGAGCCATCGGCTGCCGGGACGGGGCCGGGGGAGACGCGGCGACGCTCGCGCGGTGCAGGGCCGATCAGAGCTTTGGAAGTTCACCCGCTCCCTAAGCTTAAAACGGGGGTGGGGGCCCAGAAAGTACAGTCTGCGTGGTGCGGGGAGGAGGATCTCGGCGCAGCGATTCCTGCCGGCGCACCCCGTTCCCATGCCCACCCGCGGATCTGGACACGGCTGTCACGGGCGCGTCTCGAGGAAGCCGGGGCTGAGCGCGCGTGGGGGCGCGTCTGGCAGAGGGTGCGCGGGTGTATATGTTAGTTTTCCCAGGTCCGGGGGGTTTAGTGGGAGAGCGTCCCCACCGCTGGGCTCCAGCTATGCGCGCGTGTCTCCGGGGACGTCCCCAAGCGCGGGGCCCAGGGCGCAGGCGTCCCTAGTCAGTCCGCTGGGGCCTGCGGGGCCGTTCTGGGGCACACACCCGTGGAAGGGCCAGGGAAAAGTTTGTTCCAAGTCCAAACTTTGAGTACAGGGGGCGCCCGCCTCAAACCCCCTCCCGCCGCGGCCCCAACCCAGGGCCCCGCACCCTGGCGGCTACCGGACGCCGACGCTGGGCGCTGAAAGTTGCGACAGGAGGCCTGGGCTTATTGATTTCTCTAGCTACCCCGGGCGATCGTGGAGAGCGCAGAGAGAGGCGTGAGGGAGCCCAGGGGAAAGCGACCTCGGCTTTCGCACTCTCCGCTGCCCCCCCACTTGATTTATGCAAATAGACCCAAGGGTACGAGCGCCACCGGAGCTCCCTCCACCCTCCCGCCGGCTCGTAGCCCCCACCCACCCCAGAGCCGGGCCCAGACCCGGGGAAGAGAGGAGGAAGGGGGCTGGGGGAGATGCACGTGGAGCCTGGAGGTGGAAAGTAGTTTTTTTCTTTCTTTTTTTTTTTCCTCTTTTTTTTTTTCTTCGTTTTTTTGTGCTGGTTGTTGTTGTTGTTTAAAGTGGCGGAAACAAGGCAGGAGGCGGCTTGGGAAAAGTGGAGCAGAAATGGAAAAATACAAACTCACCCGCTGCAAATGGTCTCTCGGTGCAAACTAAGGTGTTTTCGGGCCTTTCCCCGCGCGCGCCCACTCCCGCCCGCGCGCGCACCCCGCGCACACACTCACTCGCGCACACACTCACTCGCGCACACACGCGCGCACACACGCACTCCCAGGCGAGGGCCGGGCCGCCGCGAGTACAGCATGCAACCGCCACACAATAAATAACAATAGATTCCTCCGCTCCGGACTAGCTTCCCGGAGCCCCGCCAGCTGCGGCGACAGAGGCGCGGGGAGCGCGGGCCGGGCGCCCCAGCTCCAGCCGGGTCTCCAGCCCAGGCCTTGCCTCCGCCCCGCGCATTCCGCGAGGCTCCCTCAAAGCCCCTAGAGCGCGAGCCGCACCCCCTTCCCAGGCCCCTGGGGCGCTGGAGGCCGCCCTCTTTCTCTCCTCCCCCCGCTCCGCATCCCGGAACAAATAAATAAATAAGGCGCGCGAGAGAGGCCAACACGTCGCGGAGGGAGATGTTGTTATTTTTTGCTGTTGTGCGTCCCTGACGTCACATCCACCTGCTGGGTAAACAACAGGGCTCCAGCAAAAAAAAAAAAAAAAAAAAAAAAAAGAAAGAAAGAAAGAAAAAAGAAATTGCCAAAGCAAAGGAGGGGGGCGTGGATTGAGGGGAGGGGGTCCGGCGTCCAGCCTGGTCGGGGAAGAGAGAGAGGCAGAGCCCCGAAGACCAAAGAGAGAGGAAGGGAACGCCAGAATAGTCCCTGGCAAAAGAGGCATCTGGCTGGAAAGACCTGGAAAATAAGGGAACAGGGAAGAGGGGATGTTCCTCAGAAGATGGGGAGGGGGCAGTCAAAGGCCCAGAAAATGGAGAAGGGGAGAGTGTCACCAACTGGGGTCCACGATTGGGAATGCGGTGGCTATTTGCTTGGTTTCTGAGCTGAAAATATAGAAGGAAGAGGAGAGGATAGGCGAGGATGTGAGTTTCCTCCAGTTAAAAGTGAAAGTGCTCTGCCATCAGTGACAGTTGCAGCAGAGGGAGGGTGGTGTTTTCAACCCCCACCCTCCCGGCCTCCCTCGGTCTCTCCCGGCTCTTTCTGCACTTTGTCCAATGAAAGAAGGCGAGTTGCGGGGGGGGGGGGTGCGGGTGAAAGTTCAGCAGAAGGACAAGCCCTGTTTGCAGGGAAACAGAAAACCCGCCAGCCGAGGGAGTTTTTCCCCAGAAGCTGGGAATCAGGAGACTGTAACTCAGATAGGCTCCCCCCGCCCACCTTCCTCGTCGGATTCACTGCAGGAATGTGTAGCTAGGTCCACTTGTGGGGGGGCGGGGGGAAAGTGGCTACTTCAGGAACTGTGTTCCTGCCTGGGCTCCTCCTAGGAAAACACCCGGGGGCTAGCATGTCAATCAGTTGTTGAACATAAATTACTGCTGTCCCATAGATCAGTCACATGCAAAAAGCTTTTCCAGTTCTTTGAAAAGGTGAGGTTTTGTTGTTTTTTTTTTTTTTTTCCTTTTGCTGTTTTGAAGTTTCGTTGAATTCAGAAGTAAATGAGAAGCACCAATGCAATGTTTTGAAATAAAGATATAGATGGTATATAAAGGTTCATATATATTATTTCTTTCACTTTTATCAACCTAAAGAAGCCGATTTCATGTTTCCAAAGGTGATTTAGATAGAGGACCTCCATGGCTTGTTGTTCACAGAAGTAATTTCGTTCAGATTCATCACCCCAGATGCTGTCAAACTCCCGGGGCAGCATTTTCAGTTCCTGGCTGAATTACACTAGGCCAGTGCTTTATGGAAATATATTTTAAGCCACCCATATGGATTCTTACGGTATCCTTCCCCTGGGGTGGACAGAGAGAAGGCTTGCTATTCCTTTGGTTTTGAGACTAGCACAGTTGTAGATAATATAGTAAATATCCTGAAAAGCTCATTATACAGTTTTTTTTTACAAATATTAAACACTCATTTACAGAATTTAAATGTCAGTTCCAGTGACAGCATAAGACTATCACTATAGAATTGTCTTTTGCAACTAAAATTAATAATAATAATAAGCTACCATTCACTGGTGCTCTTGGAGAGTAAAGCCAAAGAAAGGGAGGCTGCGCTCAGCCTAGCACAATTCATGTTGAACGCGTACTGCGCTGCCTCCTGGGATACAGACAAGGCCATCCACCCAGCCTTCTAGGTCAAAACTACATCTATAAAATGCATTTAAGTGTGTGTAGAATTTCCTAGCTTCCTAGAGGCTAGGGTTCATTCATGTTGTCTTTGTCAGGACATTAACACGTGTTCTATGTTCTAGACCATATCATGGACACTTAAAGATACACAAATAAAGTTCCTGCCCTTGGGGCACTCATAGTCCGCAGCTCTCCGTAATGACATCTAGTATTATTGAATTCTTACTATGACCTAGGCACTGATCTAAAACCTTTATGTTAACCCAGTTAATACTCTCAACAGTGCTTTTATCAGTGGAAATTCCATATCCTAAATTCCCATGGAATTAAATGGAAATCTACAAAGTAGCCAGTCTATTGGGAAAAAAATTGTTTTTAATTTTTAGAATGCTTCTGCCAATATAACTTGTTTATGATATATGCCTGGTTATAGAGTTTTTACTCAGAGGAATTGCAGTTTATTTAAACACAACAAATCTATTCATAGTCTATAAAGAACAATTCATACTCTGATCTTGTTTTTTAGACTGAGCTGTTATTTTTTTAAATCATTATGATTGCCATACTAGAAAAGATCTGTAGATTGCTGCTGATCTTAGTCTGTATTTTGACTGCCTTAAATTCTACATTCACTTGAAAGTGGAGGCTAAAGTCAGGTTGGCAACAAGTTTTGCAGACAAAAGGAAATCCTGGTTGTAAATCCATGATGTATGGTGCTCAGTTCTGTATATGATACTATACAATGTGCCACCTTCTTAGAGAACTCTATCCATTTGGTTCACATTAGAGGGAAACTTAACTGCAGCTTAACGTAGTGTTCATTTTCAACGCTGTCACGTTACATTCGTAAGGAACAGATTTTAATTTCTTTATCAGTAATCAACTGCAAGTTTCTTTTTGTTAAATTAATGCAAGAAGTATTCTTAAATAAAGGGCATGGGGGTAGGACGCCACCTTTTGGTGATAAAACAAATAGAAATCCCTTTTTAAACCACGTTTCTGACATAATTTTATTTTTAATTACATCAAGGCAAAGGTGCCTGTCCCCATTTCCTTATATTTTAAGTAAGGGTGGGGGATCAATGTAAATGCACAATTAGCAAATTATAGTTAACTAAAGCCAGTATTTCCCCAAAGATGCAGAATGTGTTAGTGCCCTGCCACATACTATTACTGTGCATCAAACTTGAGCTTCATTCTCCAAATACTGTGTCAAGGAATATATGCACATTCGGGGAAAGGGATTGGAGTAGATATTTACCATTTCATCATATGCTTAAGTGCTCATTAGGTTAGAGCTGAACAGAAAGTAAAAGCATCTCAGTGTTTCTTCAACCATAGTTGTAGTATCACCTTCCTGATTTTGCCATATCTACATAACATAATAATTCCTGAATAATTAATACCTGTATAGTGTATTCATTAGCGTGAATTTATTATGGTAATTGTACTAAATATTTTCATTTACATCAACTTACATTTTATTTATTTTTCTGTTACTACCTTAAGTGGAAAGTTGGTATCCCCATCCATAAATTAAAAACAAGCAGAGTGAACTGAAAACAAAACCACTGATTTCTCTTTGCAAGAGTAGCAAATGAAAAAAAATGGATTAAAAAAAGAGAGGGTCATGGTGTTAAAAGTTTTTTTTTTTTTTTTTTAAATGAGCATGGCTGAAAAAATTTGAACAACCCGAAGGACCGCAAAGAGACTGAAAAGGAACACAGCTCTTAATGTTCAAGTCCATGTTATGTCATGTTGTCCCAACGCCGAGGCTCCCACACTTTGAGAAACATAACTAAGCATATCAAACTGCAAATGGAGAGGGTGGGGCCCAGGGATTTTAGTCTTCCTCCAAGGCTAAAATATTGAGTAATGGATGAACAAGGGTCAGAATCCATATGCCTTGACTTTGTGTATTTTCTTTTTTTTTTCTTTAATGGTTGGCAATCATCAAATGAAAGCCTTTTTTATTTTAAATAGAGAAAAAAACAAAAATGATATAAACCTTCAAAACAAGATGACAGGAAATTAACAATGGCTATTATATTGCATATTGCTATCTTCAAAGTAATTGCTCAGATTACCAGATACAAGCATGCAAAATTGACTTTGTATTCTCATCTCACTTTTCCACATCAGACATTAGATGGCTTGCCTAGCTTCCAAAAAACAACCATCCTATACACCCCTTTACAGGTGGTGGAAAAACTGAGGCCACAGTGGGTCAAGTTCAAGCTCAACTCCTTTCACAAACTCCTTTTCTGGAGATGTGGTAGATACGTGCATGGAGGAAAGACTGGAGGAGGGGAGGTTACTGAGTGCCATCAACCACTCTAAGTGAAAGTTAGAACTCCTCGATTTCCTTCTGAGAAGATAAAAATCACTGAAGATCATGTGTTCCCTTGTAACTGGCAAGAATAGACCATCCTCTGGGTTCTGATGTCCCTCTGTGTCCACACTGGAGGTCTGTAGGGGATCTCTTATTTTACAGCATGTAGTATTTATAGGTACTGAGACACAACCACATTAGATCAACTGCATGACTGGAAAATTTAGAGTGGTAGTGATCACCCCATCCTAAATCTGGAGCGAATGGTACTTTTTCTGATTTTCTAACCAGGTCCATAGACAGTCCATTTCAAACCCTTTTTTTTTTTTTCTTTTAAGGACACAGTTCTACACATGTAAATAAATACACCCTGCAAATTTTTGATGTTTGCCTAAATTGGTCCTTGTGAAAAGAGGTTGCCAGTAACTATACTATACAGCACTTGGCCGTAAGGCTCTGAGTGCATTGTAATCCCATGAACTGCAATGCACAATAAAATATTTGGCCAAGTACTTTCACTCCAGAAAGCTGCTCCAACCAACTCCCTCTGCCATGAGCGTTCACAGTACAAGGTGTTCATACCTTGGAGACATGTAAAGGAGCGATGCACAGCTCAGCCCCATCTGCTACAGGTGCTAGAACCATCTACAGCCTTGCTGTGCATAAGGAGATGTGTTCATCTGCAGTACAGGCACCACCTGAGGGTGTATTAAAAAGGCAGAATCTCAGGCCCCCACTCCAGGCCTTCTGAATCAAAACTGTGTTTTCACCAAAGCATCCCACTGAGGCTCACACACACTCAAGTCTAAGCAACAGCACCATAGTAGGCATAACCCCGTCTGCAACAGTGTTCTGTACCGCCTGAAATGACCTGACAGATAGTCCTGTAAGTTGTGTGCCGTACCTGAGTCTCCAAACTGGGATCTTTCGTAAATTTTGTCAGTTCTTGTTTTTCAACAATTGCAAAGTGAAGCTATAAATCACCTGTGTAAACCATGATTAATTCCTTTACATTAATAACAGGGTGACTTCTCATGCCTGTTACCCCAAAGAGACTGCTAATTGCCCTCCAATTGTTTATCTTTGTATTGTTTTATGAGAGCTCAGAGAAAGATGGGAGATATTCCCCCACCAGGCCAGAAACAAAGGCCAAACAGGTTTTGGAAAGGGTGAACACATGCTATGACTACACCTTGTTAGTAGAGGGCTTTGCTTTCTTTGTTTTGTTTTCTTTTTTATGGAAGGGATGACGCCTCCATAATTATAGGTGTTGCTGCTTAAAACCCAGAATGTTTTCCAAACCACCGAGGGCCACACCTCCAGCAGCCCAGGAGCCATCCCGGTTGAATTCTCTTTCCAGTTCTCTAAACAGTTTGTAAAGACACATCCAAGCGCTACTAGGTTTACATGAAGTCTAAGGAAAGGAGAGGGATCCCGTGGAAGTAAGGTAGCTTCCTGAATAAACATGAAGAAATCCCAAGGAGACCTCGGTTCATGGTTGATTTGTATCTGTAAAGTTCTCAGAAAGCCCACAGTGAGCCTTCCTAACAAGGCAACAGGTTACTTTTTTAACCTCCAAAAAATAATTAAAACCATTGTTTTAATACTATCCTAAGGCAGTATAATTAAGTCTCTGAGTGAGTAATTGTGTACCTGAATTCAAAATAAGATTTCACATGTAAAGCAAAGTTCTGATTGTAATCTCTGAGAAGTGTCTTGGCTTAAATTTAGAACGCGCAAGTGCCAGCTCAGCATTCCAATAGGCATTGTTGGAGGGCGGGAGACAAAACACATTTGTACGAGGAGGGAAATGAGGCAGGTCTACCCACCTTCAGGAACAGTGAGGTTATATGTTCCAACTGTAGACTTTAGGAGGGACCTAAGCATGGTGAAATGCCAACATTTTTGATGATGGGAACGTCTTGGCATAAGATAGGGATTTCTATTTTAATAATATCTATAAAATACCTTTCCAGAGAAGCTTCTTAGTGTTCTTGAGCTATTGTTGAAAAAACTATATAAAGAATAAAAATCTAATTTTCCCAGGGTTGGAATGAATCCCGTGGTGTTTGATTAAAGTTGAAGATATTCACATGGACAGGTTTTAAAAACAATTTTATAGTTACAAGATAAATAGATAAAGAAATAAATCTGTATGTGTATGAATGGATGAGCTGGTTCTGTCCACTGAGCGAGGCTAGAAGCTCCCCAATTGCAGTGAGCAACTTTAGCACCCAGACCTTGGTTTCTAAATACCTTTCTCCAATAAAAGAAAGCAGAGTTTCTCTGAGAACTAATTAAATCCAGGGGTGGAGTAGGGACGCCTGGAACATCTTGTGGTGGTAAAAAGTGCTAAAGGAAGTGCTGGTAAGGCACAGAGACTTACTGAAACGGTGTCAGAGCCAACTGGAAAGAGCTATCCAATCCCAAAGTTGAGACAGCATGAACAAAAAAAGAAATAGCAACAGTATTTAGTATTAGGTATATATGGAGACGCCTCTTCCTAACAGAAGATTGATGAGGCCCAGCAATCTGTTTTAACAAGTTTTCACGAGTGAAATTGATGCCACACCCTACTGACCCAGCTGTAGCTGAAATTATTGAAGGAGCTGTGTGTAATACAGGTGAAAAGAATAGGGACTGTGACAGAATTGAGCACACAGCCCGCAACTGCAAAGGGCTGGTGCTGACTGCGTCACCAAGGAAGTGAGCCCAGGACAGGAAGAGGTTTTGAATTTTCAAAGGAAGAAAGAAATTCAGATTTTTAGACAAATATTCCTCAGTTTTAAAACCCCACATGGGCCAACCGAAAGAAGTTATGGAGTGTATCAAGACTGCAGGCTGCCCATGTGTGACTTCTGTCTTTGGGGAAATTAAGTCATCATATTAGTTTAGAATGACAGGATTTGTGTCCTGAGTAAGTAGGGTGAAAACAGAAGAAA
Organism: Chinchilla lanigera; assembly: GCF_000276665.1. Lineage (NCBI taxonomy): Eukaryota > Metazoa > Chordata > Mammalia > Rodentia > Chinchillidae > Chinchilla > Chinchilla lanigera. Next base: position 16,500,470 of record NW_004955421.1, on the reverse strand, counting down.
GGGAACATGGACAGCACTCTTACTTATGCATAAATTCCTTCCTAAGCAAGAATAAGTCATTCCAAATTGTGGTAAGCACGGCCGGTCCACATTCTGAATCCTGTCAGCAAAGACATTTTCAAAATACCAATCTGAACATCATTATTCAGAAAGTGCTGTTATTTAGAAAGATTCGTAGAGTGATTTTAAAATTTTAACTTGGTTTTTATTAAAATATATATGTATGTCATATAAATTTTAAAAAATGTTTAACCTGGACATTCTATTCAAGGGTTCTGCAGTGATCGCCTGCAGCTGTTATTATTACTGTCCATCTGACCTGTCAGGAAGAAGCCATGGAAGAGTCGACCTGATGTTTGTCTTGTCTGCATCCACCCCCACCTTCTCTCTTTGCTCAGATTAGTCCAGAGCTACACATGTGAGAGTCCAAGGGGCACCAGGTGGATTGTAATCCGTATAAACTGCATTGCACAATGAAGTATCTGGACAAGTATTAGAACTTGCAGTCTACCTTGCTGAAGGTACATGGTAAGTATACACGCAAGGTCATACGATGAATGTCTTCGAAAAAGCACAAAGAGAAAAGGACTAGGTAACCATACAGGGAAGACAGTAGAACACAGAGTCATAGATAGGTCTTATTCAGGGGCTGGGGATTTAGCTCAGCGGCAAAAGCGCCTGCCTGGCAAGCGCAAGGTCGTGGGTTCGTTCCCGGTACCGGAGGAAAAAAAAAAAAAAGATAGGTCTTATTCAGTAAGGACTGGGCACAGGGGGCTAGAATGATCCAGAATCTACAACTCCTGGGACAGCAGTTCACAAACAGCTGCACAGCAGAATCATCTGAAGATCTTTCAAAAGTCAGCTACTAGCCCCAGACAGGATGGTTTAATTTACATTTGTATAACCTGAGTAAGGGAACTTTAAAAAGCATTCCAAGTGATTGGAATGTGCAGCAAAGTTATGGAACCTCTGACCTGGGGAAGCATCGAACAGTCAGCTAGGCCAGTGTGAGGGATCCAGGAACTCTGATACACCCACAAACACTGCTGTGATGCTCTTTCCATGGCGGCCAGCATCATTGCTTCCAAAGAACCAATTAAACCAGTGGATTAATTCTCCCAAAGCGCCTACAATAGTACTCTGTAACATAGTCCTCTGACCCTGTATAACAGAATCACCTGGATGGAAGGGCCTTTTTTAGACCTACAAGATCAGAGTGTTGCTGAGGTGATGTGAAAACAGACATTTTTAGAAGCTCATCAGCTGATTATGGTAAACCTCAAAGTTTGGCATCTTTCCACAGGGATTTCCAATTGCTACCCACCCTGGGACTGTCACCATCTTAGAAGGGGAGCTTTGCAAAGGGCAAGACATGAACTAACAAGTCAGGATATCACAACACTGAAACAATTGCTCAGACGTCACAAAATTTAATTTCCTCAATTCCCACAGAGGGAGAGTCCCACAAAGGTTAGTTGAAATGCCTCAGAGACAGAGTCAAGTCTTGGTTACTGGCAGAATGTGGGGCCTCAGACATAACTGTTGAAAATCGCAGGGCATCACCTTGGGCAAGTTCCTGAACCTTTCCGCGCCAGGGAGCAGGAGGCCTCTTACAAGGGGAGGCTGGGACAGGAGGACGCATGCGCAGCACTGAGCCCAAGGCCAGGCGCACAATTAGCGCTCTGCAAATCTCAGCACGTTGGGCAACAGAAGAGCTCGGTGCAAGAGGAAGACCCCTGGGCTGGCTGCGAGGAGTTCACCAGGTTTCCCCTGAAGGAATTCGCAGCTTAGAGCTCAGGTGTAGAGGAATTCTTTATGTCTGGATCCTCTCAGCGCCTTTCAAATCATTCCATTTAGGTTGCCTACCAGTCTGCTTGAGAAATCAGATAGGCCTCCCATTCACCAATTCTCTTTTGAGGGGAGAGGTGTTAAAGTTTTATTTTTAATTTGACAAATAATAACTGTACCCATGTATTGGGTATAATACCATGTTTCAAAATATGTAGATATTATGGACTGAGCACATTGGGGTAATTAGCCTATCCATCGCTTCAAATATTTGTCATCTCGTGCTAAGAATGTTTAAACCTTTTAGCTATTTTGAAGTAGACAAGACATTGTTATTAATTATATAATACAACACCAGCCCTTTTTGGTCCTATCTCACTCTGACTTTGTACTTTTACACCAACATCTTTGCTTCCTGTCACCCTCCCATTCCAGCCGCTGGTAACCACCATTATACTTGCTACCTCAAGGAGTCTCACTGTTTTTATAATCTGCATCTATATGAGATCATAATACGGAGGTTCCTCAAACAACTAAAAGGAAATCCAGCATCCCACTATTGGGTATATTCCCAATATAAAGAAGAAAGAAATTAAAATTCACATGTCATAGAGACAGCTGTACTCTCACAATCACTGCAGCACTAGTCACAATAGTCAAGACCCAGAGAAAACCTAAATATCCATCAATGGATGAGTGGATCTTTTAAATTTGGCATATAGATAGGTAGATGATAGATAGACAGATAGACAGTGGAATACTATTCAGCCTTTAAAAAGCAAGAAATTCTGTCATTTGTAACAACATGGGTGAAATGACAGGAAGTCAGGACTGGAAAAACAGCAGTGAAAGGGACATTCTCATGAGGCTGAGTGGGTTCCTCCCATCTATTTCTCAGTCTCACCAATACTGCCTTGTGGATCCAGATACTCTTTGTTTCGGGGGCCGTCTTACACCTGGTAGGGTATTAAGTATTATAGACATAGCACCTATCCCCCAGGTGGGACAGCCAAAAATGTCTCCCAACTTGCCTAATGCCCCTGGGAAGAGGTCACATTGCCTTCAGGCAAGATGTCCTCAGGACAGGCAGGCAGCATCTCTCTAGCCACCAACATTCCTCTCCTTGCTACAGGTAAACTGATCATTTCCCCCTCAGGAAGACCATAAACCCTCATTTCTACTCTAATTTAGTAGACAAACCATTTCCTTTTCCAAGCAGAGCAGCTTAAGAGGCTGCTTGTGATTTGCACAGAGCTCAAGGTGGGCTTTCCCGCACCACTGGTACCTTCCCACCCATTTGCAGCTCTGACAAAGCTCGTGCCAGCAAAGCCTGTTCTGTCCTGATGAAGCAGACTTTATTAGAGTCCACGACTCCATAAACAATGTCAGATGTGTCGTCAGTCTCCTAGCTCTCAGCCTAAAAACAAAACACAATAAAGGAAGTGGCAATGAATAGAATCATAACTTTAGGATATTGCCTCTCCTAATGATGCATGGGATTTAAATTAGGCACGAATGTCATCTGGATGTTCTAATTAAAATTCTCCTTCTGGGAAGTCTGGGGCACTTGCACCTCAGGTGCATGGGGTCCTGGAACTGTCTGGACAGATGATTATGGGTAAGGGGCAGCTCCTCACACAGCCCCTGCTTCCTCAGGACTGACTCTTAGTTCTCGCTGGGCTCCTGGACAACAGATATAGCCCACCTTGTTGCTGTTTGAAGGACCAATTTTGAAAATATCTGAATGGTCTCATGAGAAGCAGATGTGGGCTTCTGCCAGGGCCCCTCCCACAAACAAGGCTGATATCTATTTCATTCAATCATTCATTCAAAAACTATTCATTGCATGCTACTGTGTACCTGGAACTGTTTTGAACATTAGGAAACAGGACTGAACAAAAGAAAAAAATCTTTGCCTTCATAGAGCGTTCATTCTGGAGAACATACTGATGAATTATATGTGAGTTTTCAGAGGAGCCTTTTCTTTTATTTTTAAAGAAGAAACTAGAAGTGATATTTCCTATATAAACTCACCAGATTGGCACAAAGGATGTATTCAGTTAGAGTGATCATTTAAACTATAAGAAACACCCAATAAAAATTTTGTAGATTTTGAGGCAATGGATAAAGCTGGAGAGGTAAATACATAATAATGGGAAGATGGATGGTGGTTCAGAACTTACCACAAGGAAGTCTGAAGGTTAATTTGCCAACAGTGGAAGAATCAGGCCACCCTGATCTGTGCCCTTGACTTAGCTCGAAGAGGGACATAGATCGCAGACAGATTCAAATAAAGAAACGATGCCAAATAAAACCAGGCATTGTATTGCTAGAGTCTATGATAGAGGGAAGGAGAAAAAGAGGGAAGGGAGGGAGGAAAGGAGAAAGACCTTTTAGTGGCACATTGGCTGTGGCATTCCACTGAAAAGAGTTCCGAGTCCCGGGAGGACTGGGGGAATAAAGATTATGAGGCTGGCATACCTACAAGACTCCGATTGGCACAACAAAACCGGCCTCTCCTCCAGGCAACAGAAAATAGCCTCTTCTGGAAGCTTGTCTCAGGACACAGAGCAGCAGAAGGCCAAAGAGGCCAATCAAATCTTCCTCGGTCACTCCGGCAGGTGCCAGGGCGGCATGAATCTCATGCTCCAGGGGAACCAATTGCATATTTTCTGGGTCAGAATTCGGAAGTTAGAATTCTGGGGAAGAAATGATAATGGTCTGTATAATTTATATTCTCATCCCCAAGGATGCAGCAGCATCCGGGCTCCTAAAGAATCAGGCACAGCCGGCCTGCTGTTTGCCTGGTGGAGCTCTGTGCTGGCTGAAAGGTCACATGTCTCTGAATGCTTGGAAGCGTATTACCCAGTTGTTTGTTTGTTTCTATCTTCCCTATAAACAGTTTGGTCTCCTTCTGGGGAAAAGAAATAATGTGAGCAGAGCAAATACACACAGGCTCTCAAAAAAAAGCTCTGCTCTGGGATCCAATAAAGCCAAATTTTTCTAGGGCAAGAAGAATCTTAAAGAGAAAGACCCCTGCTTTTCTCACAGTTTTGTCTCATGCTGAGCACGGTGTAATATGCCTTAAAAAATTACAAGAGCTCTTTGGCTATGGAGCATGGCTAAAATTGGCTTTTCTGGGTTATAGTAAAAGAAAATATAGCTTCGGATACTGTGTCATTTAGCATTTTTACAAATTCTTCTCCAGAATTCATGTGTGTCAAGATTGCCTCACTTAGGATAATATTTTATCATCATGATCATCATCATCATCTGCAGTACTAGAGTGTCTTTGCACTGATCTACCCTCTCCCACCCTTCTCTTACTTTTATTTTGAGACAGGGTCTCACAAAATCACTAATTGCCCAACCTGGCAATTAGTTCAATCCTCCTGCTCCAGCTTTTCATAGTACCGGGATTACAGACATGTGCCACCAATCCCAGCTCAGGATAACATGGTAATATGTTTATTTTATGTATTTTGTCTGGGCTGGGGACACCAGAGCCTTCACCTCACTGGTTCTATGTCGTGACTTCTTTCTTGAGCTTTCTGGATGGCTAGTTTCTCCTTGTGCTGCAGGACTCAGCTTAAATGTCACATCTTTGGAGGAACCCTTCTTGACTTCCCTTCCTTCTCCTTCAAATTTAATATCTAAATTGTTTATTGATTTATTTACTCATAGATTGTCTGTCTTTCTCCCTAGAAACAGGCTTCATGAGGCCAGAGAGCTGTCTATTGCATTCACTACAAATTGCTTATGGCAGGTAGCAGGCTCTTACACGTGTGAATGAGTGAAGAAACAAAGGAATGCATGACTGAGTGACAATGGCAGACCATTCTGTCACTGGGAGACTGTCTTTCTTGGTTTTTCTCTCCTCCATATAAAATAATGATAATGACACCCAACTTGGAAATGAGATCGAAATGGAAGTAAAAGTTCTTTTTATAGGGGCCCCAGTGACAGCAATGTGGCAGTGTTGTAGGTGCTCCTGGAGCCCAGGAAAAGATGTGGGAGGAGTCCCAGGAAGCACACACCTGGGCAGGTCCTCTGGAGCCACCCTTAGGATGTGTTCTCATTTGGGACTCCACTAGCACCTGGTCCTATGTGACAAGCCTAATGGCAAAACTTGAACAATGGACAGAGAGGGCTGGACCTTTGGTGTCCTTGCTTAACATATGTACTTATATGTGTTATTTTAGACTTAAAAGGATCACCTGGATCTCAGAATCGCCAAGACCTTTTAGCTACATGAGCAGATACATGAGAGATCTTTCAAAACTATTTAAAATTGGGAACATATGTCAAGGAGATAAAGCGCAGCAAATATCATAGTTAGAATTGAGACCCATTGATGTCTGATTATAAAATAATGCAAATGAACACATAGGCACACACACCTGAATTTATGCTTTGAAATGAGTGTGGTACATTTGAAAGTCATCACCTTGAGACTCTCTGCACTTATTTCAACAATGATTCCATTCATCAAACCACATTTGGACTTCCCTCTTTGGAATTTCCATGAGAAAATTAAGACACTGGTTCAAATGTTGCCTGTTATGGTAAATTTCATCCATATGGTGCTGTTTGATTTTTGGAAATGACGAAACAAAAATTCAGAGCATGTCTTGGGGGACAACCAAGTGGGTGATTCCTGGTGTCTTTCTGAAATGATGAAACCTGGTTTTCTTGTCTGGTTCAGAAAGTAGCTTTCAAGGCAATAATCAAAAGTGAAATTCAAAAGAAGATGCCTCACTGGTAGCAGAGTAAAACAAGCATAGAATTTCCCAAGGTAGAAAATCCTGAATGGCAGCATTCTTCTAGATCTATAACATGGACTATGTTTATTTAAACATTCTATAAGATCACTTACAGAACAACCTTATGGAAAACAGAGCTTACAAATGTGCACAACCCTCACTACTAAATCACGATGTGTTATATGAAGGAGCTGTCTGTTTCCAACCTGGAATCTAACATGAAAAATTAAAATATAATTCCTGTTGCTTTTCAATCAATCACAAGCAAGGTCAGGAGGTAGACTGTTGTAAGCACAATTAATCACTTGTTATATAAGAGTCATAGAACTGCATAATTATAACTTTGGTTTTTTTAAAAAAAAAAAACTTTTTAAAAATAATGAATGCTCAAGGCAGAAAATTTGGAAAACAGTAAGTATAAGCAATAACTAACAAACACCCATAATTTCATTGTCTAAAAACAATTAGAGTAAACATCTGGCCATACATCCTCCCTAAGCATCTCTGGCATGTGTATTTGTGTCATCCGTAGACAACACCCTTGCTAGCTCCTAGTACTTGGGCCGGAACATTGTCATCTGTAGAATGGGAATAATACTTGCCTCGTGCCTTGTTAAAACAACTGAATAACTAGGAGGCATGAAGCTCAAAGCCGAGTGCCTGACTAAATAATTAATTATTTAAATTAACTACATCAGTGGTCTCATTATACAGTTTGGAAGGCAGCTTTTGTCACTGAAAATTATATTGTGAGCATTTTTCTTGACATTATTTTAAATTCTATTAAAGAGCATAGTTAAAACGAGGAGCTACTAATCTGTTATTCAGAATCATCCACAGGTTGGTAAATAAAAAAAAAAAGTTGTAGCCTGGGATAAAAGTAGTGACATCTAAACCTCTGGAAAGAAACAAAAAGGGAAAAGAAACAGACTAGGCAACTTAGCAAATCTCTGTCTCAAAATAAATACATAAATTTTTAAAAGGCTGGCAGTATAGCTCAGCTCAAAGATCAGTTCAATCGCTAATACCAAAAAACAGATAATAAAGAATCACAACAACTCATCATCAAACCAACAGAATTAACATCCCTGACACTGGGTTCAGGCACAAATATGTTTACATTTTTTTAAAAATAGAATCTATTTATTTTGTCACCAAGGGAACATTTGGAAATGTCTGGAAACATCTGTCATGATTGGGAAGAGGCACAGGGCGGTGTGGCTGGTATCTGCTGGGTACAGGCCAAGGGTGTTACTAAACATCCCACGATGCACAGGACAGCCACGCACAACAGAGAATTATCTGACTGCTTAGAACGTCAGGAGTGCTGAGGCTGAGAACATTAACCAGCTTTGTAATTGCAGACAAGTCACTGTCTTTAATAGTGATGGTCATGATCATGACAACTCACATTCTCCAAGCACTGATGCCTGGGGGCTGGGGATTTAGCTCAGTGGCCCAGCACCTGCCTGGCAAGCGCAAGGTCATGAGTTCGATTCCCAGTACTGGAAAAAAAACAAAAACAAAAAAAACCCAAACAAGCACTGATGCCTGGCCTACAGTAAAGGCTTCACATGGATTATTTCTCTTTAACCCTCCTATTGGGACTAGGAAGGATTCCCCATTATCACCACACTTTACGTGAGGAAACAAGCAGTCCTGGACAGATTAAGAACTCCTTCCTGAATACACACCTAACAAGTGCCTTAGCTCTATTCTGACTCATATTTCATTCTTGAGCTCCCATTCTCAACGCTACCACTTTTCTCCCCTGCTCTGACCTTCCTGTCCCTAGAAATTTATACAGATATATTATGAGCAACAGTGGTAGAGATTCCATCTCACATGCAAATTCTGTTGGCCTGTTAGCAGTATCCTGGGATACTACGCAGAGAGAGGTTGTACGGCTGTAGATGGCTCAGTGGAAAGAAAGCCGTGGCTGATTATTGATGTCTTCTACAGGTAAAGGAGAGCACAGTAGTGGTATGCATGCCTCTTATCTGCCATCTTTAGATCCGATGATCTTTATTTAAGGTCTCTCCAAGAGCAGCGGTCTGTGCTCCTATTTTCCCCCTAGGAACAACCTCAATATATGGCCAAGAGATTCTTGCAGAGCTGTGCACACCACAGAGAATAAGGACTGAGCAATCTACTGCAAGGGTTTTATTCAATTCATGGCTTTCCCTAGTTGCAGAGAAACTGCTGAAAACTCTCAGGTCCTCGCCTACATAAGACAGAAAACATCAAAGTTCGTGAAAATCACAGCACACCTCCACCCAGAGTTAATGCCAAGAAAAAACAACTTTGGGGGCTGGACTGATTTCATAAAATAATCTGAGTGACTGAAGTGGAAAACAGCAATGACTATGAACTTTAGAGAGGCCAAAAAATATTTGACTACATTTTTTAAAAATTATGCAATGTTTAGCAAACTGAGATCACTGGGGGGAAAAAAGAAAGAAAGAAAAGGAATCACACAAACTTTACTAAACAAAGTCACATACCAACAAACATTTAAACCACTATAACCAAGAGGAGGAACTAAAGGTTGTTTTTAGTTACAAAGATCTGAAGAACGGGGGTGGGAAATAAACAAAAGTCCAAAAATCATTAAATAAGATACTCTGAGCTGTTTTCCCACAAATAATTTCTTTGTAAAGAAAAAAAAAGCAAGCTACACTCTGTTTTTAAAAAGTCAGCTTCCTGAATTTCTGTCCAAATAAAACTTCTTTGCAAGCAGTCAACCAAAAAACTGAAATTCCATTGTCATAGCATGATGTCTATGGAATACCAGTTCAGAAAACTTTCAAAATATAAGAAAGAGCTGGGTAATTAATAGAAGACTCTGTAAGGAAGGAAGACAGAAAATTGACATAGCAAAACCCACCCCAAAAGAAACTTTTTAAGAGCTTTATGTTTACTAACAACAACAACACACACAAACACACACACACCACCCACATGAAGATTTCCAGGAAATTATACATGTAAATAAAACATGTGGACTTCTTTAGTAAAACAAATGTAATTTCTTCCTAGACTGCCTCTATCAATGAGAGATGAACTGGTATAGATTTTATTAAGGGAATGGAAAATGGATTGTAAGGGTCACATTTTTATCTGCCTGAAAGATTTCAAGCCATATAGAGATAAAACAATGTATAATATATTTTTTCTTATAAAATGTACTGCTGTTAATCTAATCTTCTTAAAGCAAAATAATCCATCTCAACAACACACAAGTGCATAGTAAAAACTTTTTAAGTAGGGTAGATTTTGTTAATGTCAAGCTTAAGGCAACTCAGCAAAAAGTGATGACTGTACTAAATTATTTAAACATATATATGACACTTAGCTGTGTCTAAAGGCACTAGAAAATTATGATGAAAAGTAAAAGTTTTAGTAATGCCCAGATGTTATGTCTAGTCACCAACAGCTGGAATTTCCTGAGATTTTCTCTAAGTGTGTTTGTGAGTTGGCTAACAAGGCTTTCCTACCCCCTCTGTTACTTTACCCTTGCCAGGCCTGTGTGGGCTCCCTGCCACGCTCCATGGAAACCCTCACACAGTCACACTTGGTAGCATGCTCCAACTGGGCTGATTCAGACCTCACAGGTGGGCTCCCTGAGTAGCACACTTCAGCAGGACCAAATTTTTGTCTCTGATAATTTTCTGACTTACAAAATATCTTTTCTATTATGTCAAAGGTAATAGATCATTTTACTGTGATAATTCTAAGACTTGGAGGGGAAAAGAAATCACTTGGATATTCACATCCTCTTCTCTTCCAAACATTCCTCCCATTTTAACCAACAGAAATAATCCCTCTTCTAGGGGCAGTTGCTCCTTTCTCAAGTTCAGTATTGAATGGCCAGGAAGGCCAAATTCCACGCCACTTCTCCCAAGCTTTTCAACAACAGCCCACCTGCATTTGGAGTCCTTACTCACACTGAGTGTCTGTCTCTCCAACCTATATGGCTCAGAGAATGGCAGGACAGCAAGATTATGAAAGCCTGTGAAGTCACATAGCCATGGGGTCCGATCCTGGCTCAGCCAATGATGACAAGTGGGACCTCTGGGGGATTTACTTCCCCTCACCAATGTCCAATATCCTGGCGCCCGTCTGTACATTGAATATAATGGAATCTTCCTACTTGTAGAGTTATTTGAGAACTTTTGAAGTTCTCTGAGAAGCATACAACAAAAGGTGGTTACATGTGCAAGGGACTTATTACTGAAAATGCCCATGAAAGAAACTGGGATCCAAAGGTTAAAAAAACAAACTGTTATACTACAGATCTGGTCTGACCTGCTGGGAGAGAAAGTAAAAGATGGGAGTCTGAGGAGGGAAACTGTTGGATCATGTGCAGTTCTGAGAAGGTTTCAGCAAGGTGAGTACAGTGTTCTGGATCCAGAGCATTCATGAATGTCTTGTTCATATCTCCCAATTAGTGTCCCAGCCACACTCAGTTGTTGGTAGGAGAAATCTGTAGAAAGTGTGGCCATAGGGCAACATAATGGTGAATTCAGATAACAGCTGATGGGCCCATTAGTCAGTTATGCTTCCCTTAGTAAGAAATCTGAGACCAGTGTCTTGAGGGCCGCTTCTAAGATTAAGTGCAATAATACATACGAAGCTCCTATTCCTATTTCAGACTAAGAGCTCCATAAAATAATGGTGGTGGTGGTAGTAATGAAATCACATTCTATTTTACCAAAGTTCTTGGAATTTGACTCAGTTTTCATCCACACATGTTCTGCCGTCACGTTCTGAGGCTAGAAAACTCCTGTCAGTGAGCTAATCTAGTAGACCCTTGCCATCTTGTACTCAGTGGGCCGTCCTTTCCAAACACTCTGACAAACAACTACTGGACAACAAACTATATTTTATTATCACCCAAACAATCAAGATGAGTCTTATGATCACCCCAGCTGCATGAAGTCATCCCAGTCCGGATGATTTCATCCTAGTCTGGAGAAATAATTCCAGGCCACTGTGTAGAAAAAGGGCCTGAGAGAAAGCCTGACAGACTCCTTGAGTTGAGGGGACAGAGGAAGAGATGCAAAAAGGCAAAGATTCTGAAGTTTGCAAGACATAGGACCCTAGGAGAGTTCATAGAGAGGGTGCTCCAGAGATTTGTGAGGATTCTCCTTGATTATTCAACAGAGAACTGGTCAGTCATCCTGTGAGGAAACCACCCAAAGCCTGGGAAGGGGGCACTCAAAAAAGATTAGAAGGAACAACTGTTAGAGCTTGCGTACAGCGAGAAATAGTGAATGATTCCTACAGCCATAGTGGAAATCCTCATACTTCACATAATTCACAGGGCCTCAGATCTTGATTCAAGAGAGATTTTGCTTCAAGAGGGAAAAATAATTAGCCTTAGAGTGTACAGTGACCTGATTCTGCCATCACCCACAAGGAACATATTCCTTCTGAGTAACATAACTTGGTCCCAGAATGAAGTACAATAATTATTTAAAAATATCCAGCATCTAACAAGGTAAAATTTATAATGTGTAGCATGTTATCAAAAATGATCAGACATGGAAACAAAGAAATCAATTAAACAGAGAAATCAATCAAAACCAACTAAAAAGTAATGCAGATGTTAGTATTTTCAGATAAAAATATTACAGCTTATTACAACTGTGCTCCAGAAGAAACCAGAAAATATTTGCAATGGATAAAAGTAAAATACAACTCATCTAAATGTGTAGGACATAGTCACAGGAGTACTGAGGCAAAACCTTACAGCACTACATGGTTTTTAAAGAGAAAAGTTCAAATCAACAATTGAGCCTCCAGTTTAAGAAACAACAAAATAAGTGCAAATAATTCCAAAGAAAGGAGGAGAAAGTCCCAATAAATGCAATAATTGAAATGCAATAAGTTGAAAACTGGAAAATAATAGAAAAAAACAGTGAAACCAAAAGTCAGTTTTTTTTTTTTAACAGATCAATAAATTCATAAATAACTAGTCAAACCAACAGAGGAAAACAAAACAAAGATACAAAGTTATCAACTCCAGGAAGTGAAAGAAAGGCGGTATCTCCACAGATTCCATACCACATATTTAAATGCTAGTAAGGAATAGGATGAACAATTCTATATAAAAAGTTCGAAAACTTAGAAGTAATGAACCAATTTCTTAGAAGCAGCAAACTACCAAAACTAGCTCAAGAAGAAATAAGTAAAAAAACTTACTTTTATTTTTTGAAATGAAATTTTCATAGTCAAAAATCTTCCTTACAAAACAAAACAAACAAACAAAAACCCCTCTCTTCCAGTCTCAGATGATTTCACTGGCAAGTTCTACCAAACATTTAAAGATGAAACAAAACCAATTGTAAACAATCTTTCCCAGAAAATAGAAGAGGCGGGAACACTTCCCAACCGATTTTATGAGTCCATCATTAACCTTATGCCAAAACCAGACAAAGAGAACACAAAAAACTTCAGACCAATGTCCCTCATGAATGTAGCTGCAAAAATCTGCAAATAAAGTGTTAGCAAATCAAATCCAGAAATATATAAAAATAACAATATATCATAACCAGGTAGAATATATCATAGGATTGAAAAGTTGTTTAATACTTAATAATTAGTAAGTGTTATCCCAATATTAAAAGTCTAGAAAAGAAATCCCACATGATCCTATAATTGATGCACCAAACACTGGATAAATTTTGCTATTTATCTGTGATTTTTAAAATTCAGCAAACTAAGAATTGAAGGGGATTTCATTAACCAGACAAAGAGAATCATGCTTCATGGTACAAAACTGACTGTGTTCCCCTAGAACTAGGAATAAAATGACCACTTTTACCACTCCTACTGACCATTATACTAGCAATCTTAGACACTGCAAGAAAATAAAAAGCAGAGATGAAAGCCATACAGATCAAAACGGAAGAAACAAAACTGTATCCATTTGTAGACAACATAATTGTCTATGCAGAAAAGCCCAAGAAATGTATAGAAAAAAAGCTCTTAGAACTATTGAGTTTTTGTGATCATAAAATTAGAGTTCAGTGTACAAAAATTTATTATTATATTCTATAAACTTGTAATGGACAATTGGAATTCAAAATTTTTTCAAAATCTTATTTATAATAGCTCAAAAAAGAAGAAGAAGTAATTATTAGGTATAAACCTAAAAAAACAAATACCAGAATACATATGGTGATAGCCATAAAATAAATATATGAAGAGACATACCATATTTATAGACTGAAACACTCAATGTAGTTAAGAGGTCAATTCCTCAAAAGTTGATTCACAAATTTAGCAAGATACCAATCAAAATTCCAGCACAATTTTTTGGCAGATAAATGCAGGATAATTCTAAAATTTATATGGAAATGCCAACAACTAAAACATCAAAAGCAGTTTTGTAACAGAGGTATAAAGTTAGAGGACTCACACTACTGATTTTAAAACATATTGTATGGCTGGGGATATAGCTCAGCCGCACAAGTGCATGCCTGGCAAGAGCAAGGTCCTGAGTTTGATTCTCAGTATAAAAAAATATTATGATGCTACAGCATTTAAGACAGTATTACAATGTCTGAGAAACAGACATATAGACAATTGATTTTTGACAAAAGTAAAAAGTCAATTCAATGGAGAAAAGATAATCTTTCAACAACTGATGTTAGAACGAAAGCACACACATATGTCAAGGGGTGGTAGAATCACTCACATAAACCTCACATCTTATATAAATGAATTAAAAACAGATCATAGATATAAAATGTAAAATTATAAAGGCTTCACAAAATAGAGGAGAAAATCTGTTGGTTTTTTTTTGTGTTTTGTTTTGTTTTTTTTTTCCAGTACCAGGAACTGAACACACAACCTTGTGCTTGCCAGGCAGGCGCTGTGCCACTGAGCTAAATCCCTAGCCACCCGCCCCCCCTTTTTTGTACCAGGAATCAAACTCAGGACCTTGCGCTTGCCAGGCAGGCACTGTGCCTCTGAGCTGTATCCTTGGTGAGGAGAAAATCTTGTGCCTTATGATAAACAGAATTTTTACTCAACAAAAGTCACATAACAAAAGCCACATTAAAAAATTGATAAACTGGATTTCATTAAAATTTAAAACTTTTACTAGGCGAAAGGCATAAAAGACAAGCTGTTAACTAGGAGATGGTATTTGGAAATCACATAACCAGTGGTGGACTTGTATCCAAAATATATAAATAGCTGAAAGCTCAGTTGAAAAAATCTGATTTCAAAATGAACAAAATACTTGAACAGACACTTCACAGAAAAGGTATGTGGATGGCAAAAACAAACAGTAAGCGCTTCTCAACACAGCTGGAAAGTAGACAAATGCAAATTAAAAGCACAAAGTCATATCACTGCACCTTTACCAGGATGGTGGGATAGAGGGTTGTCAATGCCAAGAGGTGACAAGGAGCAATAGATACTCTCACATCAATGGTAGAAATGCAGAACGATACAGCCACTCTAGAAAACTCTTCAGTAATTTCTGATAAACCCATACTTGCTCAAACAACCTAGCAAACTTGCTCCTATGCTCTACTCTAAATAAATGAAAACCTATGTTCATGCAAAACTTGTACAAAAATGTTTATAACTTAAAGCCACTGACTTTAAGAATTGTTCAATTTTGTGTTCTGTATAGTTTGCTTCAATAAAAAGAAAAGAAAGTATAACTCTGCCTTCAGAAAGAGAGAAGATATATTTAGAACAGCTCTATTCATCATGGTCCCTAACTGAGAAAAGCCCCAAAGTTCTTCAGCCATGAGCAGATAAGCTGCTTGTGGTATATCTACATCATGGAAGATTACATACTCAGCAAGAAAAAAAGCAATATTGATACATACAGCAACTGACCTGAATATATATATATTTTTTCTTTTCTTTTTCTTTTCTTTTTTCTTTTTTTTTGGCACTGGGAATCAAATTCAGGATCTTGCACCTGCCAGGCAGGTGCTTGTGCCACTGAGCTATGTCCCCAGCCTGGAATATTAAAGGCAATATGCCAAGTGAAGGAAGCCAGTCTCAAAAAGTTGCATGGTATATGATTTTATTAAATGACATTTGACAGGGCAAAATGAGAGGGATTGAGAGCAGCTCTTTATCTGCCAGGAGTGTGAGGCCGGGGAGTGTTGGACTGAAGGGAATTTTTGGAGATGATGAAACTGTTTCATATCCCCATTATGGTGGTGATTACATGAATGTGTGCAAGTGTTAAAACTCACACAATTGTGTACCAACACAAGTCAAAGTTAGGACGCACAAATTTAAAAATAATAATGAGCCAAATGCATCAAACATGTCATGTTTCTACAGGAGGCACCCTTACCACCAAGCAAACGGAAAGCACGGGCAATCCACCCTTTGCTCTGTACTGGTTAACGCAGAAATTGATGGGTAACCCTGAGCCCGCCCTCTTTCCTCCCATCTTGGCATAAGCATGTCAAGGTCAGTTGATTTTAGAATCTGAAGTGTCTCTTGAATTTGTTCTCTATTTGTTAACCCAAGAAGACTTCTCCAGGTCTATGCTTGAACAGTTCTGGTCTGGATTATTTTTATAGCCTCCTCAATGGTTTCTTTGATCCCAGTTTCTATTTGCCCTTTGAATTTTCCCCAGATCTGTGCGTGTCAGTCTTTTGCTTAAAGCAATAAAAAATATCCTCCAATGATTTCCCAGCCCCTTCAAGATAAAGCACAAGCTGCCTGCATTTTCCTTGGCACTGATCTCGCACCTCCTCAAGTTAGCCCTGCCCTTTCTTACTTTCTGGCCTTTGTGTAAGCTGTCTTCTCTCTTAGGTCTCCTTTTTGATCTGAAAACATCCTTGACATCCTTGAAGACCTCATTCAAATCCTCGGAGGCAGAATTTGTCTTTGCTCACCCTGCCCTCACCCCGCAGTACCTGGCACTTTTTCCATTCTTGGGGAGAATTTGGAGCATGAGGGAGCTGTTCTGTTCCATCTCGATTCCCCCAACAAACAGGCAGCTGCCTGAGGACAGAGACAAAATGACATTTCTTTCCAGCGTCAAACACAGTGCCTGCGCCTGAGTGGTGCTCAGACCACATTTGTCTAAATGAGAGTGGAAAAACTCACTGCAATTTAACAACTAAATTGTTGACACTAAAGTATCAACTAAACTTTTACTTCTTAGTCCAGGTCCCAGTGTCCTAATAAAACAGCTTTAGTCATACAGTTTGTGTGTGATATATATCATACAAACATGTGTACACACACACACACACACACACACACACACACACACACATTTTCTTTTTACCAGTTTGTTAAGACGTCTTTACTGGGGGTTTACTCTGCACAGAGGACCAGGGTGGCCGTGTGAGTTTATGGGAAAAGGACAGATGCAGTCACTGACGAAGCTAATAATATTCACGCAAGATTAATGCCCCCCAGATCTTGACTCCTTTAATATTTATTCTAATACCATTTTTCCTCTTTAATAGAATATGAGAGTCATTCAGATTTCAATAATTCAGAATATATTCCTGACTTGAATATGGGTGAGTCCTCTAACCACATCTTCTGTCCTTCTAGAATAATTTCTTGCTTTCTGCTTTGGGCCTTCATTAGTTGTCTTTTTTTGGTTCCTTTTCATCAGTTCTCCTCACCCACAATTTGTCTTTCACCATATTCTTCTATCTGTCTTCCTGGGAAATATTTTTGGATTTCAAGTGTGAGATACACATTTTAATGAGGAAAGTGTTTGTTTTTGATGTTGTCATTCAAACTTTCAGAAAAATAGAGGAATAACATTGTCGCTGAAAACCTAAATGACAGAAGCAACCTGTGTTCCCCACACCCGCTGTTGTGGGGTTAAGCAACCCATGGCTGTAGGACTGGGCAACATTCAAAAAGTATTGGAGATGAAGATGGGCTTTTGGTTTATAAAAACAGTAATAATTGGTCACTTGAAAAAGATATTATGATCTTTTTATGGCTTGTACTCTATCTAGATCCCACCCCCCAAGTCTCAGGCATTCATAGGTGGAGCTTTTTAGAGCTGGCTCTATCTAAGTTGTGTGATACTGGAATTAAGAAAGTGTGGTACTGAATTAGTCCAATGACTGGAATTAGCATAGTTGTGGATGGCACCACCCATAAGGCTGGTAGCCTGGATGGGACAAAAGGGAAAGGCAGTTTGGCTGTTGGTAGTTTGCTGCTCACACTGCCTTCTGGCTGTTTCTCCTCTCCGATGCCCCTGTGCCATGCCACCTTGCCTTGAAGTCAGCCAACTCGGGACTGAAACTTCCACAAACTGTTAACTGAAATAAACCTTTTCTCCTTTAACTTTGGATGTTGGGTATTTTGTCACAGCAACGAGAAAAGTACCAAAGATAATCTTGGTCTCTATTTTTCTTTTTTTTACAAACCTTAATAGTGGCCTATGCTTTTGCAATCATGTACACACCACTAAAATATTGTGAGCTTGCACAAATATATGCTATGTGTTCTTGCTTATTTATAAATTATAAATGTCTATATAAACTACTAATATGTTTATGTACAACGATGCTGATGTGAGCATTATAAACCATGCATTTAAAATTAAATTTTAAAGCATGAGATTAAATATAAATGATAAAACAAGTTCTAATCTTTTCCTACATCCCAGAGGATTGCATCATATGCTTGTGGGTCTGGACACCAAACTTCAGAAGCCATACCATAGAGAATGTATCCTTCAGCCCATTTTGGAAGGCTATCTTGGGTTGTTTTCAGAGGAAAGTAGACAAAGAAGAACAAGTGTGACCACAGGGACTGTGGCAGACACCAATGGGAGGGTTCTGTGGTCAGAAAGGGGTAACTGACAGGCACCAGGGTCAGATGATGCCATTGCTGAGCTTTGGTTTTCCTGAGGGCTTCTGTGGGGTTCTGAGTGACACAGGCTAACCACTTCTACCGTTGCACTGTATGAGTAACCTTCACAGAGAGGGAAATGTCTACCTTCACTTGCCCAAAGACTGCTCCATTGTGTGAAAGGCTTGCTAGTAAAGAGCTATCCCATGATGCTGAGGAGCAAGGTCTGGAGCAGAAGTGCAGGTGGCAGGTTTCAGCCACGTTGGAACCCCCCAGCATCTCCTCTGTGACAGACCTCCCCCCCAACCCTCCCACTACTCATCCAAAAGTCTGCAGGTGGCAGAGGGGCTAATAACGGGGCTCTAGCACCAAATAAACA
>NW_004955421.1:16461665-16481252 GCF_000276665.1 Chinchilla lanigera | reverse complement strand
CAATGTAAGCCAGACAAACCTCTTTCCTATATAAAGGTCACAGATTCACATACTTCATTAGAGAGATGGAAAACAGGCTAATACAAACCCTGAATATAAACTAGGTCTGTGGACCTGATTATGCTCACTTTGCCATGTTGTAAAACCTGGTTTTCAGGGTGCATGCCCTGCAGACATAACCTTATCCAAATGACCACTTTATTCTGGCCTGAGACTACCCAAGACAAGAAATTCCTCTGCTGTGTTCATGGAAAAGCACTGCTGAGACTGCTGTTTTGTTTTATTTTGTTTTGTTTTGTTTTGGTTTGGTTTGGTTTTGAGACATCGTCTTGCTATGTACTCCAGACAGGCCTTGAACTCACTATGTAGTCCAGGCTAGTCTCAAGCTTGCAGCAATCCCCCTGCTTCAGCCTCTAGCATGCTGAGATTACAGGCATGAGCCATCACATCTGGCTCAGACTCCTTCAGTCTTCAGAAAGAGCCCCAGGTCCACTAAATATGTTTTTTGCCCACTGAATATTTTTTTTTTTTTTTTTTGCCCACTGAATATGTTTTTTTGCCCAATGAACATTTAACAGAACCAACATGTGGTTCTTGAACTCATGGATGGTAAGGGAAGAGAGGGAGTTTTCTCTTTATCTCATGGGAGTTCAGTATTGGCTTCACAATGATTGTCAGCTTTTGGCACTGCCAGTGGGTGGTACTGACCGGCTAGAAGGTGAGAATGGGAATCTGGTGGGGTTTGCAGGAAGATCTGGTCAATGAGCAGGTCACTGCTGCCAAGTCCAAGTACCTTCCATCTGTCCTGCTGCATTTACCCTAAATCTTCCACTGTGCATATTAGAACTCAAGACTATGAATGTCCCTCCTGGCCAAGGGAACTCTTATGGAGAACCCCAGTTCAGATGTGTTGTAATTAATCCACACGGGTCCAGCATGACGCCAAGTTTGGGCTAAGGAAGCCACTTAGGGCCGTCCTTTGGAAATGGGTGGCTTTAGAATGGTTTCACATCCATTGAAAGGTTCCAATACTCCGGAGGATTCCACTCCACAACTGCACATCTAATAAACTCTAAGTCTTTCCTTTTCATTAAAATGTTTGCATTAATGGATACAAACAACAGGAAATCATATTTAAGTCTTATCTTAGTATGATTGATATTATTAGATGTTTTCTGTTAACAAAAATCTTTCTTTAATAGTATCATTGAAAGTTAATGAAAGATCTTTTTTTTTTAAAAAAAAGCAGGTATACCCAAGGGTGGACAAGGATTAAGCAATAAGGATACTGAGTCATTAAAGTGGGAAGGAGAGGATCCCAAAGAATATGGAGGCGAGAGCTCACACAAAGCCGCGATGCATCCACGTTTCCACCTAGAGCCAGTCCACTTCAGTACCAAGTGGCCTGGTGATGTTACCCCAGATGCAAATGACCCTTCACTGTCTGATAACAGAGAAGTCATTGTTCCTAAAAATCAAGCACAAATACCCACATTTGACCATTGTGTCTACTTTCCAAGGTCTGTTCATGAAGCCACTTTTTTCTTTTACCATCAAACACCTTATCTTTATTCATGGTGGCACTGGTTAAAAATACAGGTGTCTACGGGTACTAAGCAGATGACGGCAATGAGGGAAAAGGGCCAGGTAAAAGATAATCAACAGCAATAAACATGCAGCTTCGGGGAATCGAGGAAGGTGAGGTAGAAGTCCACTGGGGAGACGGTGACCACTTCAAAGAGCAGCTGCCCTCCTCCCCTCATGTAACTGACAGCCTAATGACAGCCCTTCCAACCTTCCAACAGAGCTGAAAACAGGAAGAAATATCCCAAGTTTTAAAATGCTAACACTTAACTTTTTAATAGATGCATATTGTGCAAGGTGGTCGGATACATCTTTGGCCACGTTTTGCTTAATGGCTGCTACTTTGCTTTCTATGTTAGGCCAAAGGTTGGTAAACTCCAGGCCTCACGCCCAATGCAGTCCACTGTCCCTTTTTGTAAGTGACATTTTATTAGGCACTCCCACTCCTTGTTGTACTGTTTCCTGCTACAATGGCAGAAAGGGTAGCTATGACAAAGACCACATGGCCACAAAGCCTATTATCTGATCTTCTCTGAAAAAAGTTTGTTGATCTTGTTTTAAGGTCTTGAAATTGAGAGACTCTCCCAAGCTCTCTCGTTCTTTTCCAACACAGTGGGCTATGATTTCTAACAGAATGAAGAAGAAAGAGCCTGATTCAACATTCACTGGCCTGTCTGAGCATCACACACAAACCAGGGAACAAAACAAAACTCAAATGGGTTGTTTTGCCATCACAAAATGAAATAATCAATTTGACTACTAAACCAGCCATGAAATCACAAAGTAGTGGTTTCATGAAAGGGTACTGGGCAAAAGAAGCAGACGCACCCAGGTTAGAACCCCACCTCTCCAGCCACACGCTGTGAGGCCTTAGGCTGTGGGCTGCCTCAAGCTGCCACCATCTACACCACAGTAACATTATTGAGTAATAGCACCTACCTTGCAGGCTTGGGGGTAAAGCACCCGGCGTTTCATAGAAGCCCACTAAGACTCAGCCAGGAGCCACAGCATCATGACTCTCTTTCTTAGATCTTCTTTAAAAGAAAAACTAGTCTAGGGCTCTTGATGTTCCAGAGGAAAGGTTCAGGGAAAACAGACCTCTCCTTCAAGATCTAGTTACTTAGTGCAGGGGCTGGAGAGGGAATGCTTTCAGTATCAGTGTGCGGGAAATGTGGAGTAAATGCTGAACAAATGCTGGCCGACTTTTTTGTTTTGTTTTTGCGGTGCTGGAGACTGAACCCAGGACCTTCACACTGAGCTTCATCTCCAGGCTTTGGTTTTGGTTTGGTTTTTTTTGAGGCAGAGTCTTGCTAAGTTGGTAGAGTTTCCCAGGCTGAGCTTGGATGTGCCATTCTCCTATCTCGGCCTCCCAGAGTGCTGGAAGAAGAGGCATTCACGATATGCCAGGCTGGCTGATTTGTTCTGATGAATGAGCGTATAGCTCAAAGGATCCATAATAGTGAAGAGGAAGAACAGCAATCCAAACGCAGAGTACAATAGTTTTCTTCCTAAAGAAGTTGCCATCAGGTAGAATTAGACAAATCCTGACTGTGACTTCTATAAGAAGACAGGGGCTCGCTCCCATCCCCAGTCCAGGCCATGGAGGACAGACGGTGTGTGGGGATGGAAGTTCTTGACTAAGACAGCCTCAGGAGTCACAGTGAGCTAATGAATTGCACAACCCTGGACTGGGTTCTGGTTCGAACACATCAGCAAGGAAAGAACTTCTGGGGACATTTGAAAAATTTAAACATTTAATATTAGATTGTACTAAGGAATTAATATTAATTCTGTTAGCTTGGATAATAATACAGTGATTATGTGATCTGAGGGGTACACTATAATGTATTTAGGGTTAAGATATAATAATGACTATATTTTAAAACACTTTAAAAATGAGTAAAAAGAGAAAGATGAAAGTAACAAATGTGAAGAAAATTTAACAACTGCTAAATCTAACTGATGGTTATGCTAGTCTTTCCCCACTGATGTTATTTGTAATTTTGTAATTTTACATGTATAGGATAAAAACTTAGATGGGGGGAGGAAGAGAAAGAAAAAGAAGAATTAAAACGTGTTATGTGCATGTACCCACTTCCACAATGAATGTAATTATTATGTACTGACTATTAACAAAAATAAAAAGATTAATGCAATAACCTTTCCTAAGACTTTTTTTTTTTTTGTCTTTTTTTGAGACATGGTTTCACTATGCAGGTCAGACTGGCCTTGAACTCATTATTTAGCCCAGACTGGCCTCGAACTCATGGCGATCCTCCTGCCTGCCTCCCAAATGCTGGGGTTATAGGCGTACACCACCACACCCAGCTTCCTGAGTTCTTAAAGATGCTAGGTTACGTACTGCCAGGGTTGGACTGCCCTTTCATCTCTCAAGAATAATGAAATCACCTTTTCCATTGAAATCTAAGCATTTTAATAATGAATCAGGAAAAAGAAGTCAATAATCTCATTAACCACAAGAGACAGGTTCCAAGGCATTCAGTGGACACTTGAAACCTCCGATAGTACTAAATTCTGTATATGTTTTTTGCTATACCTACCTACATAGGATAAAGTTTAATTTATAAGTGAGGCACAGAAAGAGATTAATAAAAACAAATAAAATAGAGCAATTATAAAAATATTCTGCAATAACAGATTTTATCATGTTACAATAGATCATTTCAAACTTATGAATAGTTTATTTTTGGAATTTTTCATTCAATATTTTTGGACAGCAGTCAAATATGGGTAAATAAACCATGGAAGGGCAGGGGATATAGCTCAGTGGTTCAGCATCTACCTGGCAAGTGCAAGGTCCTGAGTTTGATTCCCAGTACCCACACACATTTAAAAAAAAAGGAAAGTGCAATCATGGCTGGAGCGGGACTATGATACTATTAAAAATAATGTTATTATCGATGTATTAGACTTTTATTGCTGCTGTAACAAATTATCACAAACTCAGTGACTTAAAACAAAATGAATGTATTGTCTTACAAACTATTATTTTAATTTAGTTAAAACTTTGGTCTTAAATCCGATCAAACGCATTCTGTTACTTACTATCTATGCAGATTTCACTGGGCTGAACTCAGGCTGCCATACTATGTAGGAGATTATCTGCCCGGATTCCAGAGGGCTCCTGCCCTTCTAGAAGGCCACTTTCCTCCATCTTCGGTACCAATAACCTCAAATCTTGCTGATCTTTTATATCTCTTCATGTCTCCCTGTGACCACAGCTAGGAAGCGTCCTCTGCCTTCCAGTGTGGTGAGATTGGGGCCAGATGGACAATCTAGGATCATCCCCCACTTTCAGGTCCACGGCCTCATCATTTCTGCCAACTCCTCTTTGTGGAGTAAATCACTATATTCACAGGCTCTTGGTTAAGCTATGGGAATGGGGGGCATTTTTCTATGGCAAATATTATTGAAAATAGTAATTCATACTATCACCAGTGTAGTAACACTGAATATCAAAAGTAACTGCAGCAGCTGTCATTCTTGGGGTATGTACAGTATGCCAGGCACACGCTAGGGGGTTTCATGTGCATTTCCTCGCTTTACCCACACAAGACCATGAGCTGTGTGCTCTTCTTTCTAATCTGCGGGTGAGAACGCTGCCATTCTGAGAGATTCTGACATCAGCCAAAGTGGAACTCAAAGCAAGGCCGATCTGACCAGAAAGGTGGTGAGATGACTTTGCTGTCTCCTAGCTACTGTCTTATCTCTGACTTCTTAAGTACCGTCCTAGGCCCAGAAAGCACTCCACACTTCAACCGATGCATGCTGCTCACCCTCTCACTGACCATCTCTTCCTCTCTTACTCTTCTTTTGGATTTTTTTTCCCCTCATTTCTTTTTAAAAGAAAAAAGTTGCACTTTCTATTAGATTTTTTTTCTGGAGAAAGCTTTCCCAAATATGTACGCAAGTAACTGTCACCCTTCTGGGATATGTCATCTGCTTGTGCAAATTAATCAGGACAAATGTCACTTATAAAACATTTGACTTGGTAATCATGTGGTTTTGGCCCTGGGCACTTGCAAAATTAGGGTTTTAAAAGGAAATGCTGGTTAAAAGGACTTGTAGAAAGAATCTGTCAGTAAGGAGAGAGTGCCTGCTGAAATGGGCTGGCAGGGCTGGGGCCTTTGTGGTTTTCCAGGGAGGAGGGCACATGGGTCTTCGATGGGTGATCGTTCCACGTAAACGAATATGTTAGAATCATCACTCATTCATCCTGAACAACCTCGGCATTGAGGAGCTGATGTTTCTGGCCAAACTCTCTGGTTCCCTTCCGTAAGAGAGCAAAGCAAAGCTCCACAAAGATACCTTCTGATACAGCTGCAGAGACCACACAATATCCTCAAATCCATAAAACGCATTCTTGCTCCTATGTCTTGCTTTCAAAACGGTTCATTGTATTCCTCTCAGAGTTCTTCAGATGCTTACAGCTATTTTATCTAACAAGTTCTCCACAGAGATTTTGATTTACACCACACTCCTTCTTGCAAAGGAGCTAAAATTTTATTTTTTCAATAGTCACAGAGGTTGACATTCCAGTGGGCTTCTATTTATCCATTTGAGAGCATTTCTTTACTTCATATAGTCATTCCAAATCACGCTGAAACCAAATGGTAATATCACCACCCCTTTTATAGATGCAGTAGTCTAAAACCGCAGGCCAGGACGCAGGGCATTTGTGGACCCAGCCCGCTGCATCATTCTATGATTGGTTTTCCCCTTGCCTTCCTTTCCAGCAACACACAAACCTCATCAAAGCAAACTCCAGATAGATGATGCATGAATATTTCATCGTCTGGGGAAAACTTGAACCAAACAAATAGTTGGATAATTCAAACACCCGCATTTCTCGTGTACGTTGTGTTCATCTCATAAATGGCTCAACTGTCCAGTTGGCCAACTGGCTCCGAAGAGTTACATAGAGATGTCCAGCTGCCAAATGCTGCAAAGCGCCCCTAATTTAATTTTTCTGCCTTTATGAAATAGGAATAGTATAAACACGAGATGGGAACACTTAATGCTTCTTTTAGCATCATCTTTCTAGAGCAGAGAGGGCTGCCCAGGGCCTTCACACATAGCCGCCTCTTTGGTCTCCAACTCAGCTCCTCCTGAGACATTTTTAGGGCCTCCTCCGGAGGCTCAGGCCCAAACAGATGTCCTTCTCGCCCCCATGTAAAAATGGTGTGGCGTGAGGGAACGCAAGAAAGAGGAAAGAAGAAGAAGAAAAAGGGGAAAAAAAAGCTTTGGGAACCATGTGTCACAGTATAGAAAGTGGTTCATACATTAAGAGAGAGTTAAAATGAGAAACCAGAAAATATGCAGATAGTTCATGGACATCACAGAAAACTCTCAGCTTCCCAGCTCAGCCAAGCAGGGTGAGCTTTAATGGGTCAGAGAGAGGGGTTCTGACAGGAGATCCAGCCTGAACACATAAAGACACAGCTTCCCAGCGGGGCACTGATGTCACTTTGGCGGGATGGTTCCGTGTCTAGAGAGCTTTCCTACACACTCTGGGATGGTCGGCAGCACCCCTGCCTCCACTACCAGACACCCATAGCAGAGCATCTGTAATAACCAAAGTCCCCAAACACTGTCAGGTGTCACCTGGGACAAAATCACTCCCAGGTGAGAGCTGCTGACCTGAAGGCCCGAGTTGAATTATATATGACGTGCAAGATAGTTCTACCAACAGGCTTCTTGGGATCCTGCAGGTGAATGGGTCACACTTTAAAACTCCACTCTTGGGAAACTTGTATCCAGAGAGGACTGAGAGGAATTAGACACCCCAGGCTCGAAAAACTTCAAAAAAGAAACCAAACTCAAGACTCCCTGAATCAGAACCTCTGGAGCAGAGGTCGAGGCCTTGGCATTAAAAATGCAGGATTGAGCTGAAGTCAGATTTAGAAACGCATGTGCTCCACAACGCCCTGTCAATGGTTCTCAGCTTGCCCAGACTGCTAGGGGCCAGCCTTTGTGAGGGATTGCTCACCAAGGTCCACCTGTGACCAAAGAAGGTGGGGCCGCTTCCTGTCCCTCACTAGGACATCATTATCACAGAGCAACTCACTGAGTCTCAGAATACTAGGGATTGCACCAAGGACCCCTCCTCTTCGCATCAGTGTGCTTTTTTCTTTTTTTTTTTTAAAGACAGGGTCTCACTATGCAGTTCAGGTTGGCCTTGAACCCACTATGAAGCCCAATCTGGCCTTGAGCTCACGGCAATCCTCCTGCCTCAGCCTCCCAAGTTCTGGGATTACAGGTGTGTGCCACTATGCCTGGCTCATTAGTACACTTTTTAGAACAAGGACAGAGTGTCCTTTAGTGCCCAACCACAGCAGACTGGCTGTGCGAAGGACTCACTCATAAGGTGGGCAGGTGTGGCTCCGCTTGGCACTGGAGGCCACCTGAGAAAGAAGCCTGCAGAGGGAGAGCAGAGCTACGGGATGGAAAGAGAGCAACCCAGGACCACTGCGTGGCTTGAATGCCAGAATCAAGCTGGGCTGGGTGTTGCGGTGCAGGCCTGTATTCCTACACTCTGAGAGGCTGAGGTGAGCATATCCCAAGTTTGAGCCCAGCCTAGGCAATTCAGCAACATCCTTTGTGCTTCAGCCACTTTGGGACAAGCTCCTGTCACTGGCAACTGAAGGGGTCCTGACCATTATAGGAGATTGGGAAGGTCCTCTGATAATCAGCCATTTCAGTTCAACATCTTTGTATTTCCTACAGTCCTTTTCTTTGGATTTCTAGAAAGATAGTGACAGGTTCCCATAGCTTTCCATTGCGTATCAAGTCCCATCTTCTAAACTGGGTACTAAAAGTTTGGTGTCATCTGACTTGAGCCACGTTGGCAAACCTTTCCCCTAATCCCTCTCTTCTGGCAACAGAACGTGGCCTACCCACTCCCCAGAATGCCCCAGTCCTGCCCCACCACGGCCTCTCAGTCCTGTCCTCGGTCCCCAGCCTCTCAGTCTTCCGGTCTTGGCTCAAGCATTATCCCTTCTTTCTACCAAGACTTCTGTGATACCCAGGCTACCACATGTGCTCAAAAAGTGTGGTGAATGATGCTGCTAAGTGCCATCCAATGGAAAGGCAGGGACCTTCAATACAAAGCAGAAATTCGACCTACCAACACTGTGTGACAAATTTCAACTTATTCAGTGCAGCCAATTGGTTATGAAAAATGGTTGAGAGAAGGTATGTTTGAAAGTGTGCTGTAAATCATGGATCATGGACAATACATTTTATTGGAATTGCACAACCATGCCACTTTACATCTTAGTTTTTTAAGAACTATTATCAAGGGAGAGGACAGTTGAATCTATGGTTGTCATCCCAAGAGCAAGGTTCAGAGTTCTTGATGGAAATCACCCAGTTCTCTTGTGAAAAAATCTCATAAATCAAGATCCAACATCAAAGTGATGCTGATTAAGTTTTGTGACCCCGATGGAATTGTGCAAGCTGAATTTGTACTCAGGAACACTACAGTGAACTATGAATAGTATAAGGGCTGATTAGAGTATTTAAGAAATGAGATACCTAGAAAATGATCTGCAAAATGGGCAAGCAGTTTCATGACAACACTTTGTGTCACACATTGGTGTGGTACACCAATTTCTGTCGAATAACATTGTAGTGTGTATTCACTGGATCTGGAACCACATGACTTGTGGCCTTTCCTCTGAAGTCAAAATCACTATAAAAGGTAAACATTTTAAATGGATTCAGGACATCTAGGCAGCCGCAATGATGCACCAGAAGACACTCAGGAAAGAAGACTTCCAGAATTGCTTCAGAAAGTGACAAGAATGATGGGCTAAGTGAAGGGAGGGGGAGTACTTTGAGGGGGATTAAGGTCATCGTGTGTTTTTACTGAAATACAATTTTTAAAATGTAAACATTCACTATATTTTGTATCATACCTCATCAAAGCCATGGTTCCCTCAGTTGGGTACCTGTGGCCTTTGCCTGGAGGGTTCTCTGGGAAAGCATGGTGCTCTGCGCAGGTACATGCTCCCTTGCATGTGTGTAAGGTGACAAGCACAGCATCCTATCTCCTCAGTCCAGCCACTAAAGTGTAAGTCTCTCAGGGCTGTGTCCCAGTCGTCCTTTTGTCTCTCATAGTACTATAAAGATACACTGTTACGTGAATAAGCATACATATGGATGCTTTGGTATTATCTTATTAAAAATAAGACCAGTCTTCCTGCTGCCAATAGGGAAATTATGCAAGAGAGCCAGAGGAGGAATTATAAGGAACAGCCTCACCTGTGCCTCTGAGCTGAGAGGGACGTAAATACAGGGTAGAGATTTGGGGCACAGGCTTTGGGGATGACCAGTCAGGGTTCAGATCCTGGCTTTACCACTGCTGGATTCATTTTGGGCCAGTTTCTCAGCCTTCCACATCTTTGTTTCCTCATCAGTGAAATGGGGTTGGAAGAGCATGTCTCATACGGCTTTTGGGAGGACAGGGACTGTGACACTGAGCATGTATTAGCAAACAGCAGCCAAGGACAACGCGTGAGGCCTGGCAGCCTCACAAGATGATCTCCTTCTGCCCTCCCTTTCCCAGTTGCCTAGACTTGAGCATCATGTTACCAGGTGTTCCTTTGTATTTCCTATCATCCTACATCCTGAAATTGTAGTTCCCTTGGCCAGGCAAGCTACACTGCTCCCCTGTTTGTCTCTTCAAATCCATGTTTAAAACGTGTCTCCAGCATCCCTCTACTTCCTTTACCCTGTAAGTCTCACCCTGTGCAAGCCACCCTCGGCTGCCCAGCTCTCTCTCCTTTTTCTTATTATTTCCCTCTTGCCAACTTGGTCATACACAGATACTTTTAAAGTATATCCACCTCTGCAGGACGTTGGAGAAAGTTCAATAGGATAATATTTGTGATAAACCCTCCCTTGATGCCTGGTGCCAAACTGGTAATCCAAGATTTCTGCCCTTTCTTCTCCTCTTGCTGTTGCTCAGTCCACAAATATTATCAAATGTCCTCTACGTTTCGGGGACTGTGCTGGGCCTAAGCATGGAGTGTGAACCAAAGAAACACATGTTTCTGTCTTTACCCCCTTTAACTTCATTTCCTTTTCAGCAAATGGAGGGGGAAATTAAGATTGGAATTTAACTATAGCTCTTCTTAGCCTGCTGCCTCCTCCTTTGTAACAAGTGCAACATAAAGAAAGAAGGAAAGAAAGAAAGAAAGAAAGAAAGAAAGAAAGTAAGAAAGAAAGAAAGAAAAAGAAAGAAAGAAAGAAAGAAAGAGAAAGAAAGAAAGAAAGAAAGAAAGAAAGAAAGAAAGAAAGAAAGAAGGAAAGAAAAGAAAAGAAAAGGAAAAAAAAGAAAAGCGAAAAACAACAACTCTTCCTCCCAGAAGGAGCTTTTAATTACCTGCCCCATTCTCAGGGAGGTGAATATGTTCTTCGCTTTTTAATTATGTTGGCCTTATTGTTTCATAAGAAAATAAAAAACAGACTCAACAGGGAGACTGCAAGGAGCGGAGGAAGCCAAACATAACTTATGCACCCTATTAAAAACAATTAGGGATTGTTTGATGAAGCAGCTTCGGCTCCAGATGGCCAGCCTCCATGCAGCCCCGGTTCAGCTTGCTTCTCACCTTCCCCCGGCCTCGTCCCAGGTTTTGCATCATCAGTTTTCTTAAAATACAACGATAGGATTGTAGGAGATGCTGTTCCCATGTTCAGTACTTTTCTCGGTGGCAACCAAGTGTTTTCTGCATTAACATTTAATGGTGTTGAGTCCTGCGGCCTTCTTCTCTGTCACCATCTTGGTCCCGGCTCTCAGGCTGCTGAGAGGAAGGTTGAAGACCCTTCATCTGCAGTTATATAGGTTTGCTTGCTAGGTGAATAACTTGGCCTGAATGGGCCCTGGGGACAAAACACTGATCAGCCTGCAACTTGATTTTAGGTATTAGGAGACTGAGAGGGAAGGATAAAAATGACCACTGTGATGTCACATGGGCCACCTTCCCTGGACTCCCCTCCTCCACAACCTCCTCCTGCAGTGGGTTCTCATAGCGCCCAGGCCTGGCAGCACTCCCACACATGTGCCTTTGCGTGTGCTCTGCCCTCTGGATTCTCTGCTGTGCTGGCTCAGCTAATGGCCACTCAGCTTATGACTTCAGCTGAGGTGTTCATTCCTTCCCTTGCACCCCATCCAATGCCCACACCCAGGTTATGTTGATTTATATTGCAATGATCCGTCCAACAGCCCATGTTCCCCCAGGAGGCTCCTGAAGGGCGAGAGTTGAACTGTCTATCTCCATCTCCTTGACGCTCTGTAACAACATGCCATGCTGGTTTCCCGCTGGGAAGTCTCTCAAAAATATACCTCCCAGGGCTGTGACCCTGAGAAGGTTTGGGTGGGACCCCACAATCTTTTCTTGAAGCAGCTCACCAAGCAATGCTGACGTCCAGGAAGGTTCAAGAGCTACCACTGTCATTACTCAATGAATGTTTTGTGAAACTGGACTCATTTATGTTGGGAAACAACAGTTTCTGATTGTTTAGAAAGGGTGAATATAGGTCATTTTGACCCTGAAGAATCTACCGGTAGCAAATATGGGAGTACTTTATTTTCCCATGTTGCTGGTTATTCTCTAAAAATAAAAAAGGAAAAACATCACAGTGAGAGTGAAATAGCAGAAAGTTGGTAAAACTTAAATACTCCTCAGGTGAAGACTGGTCAAATGGATTATGAGTGTACTCTGGATTCTCACCCGCATGGAAGGGGTTCTTCTCCATGGAAAAATGGGGGCCTGTGCCCAGGACTTGGTGACAGGTGACAAAAGGAAATACAAGGCAGCGTTTGGTAGTGTTGTGAGTTAAACTGTGAAGCTCTTGCCCTTACTCAGCACCTCTGAATGTCACCACACTGGGCAACAGTGCGCTGGTAGCAGTAATGATTTCAGCTGAGGTTACACTGGAGTAGGTTGGGCCTTCTGCAAATGATCTGTGCCCTTGTGTGAGGAGGGAATGTTGCACAGGGCACGGAGAGGATGCCACATGACAGCCACGGCAGAGAAGGGAGTGATGTTTTCCCAAACCAAAGAGCCCAAGGATTGCCAGCAACCACCAGCAGCCAGGAGCGAAGCAGGGAGCGGATTCTCTGTAGGACACCCAGAATGATCCAACCCTTCCCACAGTGGGGTTTGGATTTGTAGCCTCCAGAATTGTGAGAGAATTAATTCCTGTTATTTTAAGCCATCTAGTCTAGGGTAATTTGTTATGGAAGCCTTAGAACATAGTACAATAACCTATCATTTCTGGACATTATCTGTCCATCTTTTAATTCAAAGACTCTTTCTGAAATGAGATCCAAGAGACAGAAGCAGCACAGACTCTGGGAAAGAGGCGTCTGGCTGGGGAGTGAGGGAAGGAGCAGAGATTTGTTCCCCACTACACACTATTGTGCCCTATTTGACTTTCTGCAATTAGAGTGCTTCAAGGACAGGACAAATCCTAAACCAGGAGATGTGAGCAGAACCCTGGGTGTCTAGATGAGGCTGTAGGGGGGCAGCTGATAGGTTTGCACCTGCTCAAGAGTGCTGCACCAAGCACGTCCCCAGCAGCACCAGTGCTGATCTTTTGGACTGAGAGTGCTGTGCTGTGGGAGGCTGTCCTGTGCACACCAGCATCCCTGGCCTCCAAATCCCAGGAGGATCTCTGCCCCAGCTGTGAGCATCAGAAAATGACTGAATGTCCCCTAGCAAGGCAAGCCTGCCTTCAGCTGTGAACCAGAAGTCTGCAAATCAGTGTTCCCAATGTGTCTTCCCAGGATGAGTAGCATGAACATCATCCAAAAGAGTGTGAGCAACACAAGATCTGGGCTCCGCTCAGAGGATGGAGTCAGAGCCTGCATTTCAACCAGGTTGCCAAGGGATTCACATGCACAGTAACATTTGAGGCACACCGGTCTCCTTCAGAGTCTGTCTCCTCCTCTGCTAAACGTACGAATGTCTGGGGACTTTGTGCACATTTTTAACATGCATCAATGGGACTCACCAGGCCTGCCACACTGATTCTCCAGGGAAAAGGGTGGGGAAGTGATATCTTAAAGTGCTTCTGTGATCAGGAAGATTGGGGAACCTCCACAGTGTTTCTTCTGGAGAACAAAACCCACCAGTTACTTTCTAGAACTGTGTAGGGTAAAAAAATATCTTGGCTCAACAACTTGTTTGCTGATTATCCAACAAATCCTCATGGAGCACCATTTCAGGGACACCTGACTATGAGAGACACATTCCTTACAAATGACTGAATGGTTGAGAAGCAGAGGTGATGCCATGTGAGTTCCCGGATCAAACTGTGCCTGAACTCTGACTTCCCAATCACATGCGCAAATAAACCCGTTTATTACCTATGCCAATCCAACCTTGATTACCAATCTATCAGCACTAAGAGAGTCGCAAGTAACACACCACTTTTGAGGGTCACCAGGGACCATTACCATACTTACAAAGCAGCTTCTCATTATAATACAGCTTCCTGTGAAGCTCTGTTCGCAAGGAGACGACATAGAACTGAGTGAGCCTTGAGAGCGTGGTACTTCTTGTAGCTAGAGAGAGCATTATAAACGAATTGCTTCCTAGCTTCATACATTAGTCTCTGTGAATTTGGTTGCAGTGAGTCACGCTCCAAGTTTTAATACGTCTGGGTACACGTAACAAACAAAATAGCCAAACTACCCGCCACACTCCATTCCGTAGTGTTTTCAAGTACGACTGCTTCAAGCTCTGACGTTGTAGGTTGGGTAGAGCACTTGCTGAATACTTGCTTAAGCAAGGGCTCATCCTCAGCACCACAAAAACTTAAAAAATCACGAAATATTAAAGCAGTGGGGCTCAATTGCTTTGGGGATCTACTACCAACATAAGCAAGACAGCTGGACCTTTCTTTCCCTTCTCTTATTTACAACTTCATTTGTTCATAGCAAATATAAACATTCCTTCTTGTCACTCTCTTCTCTTTCCTATGACCCATAAAAGATCAGAGGCAATGTTTCTTTTTCATGACCCCTTCCCTAAAACCACAATTCTCAGTGTCTCCCATTGGCTCCAAATGCTCCTGCAAAATGGGGTACTGAGTCCATTGATATGCTGTTCCATCATAATTGTCTCCATATATAACTTGCGGAATGGATATCATTTCTTTCCAAAGTCCTATTTGGTCAAATTAACTGCTACCATTGACACCTTGTGTGGTGAACCCACTTATCTTGGTGCATACTCCTGGATGCATTCCCTTGTTGACCCACCAGTTTCTCTCCACCTTTGCAGTCATCACAGGAACGACCACAGGGCTATTTTTAAAAGCTCAAGCCTTTTGAAGGGCAAACACAGTGTTTGTAAAGAGGCTCAACCCAAAATCGGTACCCTTAAGAATTTGTCCTAACAGAGCAGTAAGATAGACATGCAAAGTTGTCCAGACAAAGATGCTTGCAACGCTTATAATATTGGTAAATTGCAAATAACTTCAAGTAAGGTCTAATGCTAAAAGATCAATTAAAATGCAATAATGTGGTATTTCTCATAATGCAAATTTCTATAGAATGTGGCCAGTCACTAAACGTCTATCATGCTTTGGCTGTCAAACAAAGGCAAGCTCAAGTTCTTTCCTTGTGTACTGGAGGTGGGGTTGGTAGAACTAAAATCAGCAAGGTCAGGTGAATAAATGTCCAACATTCCCATTTCAGAAAAAGGGGAGATGGGTAGTGGGGAGCATGACATCAGATCTCTCCTGGACCACTTCCTAGTTGGGCTAAGAATGGGATGCCAACGAACAGGAAGATCCTGGAATTACCAGGCCTGGGTGTCCCAGCAAGACACAGGACCAAAATTGTCTGCATTAATATTTAAGCTAATGGCCAATCACCACCAAGTGGTGCCAAACAGCAGCTGCAATTGGCAAGGAGTCTGGCCTTTCAGTGGAACCTCAGGAATTCTGTCCTGTAAACTGTCTGAGCTTACTCATGTGCAAACTCTGCTATGTTCTTTAAACCCATCAGGTAAAGCTAGGGTAAGCACAGTAGCTACCTCAAAGGGTTAACAGATAATGCACTTCCAAAAGCAACAAGCACATGCTCAGCATCTGTAAACGTTTGCTATTATTATTATTATCTGTGCTAAAAGTTATCTATAAGCTTTTCCTCCCTTCCTCTTACCAGGCAAAGTTGGGATTCCGAAATGAACAGCTGCATGGTGTTATCATCCTTCTACACATTCACACATGGCAATCTTAATGATAGATCACAATGAATAATTTGATGTTATTTAACTCTCCTTACTCTGAACCATGGGCTGCATCAAACCCAACTCAAACAGCGATCTTGCTCTTCAAATTTCAGAGGCGAAGTCATTCATAAATAAAAAAGGGCTTCTGGTTTTGTATGAATCAATTCACAAGATAAATATTTAAATAAAATGTGGCTTCAATTGTGCTCTCTGATGATAATTGCTGGCTCACGCACTGTTTCTATACCAATGTGTTTTCTTTTATTTTTTCCCCACACTGACTAATGAACAGAGCTGTCAGGAGCCCATTGCTCATGATCTAGCAAGCAACACATTAGCAGTTTCATATAAATATAAAAACCATATTTCCTGCAGCTAGGGAAATATATATGTAGCACACAAAATCTCTAAAATACTCCATTGCTATCAATAGATAAAACAAATCCTGGGTGATAAATACATTTGCTAAGTAACTGACACTCTCTTAACATAGCAATCAGCCCTGCATCACCCCAGCTGTCAATAAATAAAAGCTAATCCAGAGAACAAACCCCTTTGTGCCCAGAACATCCTCTGCTTTTGAAGAATCTGCAAAATTCTACATCTGAGGATATAACAACAGAAAGCATATTTATGCAATTTGAGGATATTTACAATCCCTACATTGTACAAAATCACATACTCTTGAATTTGTGCTCCATTCAAAGTGGGGAGAATCCAGGATTTTCTACCTTTAAGGCTCAAGATCCTTTTAAATGTCATTTCATTCATATTTTTCATCTCTCCATGGGCTGTTCTGTTCCAATTTTACAGTTTATTCACTTCATGAAAACGTATCGAGTCATTACCATGAGCCTGGCACTGCTGGGGAAGATGAAGTCCAGGAAGGAAACTTGCAGGCTCCAACAGTCATCAAAAGAGCCAGAAATGAGAGGTCATTGCTCCCAAACCGCTGCACTCACTAGAAGCACTGTAAACTCTCAAACTGCCAATGTCTAGGACAAATATTCAAATAAAATATGTTTCCAATCGTGCCCTTCAATGATAATGACTGGCTCACCCCCTGTAATCATAGCAATGTGTTTTATCTCCTTGTCTCATGCTGCCCAATAAATTTAAGATTTGGAAGATACAAAATTGTGAACTTTTGTGGTAACAGAGGAGCTCTAACTGTTTAAGGCCCTTGATCCTCTGTATGTCTCTGTCTTCTGGCATCTTCTTTCTCACCTCTTCCAACTTGCCCAGGGTGGGCTGGTAGAAGTTGCAAGGCTTCTTTAGATCACACTGTAATTCTGCCATAAGAAGGCTCAGGACTCAAAACAAGTATCACCTGGGAGGTGAGTCCCTGGCAATTGCTGAAGTCCCCGTCTGGATTCTTCTGAAGAAGAACCAGCCAGGCCTGATTCCAGTTTTGTCTAATCCATGCACATGGACCCAACCAAGTCAATAGCACTCTTGCTACGGGTCTTAGTCACTTTTCTCACTGCTGGGATAAAATACTTGATACCTACAACTTAAAGGAGAAGGGGTTTATTTTGGCTCACAGTCTGTAGAGATTTCAGTACATAGTTGGCTGGCTCTGAGGCAAGACGGCATGGAATAGGCACACAGCAGGGCAGAGCTGGGGAGAGCTGCCCACAGCACGGTGGCCATGGGAAGCGCAGAGATCCAGGAAGGAGTGGGCAGGAAGATAAACCTTTCCAGACCATGCGTTCACTCACTTCCTCTTTTGACCTCCTTAGAACAAGCCAGCCATAAGCCACATAATTCAATGACCTTCCAAAAGCCCCACCTATAGGGATATGAGTCTCTTAGACGACATCTAAATGTAACCCATAACAGTAGGGAAAATTCAAGAGTAAGAGAAGAAGAACAATGTAAACCTCAGGAAAAAAGTTAGACAGGGATTCTCCCAAGTTCTTTTCTCTCTGACTTCTAATTCTTGGGTGACAGTTTAGATTAACTGTCAGAAATATTCACTTCCTACCCCATCACCTCCATGGATGGAGGGCCTTTCCTACTGCTTGATTTGGGGTGTGGCCATGTGATTGGCTTTGGCCAACTGGCTGTTAACAAGTGTGCATGACCAAATGTTTCAAAACTGTTTAGGAGACTGGGCGTGCTCTCTGTGCTTCAGGGGAGCCCGCTAGTCCCAGGAGGAAGAAGAGAGACAAATGGAGTCCAGGCCAAGCAATATATCCAAGCCCAGCCTCAGGCACTGAGTCCCTCACCATTCTGCAGATGTGTGAAAAGATGCTTTATTATTATTTTTTTAATTTTTATTTTGTGCAGTAGTAGGAATTGAGCCAGGGCCTTTGCACTGAGCTACATCCCCAGCCTCTTTTTATTTTTCATTTTGAGGCAGAATCCTGCTAAATTGCCCAGGCTGGGGTGTGCCTCACCCTGTAAGAGTACCGGGATCACAGGCATGTACTAGCATGCCTGGTGAGAAGACTTTTAAGAGGGAATAAGACAAGGTGATGAAATAAGAAAATGGGAAAGGCCATTTCCAGTAAAACAGCCAGAGAAGACCTCTCGAAGGAGGTGACATTTGAACCTGGAGAATTAGCCCAACATGTGAAGTTCTAGGGGGGAGGAAGAGTACTGAGGTAGAGGGAACTGCACAGACCGAGGAAATAGATATATATACAAAAGTATAAGATCTGGCTACGCTGTGGGGGTGCACATCTATAATCCTAGCACTTGGACGGCTGAGGAAGGACTGTAAATTTGAGCCCAGCCTGAGCTACACAGCCAGTTAAAGGTCAGCCATGGAACACAGGGTAAGACACTGTCTCAAAAATATATCTATATCTATGTATCTGCATCTGTATCTGTATCTGTATCTATATCTATATATATGATATGGCCCTAATCTTACCTTTGGTCAACAGAAAGAGAATAACCCTAACTCGATAGTGCATTGCCACTTTCCAAAGCAAACTTCTCTTATTCTTTATAACTTCCCTGGCCAATATTCTTACCTCTGTACTTTTGCTTTCCAATACGGTAGCCATATGTGGTTATGAAGTCCTTGAAATGTGAGTAGTTTGAATTAAGATATGCTATAATGTAAAATGCACACATGATTTCAAAGACTTGGTAAATAAGAAAGAACGTAATCCATCTCATTAATTTCTTATAATGATTACATGTTGAAATGATAGTATGCTAAATATATTAGGTTAAATAAAATACATTATTAAAATTAATTTTACCCATTTCTTTTGACTTTGTAATTTTTTTATTATTTTGAATTAAATTAATTTTGTCATCCTGGAGATTGAATCTAGGACCTTGTATATGCTAGGTAAGTTTCCTATAATCTTTTTACTTTTTGAAAAGTGGCCTTTAGGAAATTTAACACTGCATATGGGGCTTCCACTTGTGACTTGTATAATATAGCCAATAGCACTATTACTTTTAAAATATGAATTTGCTTTGGCATGATTGATACGTTGAGAGATGATATGCACATAGTATAAATGTTGTATTTGCCTAAGTCT
This sequence comes from Chinchilla lanigera, assembly GCF_000276665.1. Lineage (NCBI taxonomy): Eukaryota > Metazoa > Chordata > Mammalia > Rodentia > Chinchillidae > Chinchilla > Chinchilla lanigera. The sequence goes on along the minus strand of NW_004955421.1, from coordinate 16,461,892 downwards.
GTAAAAAACTCTGGGTAAGCACAGAAAATTGCATCCAGGAAGATGGAGCTATGTGGGAATGAACAACTCTCCACCACACACATACACACACACACACCACAAGTATCCACCAGCTACCTTAGTGTCTTGGTTACTTTTTTCTCGCTGCTGGAACAAAATACCTGACGCCCAAAATTAAGGAAGGAAAGGTTTATTTTGCTTACATTTCGTGGAGGTTTCAGTCCGTA
>NW_004955421.1:16446528-16459730 GCF_000276665.1 Chinchilla lanigera | reverse complement strand
GCAGAACACAGCAAAAGCAACAACCACACACCAGGGTGGAATGGGGGAGGAATGGCCTCAAGCACTCTTTTCCTCTCCCTACATATGCAAACTATCCACCCCAGGGCGGGTGCAGCTCTCACACCCTTAATCAAACTTTAAAAGCCTGCCCCGTGACTGCATGAGGCTTTGGGGGGACACCCAGACACAAACCATAACACTTAGTTTCCCATGTGTTATGTACCACACTCACATCTGGTGTCACCAGCTCCTGCCCAGCTCCAAATAACCTCCTTCTACCACCTCAAACTCACGAGCAACAACCTTTCTAAGGATACTCCTGCAAGCAAAGGCAGGTGTTTTCCAGAATAAACTACTACTGCTTATTTTACTATGTTAAGTATTTCCTAGCCACTTAACCTGTGTAAAACTAGCTTTACTGATTCTTTTTTTCCTTCGTTTTTTGAGGTATAGGATTGAACCTAAAGTCTTTGCACTGAGATACATCTTCAGCTTATTTTATTTTATTGATTAATTTAATTTAATTTTTTGGAGACATGGTCTTGCTAAATTCTAAATTTCCTAGGTTGAATTTGAACTTGCAATCCTCCTGCCTCTGTTTCCCAAAGTGCTAGGATTACAGGCATGTGCTACCACACACAGCTTCCTATCTTTTTTTAAATGTGACTCTGACAGTTTTTCTCTGTTGTGACCCTCACTTACTTGCTGCACAAGCCCTGTAGTTTTCAGTATCCTGAGATTTTAGGATCATGGTCTTTTGGAGAAACACCTATGGCTGTATTTCTACTGGACAGAGCTACACTACAAAGCCTGAGTTCCCTGAGCAAATTGTGGCATCTCAATCTCACTCTTTAGCTGCCTGCTTCAAAGGCTGCTAGGTCTTTCTTTAAAATGATCTTTAAAAAGAAAAGAATAAAGGTATATTTCTAAGTTACGGAGAGGCTACATGCCATATAATCTATATGATCTCTGGGATTTAATAATGTTACCGTGAACACGGTAGTAAGCCTGGAGACAAGTGTTAGGCATTTATGGTCAGGGCCAGGGAAGTGAAATAGACAAGAAGTCTCAGTGCTTTGAGCAAAACTGGCTTTGTTTATGGGGAAGATGGACAGTATGACATTTAAGAAGGCTCTTCCTTCTAATCCCATGGGCTACAATTACTAACAGCGCTGGAGCAGGGCAGGAGCCTGGGATTCCTGTTTTGGAGATTCTGATGCTGTTTTCCTTTTCAAGTCAAGCTTCCTCCCGGAGCTGTCAGCCTGGACCCTGGGGGCTTGAGTGGAAAACCGTGTAGAATGTGGACTCACTTAAACATAGACACTTCCTTAAAAGCATTTGGTTCGATGTGAATGTAAGTCATTTTGATTACTCAATTTCTCTATTTATTAGGAATGATAAACCAAAGTACTTGAAAATAATTTCAGTGGCGATGAACTGTGGCACTCGATCGATGGGGGACATGGCAGTCAATTACCCTTTCACTTTATTTTGGTCCTCGGCAATCAGTTTGGATCAATACTCTCAATCTCGATTGATAGCAGAGCGCAAATCACAAATAATTTTTATAAGTGGGCTGTCACAGTGTGTGCACGCAGCTCCAACAGGTCCCAGGCCATCCCCTGCACTTCCACACGGGCAATTGGGACCCGGTGTGAGACGCTGCGGTAATAGTGCCAGTGTGAATAGCTGCAAACAGGCAGTTGGGCCTGAGTGGATGTTTGGTGTCACAATTGTCTCATTATAGCCCAGTCTGTTGTTTTCAGTATTTTGCTGGCTGAAATCATCTTGTGACAGAAACTTGGTGAAATCAAGTCATTGATGGAAAGAAATAGAAAGTAAAACAAAAACTCCACAAGGATAAATAAGGGAAGAACTGTAACTTGGTAAAGGAGACCTATTCATTCTGAACATGCTTTAAAAATGGGGGAAGTCATTTTCTGAAAGGGGCAGACACGTAGAGACTTACTTAACTCATCCTCCCCATATCTTCTTTGGGGAAGAAGAAGACCTTGGGCAGACAGATTCCTGAATTGCAAGTATATGTCCCCACCCCTAGGGCAAAGCACATTCCTACTCACCTGTGCAAGGTGAAGAGAACAGTCATGAGATAACCAGGTTAGATTAGGCTGCTGTTTTGCAAACTGTGTTCCCTGGGGTACTCCGCACTTAGAGAAAGAGGGTAGAGGCCTGAAGAAAGGAGGAAGGAAGGAAAGGGTAGGGTGAAGGCCAAGATGCTCCTTGTTCGATGTAAACAAGAGCTGCTCTGCTTGTTTATTTTTGTTTGGTACACTTGGCCTTCTGCACAATTTTGTTTGAGAGAGCAGCCTAATTAGTGTCTAAGAGGCTGCAGGCTGGACCTGGACTGCTTAATTGTGTAGCCTGACTTCCACTTTCCAGCTGGGTGACCTTGGGCAAGTTACTGAACCCCCTGGTGCCTCAGTTTCCACAAATGAGATACCGACAGAACCTACTCTAATAGGGTGCTTCTGAAGACTTTATAAATACACAAATATTTGGAATTCACTTGGAACAGTGCCTAGGATAGGAGCAGTACTATACTGAAAGATTTGTTACATAAATAAAGTTGTATATTTCCTTTTTTAAAGTTTTTAAAAACTAAAGTAGGGGGTCTCTGAATTTTTAAGACCTCACATCCTTATCAGAAAAGAAATTCTGAACATGTATTCCCCATGTGTGCACATTTATGTGAACACATATGCTACCATTCTAGTATATCATTTTGTGTCTTAAGGCACACAAACAATTCCATGGTAGACATGAATAGGGAATGAAGTTAGACCAATTGCTAGATTCTTCCTTGGGACCTGGGCTCCAGGAACTCAGCACCTGAAGGTTGTCTTGGGCCTCCGGAAACAGTACCCAATCAAGCCCTAGCTAGGCATAACTAGAAGACTGCCAAGCCAATGCAAAGAGACCCAGGACTATCTCCATTTCCATTCAAGATGTAATGCTTTGGACATCCACAAGCATAAAGTAAGCACCTACTGTATGCCTCAGGGCCAGGAAAAAAATAGATGAAATCTATCAACGTAAAGAACAGCCGGAAGCTATCATGAGCAACAAATACTAAAGGCCTGACCACAGCCTCACTCCAGATCCCCAAGACAGTCTCTTCCAGACAGCAATGTCACAAGGGAAAGAGAGGATGTGTAGGAAGACAGGAATGGGCTTTTATGTGAGAAATAACAGATTTAAAGCAATCTAAAAGAAATCCAGGCTGGGAGACCAGGCCTTGTGTCCATGCTCGGTAGAGTCACCAGACCTGACAGAGAGCCCTGGGATTCCCACACTTGGGCTTGCTTGCTTGCTTGCTTGCTTTTTTGTGTGGTCTTTTTGAGACAGGGTTTCGCTATGCAGTTCAGGCTGGCCTTGAGCTCACTTTGTAGCCTGAGCTGGTCTCACTCACAATGATCCTCCTGCCTCAGCCTCCCAAGTGCTGGGATTACAGGTGTGTACCACCACACCCAGAAATTGGACTTTCTTGTCATGGGTAGGTTCAGCTGCAGCCAGCTTGGGGCACATGAATTCTCTGAAATTAATGTAAGATCAGAAAAGTCTCATTGGAAACCTGCCATGTGCCACAAAGGAGGGAAGAGGAGATCCAGCAATTATTGACGATGCTTCCCACAGAAATGAAACATTTCTTTTAAATTATGACAAATATTCAAGCCACTCTCCTCTACATATGTTCTTACAAGCTAATGTTTCTCTCAGGAAGTAGCAGAGCTGAGTATATTTGCTGTAGTATAAATTTTATGGGCTATTGGCTCAGCTCTCACCTATCCTGCACCTGCCCACCTCATCTAGAGTGATGTCCAGGCAGCCATGTTGCTCTATACCCTCTGTACCCTTCTGTACCCTTAGTCATTAGATAGCTCATGACTAAAGGGACGCATAGTGTGCCTTCGGTGAGGCATCCTCTGCAACTTCTCTGCGCCCAGATTCAGAGAAACCCTTGTACTTCCTGTCTCACTGTCAGTCCTAGAAATTCCATTGTGAACTCAATACATCGACTGTTGATTTTTCTATTTATGCCATCTATTCCCCTGACACTTTTATTTCATTCTTCATATCTGGCAAGGGAAAAGGGAGCTCGGGGAAGGTGCATTTCCCCTTTAAATACCAGGAAAGTTATGAATATATCTTTCCCAAACTGCCAAAATAATTGTTTCATTTACAGAACTGAAATTCTCCAGGGAGCGTCCCAGTGATGTTCTAAATTGCTAACATCAGATATGCAGAAAACAAATATGGAGCAATCCATATGCTCCCAATCCCGATTTTAGCATCTCAGCTCAACAAAAACTTACATTTCAATCACTTAAGTCAGTTTTGTATTATGAGGATGTGCAGGATTAGGGCTGGACCGAAGCCATGGCCGGGAACCTTCTGCAGAGGAGGGTTCTGTCTACACAGCCTGAGGCCCTGGTATAAGCTGCCACTTAGAGAGTTCATTTTAAATTAACACTTACAGGCTGCAGATCTCCAGCCCAAGGGGAAACCTGAGAAGGCACCACTTGGTGATTGCAGAAGGGGAAGTTGCCAAATTTTTCCCTCTTCTGTTTTATTACTACTCAGAAAGTCTTGTTACTTGGAGCGGGTGGGTAGCGTTGCGGCCTGGCCGAGAGCTTCCCACTTCTCAGGCTCCATTATGAAAACAGTGTGTGAGAGCAGGAAGGGCAGGTCAGGAGCTGGGCACGATGCAGATGACAACCAGCATTTACGTGACACACGACGTCTGGGCACTGTTCTCAGCATCTTGGGTGTGTAAACTCATTTGATCTTCAAAATGATCCTACCACTAGGTATCATTACTACCCCCACTTTACAGATGCGGGAACTAAGGCTGAGGAAGATGAGGGAACATATGCAGTAGGTGTAGCAAAACAACTGTTGCTTTTCTTGCCGGAAACCATCCCCCTTCTTCTGCTAATAATGGCTCAGTTTTCTTTAGGAGAACTCCCTTCCCCTCTGCACATTGCTTTGACGGGACAAGGGTCCTCTTGGACAAAAAGTTTCTATCTGATTCAGTGTTTTGGAGGGTGTGAGGGCAGACACTGTTTTTTTTTTTGTTTTTTTTTTTTTTTTACTCCTAAAACCTAGCACTGGGCACAATATAGGAGCTTAGTAAATATCTGAAGGACAGACAAATGAACATAGCATACCAGGTGTGATAGACTGAGGTCATGTTGTCTACTAGGTATGTGCTCAGGAGGTGTCCTGATTGGCCAAGCATGGGTCATGTGCTTAACCTAGACCAATCATGAACTCTTTTGGGATATGAATGGAATGAAAAGGGTACATAAGTTTTCTACAGCCGATGTAGTCTTGTCATTATGCTGCCTCTGTCCTGGACCTTGTTTCCAGAACTTCCTTGGCCCAGATGCTCACCTTTTCCTTCACTTAGCTGAGCTGTCCCTCTTCTCACGCATACATTCCCCTTCTTGCCTAATTGTGCCAGAACTGGTTTCTGTTGCCTGCAACCAAGTCATGCTTCTTTCTAACTGGAATATTTGTACCATTCATGACATGGCTATTCCCGGAAATTTTAATTAGAGGGGCACAAAGCAGCACTAAAGCCCAGGGTCTAAAACTAGGCATCACCACTTGCATGGAGTATTCATTTATCAAAGCAAATTAATACAGATTATTCACTGAGTGCTTCCAAGAGCCTGAGGGTCTGAGCTCCTTTCCTTAGATCAGTGATGGCAAACCCTTTAGAGCTTTCAATGACACAGGCAGCCCGCTGTGGCACGCATGACATAGGTTTCCCACCACTGCCATAGGTATTCCTTTTTAGTCATCATAGTAGAATAACATAGACATTATTGTGCCCACTTTACAGATGGGAAAACTAAGGCTCAAGGAGGTTAAATAATTTATCCAGGCATACAAACACTGTGAGTAGCATAGTTGGGGTTGAAATCATGTCTTCCTGAGAATAAAGCAAGTGCTCTCCATTGCATCACACAGCCCTAAGGGACCCGGGAGCTCAGCTCACTGGGTTGAGAAATCCAGGTATGAGGTCTTAGACAAAAGGACAGAGAAGTACTCAATGGAGGCTGAGTTCATTGTGGGCTTAACTAGCTCTAGGCCTGGGTACAGCAGACCAAGGAAGTCATTGTGGACTACACAATTCAATGCTTTTTTCCTATTATATAGAATATTGCTATATTTAAGGGAAATCGTATCTGAGTAAATATGGGCTCTAGGGATTGGCTGAACCTGTCATATTTCCCTTGCTTCAATGCTCCAAGCACCCCAAATCCCCAGCCATCACGGCCTATCGTACACACAATCTGTCATGCATACGGTCTGTCATGTACATGGTCTGTGACACTTCTGCGAACTCTGTCCGAAGGACAGCTCTCTCAAGTTCCACACGCCACAAGAGTCCATTCACACTCCACTAAAAACTCACTACAATTCATCAAGACCAGTGTAAAATGCTTAAGTCAAAAGCAGAGCATGACATCTCACGGCCCAGTAGAATCTTTCTTCCTTGACGCTGTGAATTGTCGACGTCTGCCCTTCGCATCCATTTCATATTTGATTTCCTTTTGAATAAACCCCTCCTGGTGCTTGGTTCATATGGCTGAGAAAGACTGACCTTAGTTCCTCTTCTTCTTTCCACGCAGTTGGGGCATCTGATTCAGGTCTGCCAAATAAGTCTGCCTTGTGGGCCCCCTAGCTACCGCTTTTTTTTGTTGTTGTTGTTTTTGGTTTTTTGTTTTTTTTTTTTTTTTTTTTTCCGGTACCAGGAATCAAACTCACGACCTTGCACTTGCCAGGCAGGCACTGTGCAGCTGAGCTAAATCCCTAGCCCCTAACCGCTTTTCATTCATATTTGGCACCCAAATGGTTTTATGTGACTCAAGTCCTAGGAATTTTTCTAGGCAAATGATAAATGAAATCCCCCTTCCCCTGGGATTTCCAACTGTCGGAAGACACACCCTAGAGCTACCTGTGAGTAAAGCTAACATGGGGGTGACAGAACTGCTGAGAAGTGAGGAGGAAAATGAAAACTCCTTGTACTATCTGAATCCCTGAATACAGCCACGCCTGAAGTCTATGACTTGGACTTTATAGAAACAAAGAAAGTCAAACGTTCCCATGTGTTCTTAAGCAAGTTGGGTTGCATCTGTAATTCTCCTAATGAAAAGGGAGCATTGACTCAACCAAGTTTTTTGGAAAGCATGTACCTACCCCAAATTTCTCCTATTGAATCCAAACCCTTAGTGCCCGAATATTAATTGGTCCAGAAATTAAAAAGCTTTAACATAAGAAAGGGAAAAACACAATTCATTCTCAAATAAGAATGTATTGGATAATTCTTTACAATAATCCCAACTAATGTACTAAAAATAATATACAGGAGGAAATAGCTATGTGTCTTGTACATTATGCAATATTTATTGAAAACCTACCAAGATCCCCCAGGCTTCTGGGGAGAAGATAGTAAACAGACCCAGAAAAAATAATTCCTGCCCTCATGGAATTTATATCTTAAGCAGATGAGAAAACAGCTAATAAACAAACATATAAATAAGTAAAGAGGACAAAGTGACAGAAAATGGCACAGGAGGTGATGCTAATGTAAGCAGACGGCCAGACTCTCTCTGATGGGGTGACTCTGATGCTGACCTAGCAGGGGACGAGTCTCCTAGGCAAAGGGAATAGCTAGATTAGAGGACCTGAGGCTGGCATGTGCGTGGCGTGCTCCAGGAACAGCACGCAGGCCGGTGTGGTTGGATCAGAATGAGTAAAGGAACAGGAATAGAAGGCAAGTACAAAAGGTAGCCAGAGCCAGGTCATCAGGGCCTTGCTGGGCCCAGGCGGACTTTGGGTTTGATTCTTCCGGGATGAGAAAGCACTGATAGGTATGAGGCAGAACTGCAAGATCAAGTTCACACGTTAGAGGATCACCTCTAGAGCTGAGAAGATCGACACAAAGAGAGCAGGAGACGCAGCAGCGAGATCTAGCACGAGGGTACAGCAGTCCAGGGAGAGGAGATGTAGCCCCAGGGGTTGAGGTAGAGACCAGAAGTAGGGGAATTCTGCATGCATTCTGAAGGTAGACTCACTTAGGTTTGCAGTTAGATGTTGAATATCAAAAAAGAAAAGAATCAAGGATGATGACAATGTCAAGATTTTAACTGGAGCCTATAAAGATGAACAAAGATGCCACTCACTGAAACATAGAAGATGGTAGGAAGAACAGGTCGGGGGTCAAGGGTTTAGTCTTGCAGGCCAGGGGTTATAGCTCAACAGCACAGTGCCTGCCTGGTAAGCGCAAGGTCCTGAGTTCAATTCCTGGTACAAAACAAACAAACAAACAAACAAAAAACCTAAAAAAAAAAAAAGAGTATAGTCTTAGACATCTACTTTGTGAAACTGTGGTAAAATTTATGAGGTAGGATCAAACAATATGGTGACTATGTAAATTTTTTTAAATTACTGTAAAAGATACACTGCTATTAATCCCTCATGAAAAGATTCCCCCTTGCTCCAAACATACTTATCCCATCATTCTTGCCATTTTGTAAAGCAGTTTTGGAAGTTCTCAATGTTGAGTGCCTTTAGTTATAGTGTGGTGGGTGCCTCAGTGTCGTGAACTGATTCAAAACATTTAGTTTCCATGGCCATTTTGACTCTGGGAAAGAGAGTCCAGTGGATAAGGACACATCGGGATGATTTTATCTGACACAAATGGCCATAAACATTTACAATCAATTCAGGATATCAGGAAAAACACTCATAAAAGATGACTTCCAGAACTGCTTCAGGATGGGGCAAGAAGAATTAAGTAAGTGTGTTCAAGGCGAGGGAGGGTATTTTGAGGAAGACTAGCAGCAATGTATCTTTTATGTAATAAATTTTATTTTTATTTAGACATTCACTATATTTTTATCATATCCCATATATAACATAAAATTTACCTTTAAGCCATTGTGAAGTGTACAAATGAGTGTACAAGTGAGTGGGATATTCATAGTATTGTGACCATCATCACCACCAAGTTCTCAAAGACAGATTTTTTTTTTTTTTTTTTTTTTTTGGTTTTTCTCCAGTACTGGGAACCGAACTCACGACCTTGCGCTTGCCAGGCAGGCGCTTTTGCCGCTGAGCTAAATCCCCAGCCCCTCAAAGACAGATTTTGTACCCATTGAACACTAATCCCCTGTTATTCTCTCTCCCTCCCGCCCCTGGTAATTTCTATTTTGCCATCTGTTGCTACTGGACATGCAAGTTTCAGATGCCTACCATACATCCAAGGGAAGTTACTGGAAGGCAGAACCACTGATTCTGGAGAAAAGGAACTGGAGAGACCAAAGCGGGAAGCATCAGTGTGTGAGGCAGTGTGTACACAATTCCTCCTGGTGGATGGAATGTCTGGCTTCTGCTTCTCTTTCTCCTGTGCAGCCCAGAAAATGAACATGGTACCAGACACAGTACCTTGCATAGAGCAACGCCCCAATACATATTTGTTCCATAGAGAAACTCAACACTTTGCCCTCTTGTTTGTGGGAAGAGCCATTCCCTGAATAAGAACTGTCAATAGTGTATACCTTTAAAATAAATAGCTCTCTTTCTTGACAATGAAAGTCTGAATAAATTTGAAAATGCACAGCGCTTCTTTTGCAATTTGCAGAGATAATGCCTGACTTGTGATCTCTTTGGATGATGATTGTGCCAAAATCCAGCACCACCTGACACCATGCCATGTTACATAAACAGAACGGGAATGACACGGCCAGATGCGGCATGTCACAGTGAGGATCAATCAGCCTGGAAAATAGGAGAAGAGGCTCTGTCTAAAACCGGGCGTTCAGAGTGTGCTTCGGAATTGCCAACTTCTATTCAAATTACTCTGGTGGCACTGGAAGAGAAATGTGGTTGTGCAAGGAGGTAAAGTTATGGCTACCAAGATGAGATTCAGACAGCAATTTATCTTCAGCCTGCAAATGTTTTTTACACAGAAAAGTCTTCAAGCGCTGGATCTTGATAATCTCAGTTGCAAGCAAGTATTTAGGATCTGCTGGTCCTAAGTGAGCAGCAATCCCCTGGCATATCTAATGCATAATTCAAGTGTACAGATAGGGAAATTTATCTCTAGGTGATAACACGGGAATCAGCATTTCCAGCCACCAGCCATAAATTTAGGGATATACACTTGGTAAAGAAAGACTTCAGTCTCTGTCTCAGCTGTGTATTACCTTCATTCCCTTTGCTGTCTCGGTCTTTTTGTCTCTCTGTCTCTGTCTTTGTCTGTCCCTCTCTCAATACTGAGGAATGAACACAGGACCTTCCTATTAAACTATTTTTCCAGCCATGTTTTACCTTGCTAAATTGCCCAGGCTGGACTTGAACTTGCTATCCTCCTGCCTCAGCCTCCAAGAATTCTGAGATTACAGGCATAGAATCTATTTCTTCTTTTTCTCCTTCTTCTTTTTTCTTTTGCAGTATTGGAGCTCAAAACTAGGGCCTTGTGCACGGTAGGCAAGTATTCTCTTGACATCTGCCCCCTCACTGCCTCTGTAATTAACCACAGGTTCTTTTTTTTTTTTTTTTTTTTGAGACAGGGTCTCACCATGTAGTTCAGACTAGACCAGCCTTAAACTTACTATGTAGCCCACACTGGTCTTGAACTTGCAGCGATCCTCCTGCCTCAGCCTCTCAAGTGCTGGGATTACAGATGTGTGCCACCAGGCCTGGCCCTAACCACAGGTTCCTAATCTACTAGGGCCACAGCTACCGCCTTAAAATCTAATTGATTCAGCCTTTGAATCATAAATGGAGGTTGTGAAACTTAAAGTAGCGAGATGCAAGATGGACAAATCCTCACAGACTCCACTTTCCACCTCGCACTGGGGAGTGAAACCTGTTCACGCTCCGGTCATGAGTGTTTCCTCCCACTCGTCACACCTTCCTAAGTCCACACCGGCTGTGTTGGTGGCTGGTAAAGTATCTATTTACATTTGAACTTAATAATAGCTGAAGAAACCAAAGACTTTCTGAAAGGCATGTAAGAATTTCCAAGTACTTGGAAACTGAACTTTGAAAGCTAGGATATATCTGACTACTTAAAAAACTTACCTATTCAATTAAAAGACTTAATCCAATTCAAATGTAGAGGGGAAGATGAACTCACCTCCTCCCCAGTATGTCACCATGTTCAGAACTTCCTCCCTAAATCAGAAGATGGCAGAACCAGTGTTTCTCTATACTTTTCTTTTTTAATAGTGGCAAATCTATCCAGACTAGATTCCATGAAATATTTTACCCTCATGCTATTCTGAGTCACCATCTACCTCTAGATATTAATTTATTGGGATATGTGGGCCCCCACCTGTCTCCAATAATAATAGAAAAAGATCATTTTTATTGCTATTGCATCATGAAAATACTTACAGACAAAATTAAATGCTAAAATTCTTGCTTCTGAATGTTGGCAAAACATGGGATTTTTCTTTCTAATGATAGTCAATGAAGAAAACTAACATGTCCCTGGTGATGTACCAATAGCATTTTCTAACAAATTCCATTGCAAAACTGAAAGCCAGAAATCTTTTCCAACAGACAGAATAATTTCACTTGCCCTGAGGTTTTTGAATGACCCATATATTTGATGTAAAGCTATATTTCAGTAATGTGTCCAATTTTTAAAACAATTTTTAAGTTATCATGGCCCTATTAAGCACCGCTGATGGCCACTATTAGTGGAAAATTTAACCTTGATGTTTCCCACTACCGTGGCTTGGCGTATGTCACAATCCATTATCAATTGGTGACTCTCAGCCATACAAGGTATTTTTATTTAACCAAATCAAACAGCTTTTTAGTGTTTGCTCAGGAAATAATTAATGCAATAAGAAGGCTTTAAATATATTTTAAGGCCATGAACTCTCCCTCTTCCATTTTATTATTGGAAGTACATAGAAGACACAGCATGTTCTAGGAAGTCCAAATGGAGATGATTTAAAATATCTACGTTGCATGTCACTATTCATGAATTGTTCAAACTTTAGCAACTGCATCTTAGCCTCTGGGCATTCGAGTGAGGCTTTGGCATAGATAAAAAGGAAGAACATATTTCCTTCCAGGAGATAGGAGATGGTTTTGACAAGTAGTCCGGTTATCTACGATACCACGCACAAATGGGAAATTATGGTCATTAACATTGAAAACATGGTAGGTTAGGGTAATTGATAGCCTTAAAAGCTTGGTAATAAGATCGCTTTAATTTGGAAGGTAATGAGGAACTATAGGACAACCATGTAAACAACACAGTCTTTGCTGGCTTTTAGGATCTCTAATCTCTTACTGTATGGGGTACACCAGAGAGACAAGAGCTTGAAAGAGAAGCCAGTGGGAACAAGAGTGAGTAAGCATTGTCACCAGGGAGAAAAGAATCATGAGGGTGATGGACCCTACTAGCCTGGGGACAGACGGGACAAGGAGAACGGCAGGTCACAGGTGTCTGGCTTTGGTTTACTGCAGGAAGAAGGAAGTAGGAAGAAGAGCTAGTGTGGATGAGAGAGGCACGGCAGGGCTCTAACTTTGGGAAGCTGACTTTGAGGAAGCCAAGGAATATCCAACTGGAAGCTGGAGTCTTGTCTCTGAGGATAAAACACATCCAGGAAAATCTAGACTGCAGAATGGCCAAGATGGATGTGGGAGAGATCACAGAAGCAGAGTGTTGAGAAGAAGAAAGCTGAGGCCAGAACTTTGCAGGAGGAAAATGGGGAGCACGGAGTGTCATGGACACAGGGGAAGGAGCGGTGCAAATGACGCAGGTTAATTCAAGAAGAAGATGCAGAAAGCGTCCACTGAGTGTATTATCAGCAGCTTGACTTACTTCTGTTGGGTCAGACTAAAAGTGAATGAGAGAGCACATCGTTACTTGTGCCTCTTCAGAGAGGACCAGGTGACAGGAAGAAGGCAGGAGCGACGCATGAGGGCCCCCTGGGACTGCAGATATTACCAGGAAGGAACAGAAGAACAGGCGCCCTCCACGGTCTGGGTGGTAAGGTGACTTTACTCTATCCAGTGCACAGCTGGAACACCTGGCCATGGACGCTTAGCATAAGAACAGTACCATCAGAACCAGAATGGAAATGATAAAAATTATTAAAAACAAGGCCAAAACTGTGTGGGGGTAGCTGAGGAGGATGAGG
>NW_004955421.1:16381610-16446428 GCF_000276665.1 Chinchilla lanigera | reverse complement strand
TATATATATATACACACATATATGGGGTTTTTTGTTTGTGTGTTTTTCTTTGGCTACATACATCAAAACAACATATATGTAGCTTGGAGTGACTATTGAACTGATCACAAGTAATACGTTTTATATGGAATTTTCTACATACTGAATTTCCAAATATTTCATATATACAGCTTTTTTTTTTCCGATTTACTTTGATAAATGACATGATGTGTGGCCCTCTGCCACTTGGCAGCAACCCAGAGGAACGGCTTGGTGGTGGCTCCTTCCTGGGTGGCCTAGGCACTCTCCAGGTGCCAGGCCCTCCCCACTTCCTGATTTTTACCCCCAACTAGTCCCATTCACGTTGTTCCCTTGCCCACTTTAATACTACGTGATTTTGCAACCCCTGGACTGAAATGTCTCATTGGTAAGTGAGAAGAAAAAAGAAAAAAGCAATGAACATAGAAGGGATATGATTTCAAAGACTCCCTTTAAAAAAAAAAATAATCCATAGAATTTGAATGTAACTTCTACATTATAATTTCTCCAAAAATATAAACATGTGCATACAATATAAATATAGACCTGCATCCCATTATTCGTGATTCTGAAATACACAGGCCCTAAGGCACAACATCTTATTAATAAAGATTAGCTCAACGTTGGCGAGACTTGAGTCAGTGTGGGGCTCTTCCTAGAGTTTACTGATCCCGCTTAGTGTGACTGTTCACAGGCTCCGCTGCTGAGATATTAATGCACCAGTTATAGCGTGCAATGACATGGCAGGTACACCACAGTACTCTGCTAACCCCCTCCCATATCCTAAGATCTGGCACCAAAGTTTTGGGTAAGAGATTAGGATCCTTAGATATTAACTTTCAAGTACTTATGAACTGACATATAAGTGTCTCCATTTGAGAAAAAGACAAAAGTACCTTGTTGGGGCACAAAGGGAAAAATCTAAAACATCATTTTCAAGCTAGCGTTTATGAAGACAATGAGCAGCAGTGGGCGGCGGGGAGTAATCCAGTCTTCTCAAATAAGCAAGTAGTTGGAGGAACAAAGCTTGCCTGTGATTTCACAACAGATTTTTGCCAACAGAGAGCAGAAGACATGAGTTGATTAAGAAGCAAGTTGTTTCTCTTTTTCCTGTCCTCAGACAAACCTCCTCTCCACGCTCCTCATGCACCGAGAAGCTGACGTCTCTACACCACCTCGATTTTATGAGGGGAGGTGAGGAGCGACCACCATTCTCAGGTCTACTTGCTGGAGTCAGGTGGGTCCTCACTCCACTTCTATTCGGCGAGCTCTCCAGCATGCAGCTGGTCCAAGAAGCCAGCTAGGCCTGTCTTCTCTACAGTCGAGGTTTAACTCACTGGAGAGTTAGTGTGCCAGTTTGAGGTCAGCTTGAAGTCAGGTTCAGTGGGCTCCCACGACCACCTCAGCACGCTCAGGCTTGCTACACTGCAGCATCCTGGACACGTTTCTGACTGGACCCTGACTGGTACTTTCAGTTGCTTGATGTTCCCTCTACTTTTTCAACTAGCATGGAGGGAAAATCATTGCAATAAGGAGCCCGATGTTACCGCATAAAGCTAGGCTCCCCCATGACCTCCTCCTAGTCAAGGAGTCAGGCTCTTTGTTGCAGGGATGCAAAACATTTCAGAGAGGCATCTTATGCGTGGCCCAGCAGCACCCTGTATCTCTCCCCTGAGTCTGTGGCACTGAATATGGCCTGGATACGTGCTTGCTAAGCAGAGGAAAGCACGTGCTTTGTTTCACGCCAAGCCAAAGAGTCAGAGAGAGCACCACTCGGTATCACAATAGCCCAAGGTCTCCAAGAAACTGATTCTTTAAAAAAAGCTTTTCTATGAAACCAGACAACATACTGGCAAGGTTGTAGTTTTCAACTGCACCTGAAACTAAGGAGCCCTACAGAGGAATTTGGATGGTTTCTCTTCCCTTTCTCCTCTTTTACTCTCTAAGGAATTGCCACTAAATCAGGACCCACTGGCAGAGATAGCACAGGCTGAGCCTTTTGCAAACAGGGCACAGAGACCAAAAAAAAAAAAGCCTCATTGCATCAATATCCCAGAATATTTCTTATTCCCTGATGCCCGTCTGTAGAAGGCAATGCTCACTCTGTGACAAACGAGGGGACAAATGGGCTGGCACCAGCATTCGGATTCCACAGCCAGGCCCTGTAGGGTTGGCGATGTCACTGAAACTATTTACATCCTCCTGCAACCTCGCAGAAGAAAGCAGCGAAGGATGGGAAAGAACTTAAACACGCTCTTCACTTTGTTCCTAACGTTATACCCCGGACAGAACCAAGAATGGAGAAAAACACCTTCCGTGTGTGTGTGTGTGTGTGTGTGCGCGCGCGCGCCTCTGCTTGTGCCTGTGGTCTGCTTTGATTTTTCTTATTATTTTAGAAATCTTTTCTTTTGGGCTCTATTTAAATGCATTGTCTCTGAAAAACGTTGGACTGCTTCAAGTCCAATGTGGATAGAAGACGCTCTTACTGTGTTTCCTCATTAGCACACCGCCGTGGACTGAGTCCTGTACGCTTACCTGCAGATCTGGGAAGTACTGTTCATTTTCCCAGTCCTTAAGCCAGACTCGCCTCTTCCCATAATTTATGTTACACTGCCATCTTATGGTAGTTTATGACTACCGTTTATGGACAGAAAAACTCTGGCTTTCCTGCTCATGTTTTAAAGAAATATATGGTTTTAAAAATCATCTTTAACTAATCACACCAGATAAATACGTCAAACCAGCGGTCTATAAATCCAAAAAGTGTTTTAATGTGGTCTACCAAGGGCCAAATACTACAGTAGCCTCTGAATAGCCACACAAACCTTAAGGGCAACCGATGAATATTTGAAAAGGCATTTATGCTCCCGTTCAGTGACAATCCCTGCACGATCCAACGTTTCAGAAGCAGCGTTCTTTGTGAGTGCTGTGACGCATTTGGGAAGAATATCAGAAGGAAAGTCTGTTCTAAGTCAGTGATTTGTGACCCAGAATTTTCTGCTCTTGGTTCTCATCATGCACCATTTTCTCCCTCTGCATCTCCAAAAAAACCTCGCACAACTCTCCGGGCCCGTATCAACACGACAGGAGGGAAAACCAGCCCCACTTCAGCCCCACCATTTGCAAATGTATTTCAGGGCCAGGCTTAATTCTAGGAGAAGACTTCTTGGAGGAGCCTCCTTCCGGAAGTCTGCCTGCCAATTTCTGGAGGCTTAAAGCTTATTTCCTCTCTCTCCTCCAGGTTTCTTTCCACCCACAAAGTCAACGTGCATTGCAAAGGGGCCTGAATTTAATTCCATCACCCGAACTTGCCAGTTCTGCGGCTGCACCACGAGTCACTCTCCAGAACACACAGGGAAAGATGATTTTCATTCCAGGTCTGTCTGGGGGGTCCCGGGCAAATGAAAGCAGTTCATGAGATGGAGATGTGGGAGGCTCTGGAGCATGTGCAAGGCTTTTATGAAAGCAAATGCCCCCTCTTCTTAAGGGACAGCACAGTCCAATAGCTAGCGCAGTGATCAACTCCCACGTCTGAGAAGTCTTTCTGTGGGCACTGCATCCCTCTCCAGGCTGCCCCACCAAATGTCTCATCCCTCCTGTCGGACGGAGATGAAAGGTCCCAGGAGTCAGTGCAAGACACGCAGGGCATCCTACAGTCTCCAGTCTACGGACACCTTCTTTTCTCTTTGTAAGGAAGATACAGAACTCATCGCGATTCATTATGAGCGCAGAAACATTAATATGCATTTAACCAGATGCAAAAGAACAACTTTGGAACAAAGGCAGTTTAGAACAAGGCATTTGAATGTCAAATATTTCTCAGCTTCTTCCTGCCCGGTTACAATGGAGATGCTTTCCTTTTTAACTGCTCCATTTTCAATAATTGTAGGGATCACAATTTCAAGTTAAACATTCTTAATAAACCACAGTGGGTTTTGTTTGCTTGCTTTCCGCTGCTTTTATTCTCTCACTTGTCCCCTTTCCTGTCCCCTGGTCCACCCCATGCCTGTTTTACTTTTATACTTACCTTTGGTGACCTGTGCCCCTCTGCTGCTAGGGGGCTGTTCTTGCTGTCGTTCCTGCACTGAGACTGCTCTTCTCTCTTCAACTCTCATGCCCTCATCAGCAGGGCGTGCCTGGTGCCCACATTCCCCCCACCTTTGGTTGACTACGGGTTTGTGCGTCTGCTATTGTACTCCCTCCCTGCCTCCCCTTTAATCAGAAGAACACCATTAGACTCCGACACATTCTGCTCAGTATCTGAACTACCCATACCCATTAGGAATTCTAAAAGTGCAGATCGACTCTCCAGAATGACTCCTTACAGATGCAAAAGTGACATCACGGGTTGCCTCACCCCCACCCTACCTCCCAACATGTATGGGTTTTCATTGCTGTTCCAATTTAAATTTCTCAGTTTACCACCCAAAAGAGACGATTTTTCTAATATCCATCCTGCAAACTCCATCTGGGATCCCCCATACAAGCTGTGTCCTTCTGCCTCTCTCACAGGCAGGAATTGTAAGTCTGCAAAGGCAGCAGGACAAGGCTAGACCTTCCCGGTCCTGAACCATGAGAATGTTAATGCCTGGAAACATACAAGGAAACGGAACAGGGAAGATGAAATAAATGCCCACCTACAAGTGATATCTCCCCCATCCAGCCTGCTGACCCAGTGCAAATCACCTCGGGAAAGTCCAAGTTACAGTCCTCAAAAAAACCAGAAGCGAGGAACATGTATTATAACCACAATTATCCCACGGTGTTCACGCGCTGCAGGATTACTATCCTTCCAAGCATTCGGCCTAGTGTCTTGTGTGAACAGAGAACCAGAT
Organism: Chinchilla lanigera; assembly: GCF_000276665.1. Lineage (NCBI taxonomy): Eukaryota > Metazoa > Chordata > Mammalia > Rodentia > Chinchillidae > Chinchilla > Chinchilla lanigera. The sequence goes on along the minus strand of NW_004955421.1, from coordinate 16,441,575 downwards.
GGGAGTTTTGGGGGCTAAAATGGATACACCAATTATTTATAGATTCGGACTGAAAATCATGTGAACCGCCTTCTGTGGAGTTCCATCTTCTGAGAACAGACTTGAAATAGACATAGTTGTGGAAAGTCTTAGCATCATTTAGAATACTCCTGAACAGGATATTGTAAGTAGGGGAGGGTGGAGTTAAGCCTAAAGAATTTTAGAAGGCCCTTTAGAAATAAGGGCAGAGTTTTAGGACTCACTCCTAGAAATTTCCAGAATGAGACCAGGGGTTAAATTTTGTATCCTATTGTTTTAGTACCATCATCCTTTAGATTTTTTTCTTTTTTTTTTTTTGCCTTGCCAGAAAGACCGTTCAAGCACAATGTGACTGATTGTGCAGAGAGATGTCACCAGCTCTGTAGGAAAAGGGAGTTGTTGCTCGTGCTTTAGATGATACACACTCAATGAACATTTATTCAAGGGATGAAAGAATAAAAATCAGACCTTCTGTTATTTGTGCTACATATCTGGCTATGTATTGTTTGAAGACATTTTCTTAAATTCTCCAGTTTACTTTTGTTAACTTTGACACGTATTTAGGTTGTGTTTGTTTGTTTTGGAGGGAGGGCAACACTTCCTGCAGGATTCCTTTGTTCCAGCTCCTGTACTTAACACTCTGCTTCATTTCAACCTCAAGCAACCAAAAATCCTTTACATTTGACTACAGAATCATAAGCTGCCTGAGAGGTTAACTAGCTTGTGCTGGGTTCCCCAAACAACTAACCCCACAGCCCAAGCCCCAGTGGCTCTCAAACACAGTCTGTTCTGCTGGGATTCAGAATTAAGAAATGAGAAATGCTGCCTGGTGTTAATACTCATAAGTCTAAGCATCAAGATGGAGGAAATATTTGGAGAGTGGCTGAGGCCGTTAAAATTTCTTTGGGATGCTTATATTCTCATAGCCAAAAAAACCATTTAAGAGAATCAGAGAAAGCCTTTGCTTGCAATTTTTAAAAAAAATTTATTTTTCTTTGACACACAGAATCTTCTGGAAGACAGAGACCAGGGTCGCATAGCTAACTCCAGACTGCTCTTGCAGTCTCTCCCTTCCATGAACAGGCTCACTTGGCTCACAACTACTTAAACAGCTTGGAAGAAAAGGACAATTCAGAAATGGATTTATATTTGATAACATTTGAGTTATGATGCTTGTTCTAAAATAAGCTCCTTGTACTGATTTTTTTGGTTGATAATCATTTGAACATATATAACATCACTAAACATGTGGGAAATTAATAGCTCTGCCCTTGAAAAAAGTCTTCTTTTATCAGAAAGTGAATTTTTTTTCACATTATCTGAACTTGCCTGAAATCAAAACAAATTTTTACATTATCCTGGTTCATTGCATTTCTCAGGAGTGAGAGCTCTTGGACAGTTTTCTAGGTGAAAAGGGAACACCGGTATTCCAGGGTACCAGCCCACTGGCAACACACATTCACTGGGCCACCTAAAGTAATCTTGAGAACTGACAGTGTAGGCCTTCTGCTGCCTGTGCTTTCAATAATGTCCCCTGAAATAAGTAAATTTTTCAGAAATTATCATAAAGCAGGCACTCAACTGATATAGTCACTTTCTATGGGGGTTATTTTCCAGTCAATCACCTAAAATTAGAGCCCTCGTTTTTAAGTTCAGAAAGTTGAAAATGTGACAAGACAATTTTCCTCCGAGTTCAGATCCCCCTCTGCTGCCATTTATTTTCCCACCGTCACGGCACAAGGGTTGTGGCACTGAGTGGTGTGTGTGTGTGTATGTGTGTGTGTGTGTGTTCTGTCTGTTCTTTGTACTTCAAGTGAACACCACTTTAGATCATCTTCGACAAGAGAGTAAAGGTTATCATTAGTGTGTTGAATAATGGATGGGGTCCATTGTATTTTCTTGCTTAGGAAAATAAATCATCCTGAGAACTTTTATTATGTCCTATGCAAAATGGAAGCACATCAGCGCTTGTTATGTTTTCCTCTCCCGAGTCGGTTTGGCAGGGCGCCTTGGGCTGCAAAGAACAGGCAGGGGTTGCCAAGCAAGGGCCGCTTGGTTCTATGCCCGTTCCTCTAGGGGATGTAAACATCCTGTCCTGGAATACTTCACCAACCTGTAGCTAGAAAACTCCCGCGCACAACGGGAAACCATGAGTCACAGCACCAGAAGGCCCTGCTGGGTATCGGGAGGTCAAATGTTTAGGCTTCAGCTACCACCCCAGCCCTACTTGGGACAGCACCAAACTCAGTGGAGAAACAATCTGTACAGAAGTCAAGTGCAAGAGAAGGACAAAGAAGTCTAAGATTCATGGGGGATCCACCAGACCCATGCTCAGCACTGCTGGGCATTTTCACGTGCATGCTCTCTAGGTGTACTATATTGGGTAGGGCTGCTCAGTTGGATCCCCCTCTGAGGTGCATCTGGGCCCACTACTCTTGAGCTGTGCTCTGTTGGGCAATTTGCTCAATTTTCAGTATTTTCATTGGCCAGTGGGGGATGGACAAATTAAAATAACCTTTTATACCACATAGGCAGGAGCAGGTGCTCTAAGTCTGAGGGTAAACTTCTCCCACAGTCATAGCTGAATCAGCTCCTTCCTGGGGAACCACTCCGTTCTCAGGACTGTCCTATAACCTAGAAACAGTGGAGACTCAGAGGCCTCAAGGGCCCCTCCAGGACAAGGGCTGGTTTGTTGTCACTGACAGGTCCTCACATTATACCAATGGTGCCACAGAGCTATCATACACACAGAGGTGGTGTCTACAAAGCCCATCACGTGGTAAGTCCTAAGCAAATGCTAACTAAAATTATGCCCCTTATTCATGTGGGGAAAGCCAGGTGAAACAGCAGAGGTGAAGCTGTGATATAGAACCAGATACAAATCTAAGGGTCTTGGACTCAGAAGCTCATGTCTTAACCAGGATGCATCAATCTGAGAATAATAAGAGCTCATAAAGTGATGGCATGAAAGAGATTCCCTATTAGGGCAAGCCGCTGCTTCCAATAGGTTTCAGATGTCTGTTCTTGAATGTTGCCCTTGAGGATTTGTTAAAGAGGCCGGCATGGACCCAGTTGTTGATGGGAATGTTTTAATTATGTTATCAAACTTACTAGGTATATGGAAATTACTTTGCTCAATTCTGAGTGGAATGGACTGCTCTCAGCAGCAGGATTGAGTTTGACAAGGGTAGAGCTAGCCTTCTTGAGTGTAAGTGGACATAATGCTAGGTTTAGATTGTAACTCTGCAGATCTCCATGATCTGGCGGGCGGCAGATTCATGAAAAGATCCAATACCTCATGTCGTATTGCCAGCAACATTATTTCTTTTAAAACTTTTATCAAGGAAGAATACTGCCAGTATACATGAAACAGCATAATAGCCCAGCCATTGGAAATGTGATTCTCATGTTTTGGTCACGACAAAGATCCTGGATCCTGGTCTGCAGAACAGTCTTCCGACTCTGTGTCCTGCTTTCTGATCAGTGATTAGCACCTGAACATGAAAAAGTCACCTGGAGACAGGGGAGTGGTTCTGTGGGAATTAAATTTTGTAAAGGGAAATGAGAAGAGATAGGAACTTTACTAGGAAAGGCAAGTGTGTAGGTTATTCCAAAAGTAATCTAAGACATTGCTGTTTGATGTATGGCTCATAGATCAACATCAGCGTCACCTAAAAGCTGTCAGAAATCAGAATCTGAGGGCCACCTGGTCCTAAGCACCAGCATGTGTATTTTAATCAGACCCAGGCAGTTTGTATGCACATGGCCGCTGGAGAAGCTCTGCTGTCGGGGCCCGGCTCTGCTCACGCTTGGTGGGCAGGAGGTGGTAGGGGGTGGTGTGAGCAGAAAATGAAGCTGGAAGAGATGGGAAGGTGCCCAAGTGTTTGCCTGGGAGGTTATCCTGTCTGAATAGGCTAGAGGGAAAAAAATGTGCTCCTGGATGATGAGCAGGCTGTGGCTGCAGTTGCACACAGCATGACGGCCAGCTGTGCATAAAAAGTGAAGCTGGAAAAAAAAAATAGAAAGAAACAAAGCAAAGACATACCGCAGCAGTGCAGAATGGCTGTGGAGGCTCAGAGCAGCCAGGTGTTTAAGCGGGAAAGCCAGTCGCAAAGATCAAAGGCGAGTGGATTGTAAAAGAGAACATCTTGCCCGCCAAACCCAGGCCCTCTGAGCGGGGAGAGGGCACCATGTGAACAGACCAGATGGTACAGCCCAGGGATCGCATAGCCCAGAATGCACGCGCCCAAATTGGTCCGCAGCATCACAGCCTCCTCATGTGCCAGGCCCACCGCTAAATACACACCAGTTTGGTGGGCTCAGCAGGCAGATGTGAAAGAAGTCCTTGGGACACCCTGCTGGGGTAGTACGGCACTTTCTGCCCCTGTGGTAAGTCGGCAGTAACTAATTATAGGACAGATGCTGAAGGCCCAAAAGTAAGTTCTCTGTTGAGGATACCAGAGAATGCAGGCTTTGGAGAGGGCCGTGTGAGTGCTTCATGTGGGCTAGTCTGGGCCATGACAGGTGACACCTCCTGCAGGCCTGACCCAGGGCATGAAAGTTATTTTTGTAAAGAGGACAGGGTGGCTCCAGCTCCAACTTTCCACCACCCACTGCCTGCCTGCATTCCCCTTCCGGCACCCTGACACCATCTCTCCCCCGTCAGCCCAGCGGAATCGGATATGGGCAGCTCATCAACTTGGGAATTTTCCACAAGTATAAGCTGGTCTCCTCTTAATTGCCCCCACAGAGATTTTCATAAATACTTTAAAATATAATAATTATTATTGTTATTTTCCTTTGTTCTTCTAGATGGCACTTTTCCTTCAAGCAGCTCAAAGAACTATTCTGCAGTTATCCAATTAATCTGTACAAAATTCTTATGAAGAAGGTGGGTGGTAGTATCTCTCCATTTCTGAAGGAGAAGGAAGAAAAAAGAGTGAGGTTAAAGGGATCACAGGAAAATGGGGGCAGCCCTGAAATGGAAACTAGGAACCTCTCTTCCCAGCGGTCCTTGATGACTACGTTTATCGTCATCCAAAGTGCACAGGTCTCTAGGTTAGGTGTAAGTTCTGTTCAGACCTTGATGCTGCCTCTTGGTGAGAGTATCACTTGTGTAAGACATTTCAACTTCCTGGCCTCAGTCTCCCCATCTATCAAAGTTGAAGATACCCCAATAAGATGTGCCATAGCAAGGACTGCTCGGCTCCTCAGGCAAGGCTCTAGGCAGCTGTGTGCACCCTCTTTCCAGAGCCCTCACCTCCGGGGTGGGCCTGGCACTGGAATCCAGTCCCCAAAGGGCTCTTTGGCAATGTGAGGCCCTAGGCAGGTTTCTCTATTGCAGACTATGTGGGACATTTTAGTACGACATGGAGCAAGAGGGCTGAAGGCAAGCTTAAGAGATAGACAGCCCAGTTCAGGTCCGGGTTCCAAGGCACTCTGAGCCCCTATTTCCTTATCTATGAAAGGAGGCTAGTGACGATTCAATGAGATAGTTCGTGAAAAGGGCCTGGTGTCCAGCTGGTGCTCAGTAAATTCTCTGAGAGTGGCGTGGAGCCAGGGCTGGGGAGTCGGGATGTGTATACCTGAATCCTGGCTCACTGCTTTTTAGTTTTGTTACTGTGAACAACTCACTTCACCTCACTGGATAAAGAAGCTTCCTATGAGATTATGCAAGTTAACACATGTCGCTTATAAGAATCTCAAACAGAGGCCATGCCTGTTAAATATTATTAATTGTATTTCAGTCATTGCTTAATTTCTTGCTTCTATTCTGTGTGGAATCACAAACGCTGACCTGCACCCGAGCAGGGCAATTACTCCACAATGTAATATAAAGGGGAAAATGACTAAAGCTATGGGGACCCTCTCCTGGTAAATTGGAAGAAGTGTCTCTTAGCTGGGGCACATTTCCCCTGGAGACGAAGAGACCTGCGATCTGTCACTCACAGACAAAGCGACGCTAGGCCAGTCCCTTTACCTTTCTCTCAGCCAGTTCACCTGCAAAGTGCATGGCAGCCAGCTAACTCCCTGAGTTTGCTAGAAAGATTGCATGAAGCTGGGCACGGTGGTGCACACCCGTAATACCAGAGCTCTGGAAGGCTGAGGTAGGAGGAGCGCAAGTTCAAGTCCAGGATGGGCAATTTAGCAATTTGGAGAGACTTTTTCTTTAAAAATTTTAAATAAACAGGACTGTGGATATAGCTCAGTGAGGACACCTTGGGTTCAATTCCCAGTACCACACACACATACATACACACACACAATAAGCTGATGCAATGCAAATTTTTTTAATGCTACATATATTGAAATCATTAGGAATTTAAAAACATGCATGTATACTTTAAAAACATACCAGGACCTGAATTTTCATTTGAACAAGGGCAAATTCAACACTTTCATCTATGTGTGGTTCTATTTTTCCTTTCTTTGAATTAGAAGGAAAAAATTGAAAAGCTCTTGTCTCAGGTAGGAGAGAAATGAAGGCACTTTAATTTCTGGTGGTGCCAGCACATGGGGCTTGGGCTTTATCACCAGCTGCTTGAAAGCACACCAAACAAACAATACATCCCCCAACCCAAAGCAACTCTGGATTTCTCTTTGCTGAGTTTCCTGCAGATACTTCAAAGCCTGGAGACTTAGCAGATGTCTTGGTGGTGATTTCCCTTTAGCAAACACATGGGAAATCCTCCAATAAGAGAGAAACCAGCTCCATGAAATGAAGTTGGGGGCAGAAAGAGAGGGAAGATGGTTTGCAAGCCCAGCCCATGAGGATGAATGCAGTGGTCTGATTTTCATTTCTTAGATGCTTGGCACACATTTGCTGCTGGAGTCTGATTCTTCAGCTTCCTTCCAGCATTTATAGCTAGGCGGCATTTTGGGGGGTCTATCCTGTGAACAGCCAAACCTAAACTAGATCAGAACAAAGTAAATACTCCCTTATTGCCAGAGAGTCCCTGGAAGCTGCTGCCCCTGCCACAGGATAAGATAGGACTCTGCCCACTTGGGACTGGGGGGCAGGGTATAAGCAAATGTTGGATGCAACCACGCATTGTGCTGTTCCTAAATTTCTGTTTCTTTTACATTTTTGATTCTCTTTCCAAAGCAAATTTCCCTAAAGACATAGTCAGAGACATTTTTTTTTTTTTTTTACCTCGAGCAACTTTGAAGCTCTAACATAGGAAGTAAATCTTTGCTTTCAGAAAAGTTTATTTGTGGATTAAAATCTGCTTCTTTGAATCAAGAACAAGGTCATCCTTTCAAAATAGGGATTTATTGCAAACTTATTACACTGTCTACAAAACCACATCCAGCAAGGGTTAGAGATCCAGGCAGCTGGCAAAAGACCCTGTCCCAGGCCAGAAGGAAAGGCCTTCGGCTTTGGCCAGTGGGAGGTCGGTGCCTGGCACCCACTATGGCTGTGCTCTCTCCTGGGCTGTCACTAAGATGCTCTACAAGGCAGCTGGGTCCCAAAGCTCTCTGAGCCAAGTAGGCTTTCCTGGACCCAAGACGTTACTGTGTTGTTATTTACACATCAAACATTTTTGTGGACTTGCTGTGAGCCAGCCACAGGGACTTCCTGGTAGTCCTTGTCCTCACTAAATCTAGTGGGAGGGACAGACAGCTGGACACTCTGCTTTGTGCTACACTTTAAGACAGGCAGGCCCCTAAAAGAGAACTCAGTGAGGGGCACCGCCAGGGTGACCCCAGGAAGGTCCACAGGGAAGTGGGTGGAGGGCAGGAGGAGGAGATGCTGTTTGAGGCAGAGCAGTTTGGCACCCAGGAGATGCCGCTCACCTGTGGAAGGAGCAGGAGGAAGGGTGGAGAAAGGGACTACATCCCCTTCACCCTCGCTGTAAGGATCCTGGTCTGACTCAGGGTTGACCTGGTAGCCCATTCTCCCGAGGAATAATTGGGACTGCACTGCTACATTTCCTGAGGGTACTTCAAAGTCGTTCAATACTACCCAAACTTGGGACTTCTTGGGAGTCTTGAAAGAGGCCATTCTTTTTTTGCACTTACATTGGGAAGACATAGGATGAGAGCTGGAGAATAATGTGAAGTCAACACAAAGAGAAGAACCAACAGATAAGGTCTCCTGGACCAAACTGTGCCTCTACAACTTTTCTGTTAAACCATCCATAATCTGTATTTCCTATGAGTGTCGTAGTTGCTTTCTCAGCTACTTCTAATAAAGCTGCCCTAATAGTCCTCGTGGTGACCCTCTCTTACTTTAACTCTGATGTCATAAACTACTAAAATCATTTAGTGTTTTGCTAAACTCTTATTTAAAAAAATGATCTTATTTAAAAAAAAGTGAAGATTTGAAGCATGGAAAAAATTGAGCTCTGAATGTGAAAGAGGAGCATAGAAAGCAGGGATGTGCTTCTCACTGTACAGGGAGAAGGGGAGTGGATACAGAAGGGGAGATGGAGATCTAGCCCCTCTGCTGGGGCTCATCGAGACTTACGACCTTCAACAAGGAGCCTTTCCTCTCCAGACTTGGTACCCTCAGCCACAAAAGAAGAGGCTGTGACTCAGGGCCCATGATCTCCTTCCAGGATTTTATTTTCAGTATTGGGGATGGAACTCCAGGGCATTCTGCCATTGAGTTACATCCCTAGCCCTTTTTATTTACTTATTTTTAAAATCTGAGACAAGATCTCACTACGGTACCCAGGCTGGCCTCAAGTTTGCAGTCTTATTGCCTCAGCCCCCGTGGTATCACCACACCCAACTGCTTTGAATAATCCAAAGGTGGCAAGTACAGATTTAGAAAGTCCTGTCATAGGTGAAGGTAAGTGGAGATGTATCTTCCTTCTAAGACAGCCTGGACCTGTTTAGAGCTACGACTGTCGCTGAGACAGACTCATCCCTGCGCTGGTGACCAGGGCCAAGGAATTATCTAACTGGAAGACTCCAGAGGACCGACCTATGCTGGGTCTTGGAATCTCATACAGCAGCCTGGGAGAGGGTGGCAGGAAGGGAGGGATGGTCTCCTGCCTGACTGGAGGCCTTCCATCCTCCACAGACAGCAGGCCACCACCAAGAACGGGGACACTGCCAGGGTTCACTCAGCCATCATGGAACTGCTCTGTGGCAAACGCTAGCAGGAGTCCGTAAGTCCTGGCCAGCTTGCTGGCTCCAGACAGTGAATGGGAAGGCAGCCCCTGGTGAGTGCCCGAGCCCTGAACGCCACACCGCTCAGCTCACACGGGCTGGCACTGGCAGGGCACCCATGGGTAGTGACTTTAAAAGAGCCCGACGGGATGAGTGCTTTTTTACCTATTCTACTAAAAATTAATCTGAGAATTTTGCAATTTTTAAAAATAGACAACTATAGCGAATTTTTTTGTAAAGAAGAAAGTAAATACAATAATCAGAGATATAAAATCTGTCACTGTAATGCTTTTATCAGGATGTGCTTTTAAAATCTGTATTGTTATACATAAATTCATTCTGTTCTCCCAACAGTTAGATCTTTGAGCTGATTAGGTGTTTTTGTCAGCAACATATGAGATTTTAAATTGTATTTAAAATGAAATATACAGATGGCTGGCTGCAGTGGCTGCTGAGATTTGTTAGAATAAGGACACGCTGTAATCGGAGGTACTGATGCCTTCCTTCTCAGGGACAGAACTCCTCTCCCCAGCCACAGTAACACCAGGAACACCCCCTAACTCAGAGTTAGGGGGAGAGCTGATGTGACTCCACCCTCAGAGGACGCTTGAGGGTTGTTTTCCCTGGGCGCTCCACTAGGGCAACGAGCTGCAACCGTTTCACAGGGGGAAGATGAGAGTAGCTCCCCTTTTAATACTCTTGGAATTTCACACATACTCAAAGTCTAGCAAAAGTTCTACTGGAAACTATTCATGGTTTACAGCTCTGATCCTGGTACCTGTTATTCTGCTTCCTAAGCGCTACAGACATAAACCATCCTTGAGATCAAGACACAACACCAGATTCAAAACCACCAATCTGCACTGAAGTTCCTTCAACACTCCCTGCCTCTGGGAGCGAGATAAACAATGTCCATGACCAGTGACTTCCTGTACTACCTGCAGGGAGCCACCTAAACTCTGAAATATCAGGGGTCTCTTGCAGGGATTTTACCTGTCCTCAAGCCTCCCCTTTGTGCAGAGCTGAGGAGGACCTACAGGTGCTATAGAGCGCCCCCCCAAGGCAAACGCAGGGCACATTTCCTTTAAAGATGTCCCTAACACAGACGGAGGAAGGTGTGGCTAATAAATGACTTCTGCCCCAGCACTGGAACTAAGGGACGGGTCCCTTCACAAACTCCCCTTTTTCTCTCCCTTCTTTTTCCTTTATGGTGTTTCTTCCTTCCTCCATATCCTCCTCCGTACTCAGCTAGTCCTGGTTACAGGCAGCCCAGTTTTCTTCCATGTCTTTATGGATCCACAAACACTGTTATTTCCTATTAGGAATTTTCCTATTAGGAATTTTTAAAATCCTTTTGGAGGGGACTGGAGAGCTAGCGATTGTTTGCATTTGTCAAAATTAGCATGTTGTACTTTTGTCGTAGAAAAGAATTTTGGTGAAAGTAAAAGGTTTTTGGACTCTTTAGAAGTTGGTCAAGTATCTGGAAGCAGGCTATGTGGACTCGAACACTGCGCTGCATGCAGCACGAACACCAAGAGCAGCCATGAGCAGCACTGAACAGCTGGTAAAGGACCTTCGCACTAAGCGACAGCAGCATTCTTTACTCCTGTTGGACAGGGGGGCAAGCAGAGGCTGGGAACTGTCAGGCCCCTCCCGCAAGGTCACAAAAGGAGCAAAGGGAAGAAACCAGGCTCCTCCCCCAGAAGACAGTGCTTTTTCCCACCCCACAAGAGCAAGGCCCTGGAGTAGGGCAGTGCTTGCTTTGCTTTGCTTTACTTTGTTTTGTTTTGTTACTGAGGATTGAACACAGGGCCTTCACACTAAGCCACATTCCCAGCCCTCTATTTTTTATTTTGAGATGGGTATCTATACGTTGCCAGGCCAGGGTCCAATTTGCAATCCTTTCTCCGCCTCCCAGAGCTCTCAGCTTACAGGCGTGTGTGCCATTGTGCCCGGACGGAGTGGGCTTTTTCAGCAAGGATCTCTGACAAACTTGTGGAAATGTCATCCTTTCACCCAGCAGCAGAGGTCCGTGAAGGACTGTGTGTGATGAGAGGGTGAAGGAACACCGGGGAGTTCACATTAGTGCTGCACTTACAGCCACACGTGCTGCTTAGAGAAGGAGTGGAGGGAGGGCAAGCCGTGCAGAACTCGGGGGCCGGGGGTGGCGGGGTGGGGGGTGTTGCTCTCTGGGGAACCAGAGTGTCTGCAGGGAGGTGGCAGCCTTGTCTGGCCCTGGAGCTTCCACCCGAGCTGCAGAGACTGCAAAGCACACATGGGTCGGGGAGCAACACAGGATAGCGCTGGAGCCAGCTGCAGGAGGAGGTAAAATGACAGCGCATCTTCCTCATGGCTGGAATCTAAAATACACCTTTAAATTATTGAGCATCACAAGCCGGTGAATGCTACAAACATTTGAAAATTGCCTATCAGGATCAGAAAGACACTTGGAGGAAGGATCTTCATGCCCAGTGTCAGAAATGAGAGCTGGGCCCACGTGACCCCCGGTACCCATAACCATCCCCCTGCCCACTGTCACAGTCCCTGCTGGCCTTGTCAGCGGTACAGCTGCCTGGAAGTCGATTCCACACATGTATAAAACAGAGACCCACAGTATGTAGATTTGTGCATTTGCCAACACATAAAAGGCAGACTAAAGAAACTTCTAAAAATGGTGATATAAAGGTATATACACCCTTTATTTTTTGAAGGGAAGGACACAAAGCGCCCCTAGAACAGTAAGGGGACCATATTCTGTGCCACAGTGATTCTTCTAAATATAGAACACAGAGCAATCACAAGAAGGATGCAAGCGATGTCCTCGGATGCTCCACGGAACAGGCGGATGACAAACTGCTAAGAGGGGTTTGCGCTGAGCTCCTGCGAGCCCCAATTTAGCAGGGGTGGGCAGAGCCACTGCAGTGCATCTCCACACCTCTCCCTTCACCTTGACCTAGGCCTGGAATAACAGGGCTACGCATTCCCTGCATTTGGGGACTTTCTTTTTTCTTTCTTTTTTAAATCCCTGGGAGTAAGTTTACCTATCCAAACTCAGGTTATCACTAACATTTGCCAGATATCACAGGCTGGCTCCTTTTCTTTTTAAAACTCCTCCTCACAGCAGAAACATAAAAGGTTAGATCTATAAACATTTCAGATGCTTAATATACTACTTCCTCTGAGTTCTTCTAAGCGGAAACTTTGCTCTTGAGAAAAGGTGGGCATCTCTCAAAGTCATTTTCTCTTGTCAGGAGGGCTCGCTGTGCACTTGGTCGCAGCTGAAAAGTGTTTTAATAAGGCTTTTCTCCTTTACAAGCCCAGCTCGCTTTTGCTCCCTCCCACAGCCGGGAGCAGGAGGAAGATGGCTCTCAGATATCCTTTTGTTACCCTAATCAGAGCCAGAAGGGCTGTATTGACTTTCGGGCCTTGGGGGAGTTGTAGTCCTTTTGTATCCATCTCATCCAAGAAATCAAGTTTGATTAATTTGTCATCAAGGAAAATGTGTGATCTGCTCAGAGCCAGCCCTTTGAAGTGGAAGGATGAACTTGGGTTGCCAAGTCCAGGTCAGCGGGCGAAACAGCGGTGGTGCGGAATCCAGCAAGTTCTTCTCTGCCGAGCTGCCTTTTCTCATTTAAAACACTTCCCTCCCTTTATTTTAAAACCTTTTCCACACTAGTGTTCTGAGTTGGCTGCTCCTCGGCTAGCCCGGCCCCTGAACCGGTTTCTGTTTTAACTGTTAAAATAGAGTTTTGGGGACCACAAAGCAAGTAAGATCCAGAAAACATTTAACCACTCTGCAAAGCATAGGGGTGGGAGGGTCTGACCTCCCGCCAATCTTAAAAGACCACTGCGAGTGGGGAGCAGAGAGGGCTGAACTCAGTGTCAGCACGTGCTTCTGGAATGAATAATCGGAAGGGGTCTCCCCCTGGGTCACGGGACAGATGCTCATTTATGATGCTCTGGTCTTGTTAAGCTGCACTTAGTGGTGTTCCCAAACTGCTGAAAATGCATAAGGTAGTGGCCCCAAGATATTATTTAATCCTAGACTTAGTGTCACATTTCTTGTTCAGATGCTATATATGCTTTATAAGGAGTTACAGGGCTTTAAAAAATTACAGACTAAGCAATATTTATACATTCCACAGTGTAAGAATCCCCGTACTTAACATGCTGGTGCACAGAGGCCTTTTTATGATTGCTGCCTCTCAGGTATATATGTAAAGATACAATGAATTACAGAGCAAAAGTCAGGGGCTCGCTTGGCTTTTAAAGATGGTTTGAAAAGTGCCAACAAATTATAAACAGCCTTTGTGGTTACTGAGTTCAGTGTCTAAACTATTATTAGAGAATGTTAAAATAATGAGATTAGTGAAAACACTCAGCTTTAGAAATCTAAGGCTATTTTGACTTTTAAAAAAACCAAACCCCTGCTTATAATAACATCCAAACACTGCTTTATTCCAACATGGGTTGAGTTCGTCCTATATGCCAGGTATGCGGAACTCAAAAGTGTTTAAGATACACTTCCTGTACTTATAGTCTAGTAGTTCAGTTTTAATATTTCTCAATCTCCTAAAGTATAAGCTCTAGGAAGTACAGACAAGATCTTATCTTGTTTATTTTTGTATCTCCAGTGCATACCAAATCGTAGTTGTTAACGAAATACTGAGTCAACACTGCATGTCTATATCTCAGCTATACTAATGGCTATCAACTTTTTCTTTAAGATTCCATGATTAAAACAGTCTGCATGTAATACAATTATCCTGAAAAAATGACAAGTTTGAGTATCTCCAATCCACAGTGGACAGTATGACATTAGTGCTTCAACAAGAATTTGTTCAAGCTGGAAAACATTTTCATCTACTAAGCTTCCTTCTTATATTCCTGAGTATGTTGGCAATACTGTCTTTGGAAGGTTCATTCAGGTTTTACATTGGCCCTTGGTAAATTGACTCAGAAGTTAGGTACAAAGAACTCAGTAAACTGCAGTTTGTTTTTCCCATTCTGGTACGATGGAGAACAAAGATCAATAAATAAGCAGTTAGGAGAGTGTGTAGGTTTGGCCAGAGTACTGCCACCAAGGAATCATGAGACCACAAACAAGGTAAGCTGGACAGGTACCTCAAGGGTAAAGTGAGAAAGTTCCTGGGATCAGTTCACTCTCTTTACTGTATGGATAAATTGCTAATGGTCAACCAGTGGAAGTGCCATGAACTGGGTGCTTCTTATGTTACTGGCTTTCAGGAAGCGCTACTTCTCCCTTGTAAAGATGAGGAAACTGTGACTCAGAGAAGGCAAGTAACTTGCTCAAGGCACAAGCCAAAAGGATTTCAACCCAATAAAGCAAATTCCAAACTAAGTTCTTTGCATTATCCCAGATTCTTTCTGATTATTCAGTGCTAAGTTGGGCATCCTAGGTTGGTCCAATTCAGCGAGAATCCTACAGTCTTTCTATAGTTGTGAATGGAGAAACCATCAGGCCTTTGACTAGGACACCTAATAGTCTGTCAAGAAACCAAATTCCACCTTCCCTGCTCTTCTCTTCTCTAATCTCTGGTAGAAGCATTTGCAAACACAAATAGTTAAAGGTCACCAGTAAGAAGCAGAAGAGGGATTTTTACATGATCCATCTGTGCTGGGATAATCCAGAATTGGCCGTGAATATGCTGAAGGGCCTACACACTACACCAGTAATTCTTTTTCACCTGCCATCCACACCAGTCAAATGTGTTATTCTTATACATTCTTCAGAGAACAGTGTTAGGCATGTGTGCCTACAGATTGGGCACTCAATAAGTGAGACAGAAAAGCAAGCTTCAAATATAAGTTTTTAAATTCTCAGTTAAAACCTTGAGAAAATAAGCAAATGGATGGTGTGTCCTAGCTGGGAACTACTTTTAAGATAAATCTGCTCACATGCAACTACTGCAAAGAGGCAGGTCAGGAAAAAAGAGGCAGGTTATTTTTTTCCATATAAGATTGCTAATTTTTTTTTAACAGCTGAGAGATTTGGGAATCTGGTTGCAACTTTGACACATACGGCTTGTGTGACCTTAAACAAATTCTTTGTACTTTCTGAATTTCTTCATCTGAGAAAGGACAAGTTTGAACTAGGCCAGTAATTTTGTCTTTGTCTTAAAGCTACAGATTCTTCTTCTTAAAAACAAACTCTTATAAGAAATCTCAAAATTCTTGTCCATTGCAATATTTAATTTCTGTCAAGGCAGCTTAGTATTAGAACAGGATAGATAGAGCCACAGATGCATCTTGGCTCTGCACATGAGTAATTATATGATCCTGGGCAAGTTATTTCACTTCTTTGGTCCTTAGTTTCATCTACAGAAAATGGGAGCAATAATAATATCATCCTCATAGGGATTTGGGGAGGAATAATTTTATGGCATGGAACTCAATCCATACTAGCTATTATTAGTATTGGTATTATTACTATGAACAGAACTGCACACTATGGGAAAGATGTCCCAAGCCCTGGTTTATGCAGGTGGCAAGTGCTTACAGTAATTCTTTTGTACTTATCATTTAAAGGATTATAAATAACCTTTATGAACACAATGTTCATTAGTAGAGGAGCTTCCGTAATTAAAATGATAAAACTGGTGTTTATCATTTGTGATAGAGCCAGAGAGAAGTAAAAGAAGGGATTAGGTCAGAACCATGGCTATTTAATGAAGAGGAGGAGAGAGAGACACACACATGAAATGGACGCTTGGTGGGGTTGGCCAAATTCTCTTTCTTGATCTGCTATTGTAAAAGTATTTTTGTAAGAATTCACTTACACATTTGTCCTGTGTGCCTTTCTGTGTCTTTAAAATATGACTTTTTAAAAGTGATGCTTTATAAAATCAGTTAATAAATATAAGATGCTTCCTGGTTTCCAAAATGTTAAAATTTTACCATGCAATGCATATCAGTGAGGATGTAGGACTGTTTCTTACAGTCAGAACTTTGCTGCATCTGAAAGCATGTCTATACAGTCAGCCTCCTAGGCAATGCTCTTTGAGGATCATGAATCTTTGCTACAATTTCATTTGATTCTGCAATGTTCATTTTTCAAAAGACACACTGAAAACACCAAAGTCTTGTCCTCTTTAACTGGGCAATTGTCATGATTCACCACTTAGTTATGCATTTAAAGTATTTTATTCAGATCTTAGAAAACATGTAGGCTTTGTGATTTTCTCAGTAGAGAAGGATGATCGAAATTAATCTCTACTAAGAGAAAATCACAAAGCCTACATGTTTTCTAAGATCTGAAACCTCCCTTTAGGTCCATACTTTATAGAATTCTATTTGTGCAAAAACCGAATGATTTAAGCTTCCTGAGTTGAGGAGGAAATTGGGGAGTAAGAGCTTGTCCACATCTTTACTGCTGGGAGGAGCACACACATTCAACCATACCATCTGTACAAATGGTACAGAGTTCAATGTGCTTATCATTATAAAAGTTTATGATTTATGTCTGCTAGTTAAATATGCTTATGATTTAAACTTATTTTCTCTGGCAAGAAAGAAGCTAGTCAGCACCACAGCCCAGCTAGATGATGGGAAATAGAAATATATTTCGATGATGCATACTTGAACTTGCTGAGCTTTGTAAATGCTACTGTTTTCTTTTCTTCCTGTAACAAAAGACCTATCATCCTGTAGGATTCCAGAAATTTTTAATACATTCACTAGTAAAAAGCAGTTAAAATTTGTTTTTTTTTTTAAACAGCAATTATTGCACTAAAACAATCACTGAGAAAGGAAAGGCATGCATGGTCTTGGCCTTTGAAATACCCCACATTAGGTGGGAAGGCAGAATCTACGCTAATAAAACAACTGAGAACACATTCCAAAAAGTATTTCAGTAACCACTAGATGATAAAGTACACAGGGAATGCATGGTGGCAGTAATCAGACTCAAATATGAGCAGCAGGTATTATGAAATTTTAAAGTCTTTAGTGTGTTATGTCCCGTCCTTCAAAGATTTCATTAAATTTGCTATGTTAAAATTAATTGTGCATCACATGCATAAGCTTGCATTGGTTGCTCCTACAGCGAGAGAGAGGAAAGTCTGCAGATGAATAGAAGAAGAAATGAGAGTGTGCTGGCCTATTCATTTGTTTTGAAAGGAATCTATTAGCCAGAAAGGAAGAGTAAATTCATTTTGCCTGGCTGAGAAGGGGACACCTGAATCACATCGACCAAATACAGCACAAAAGGCAACAAGAGTAACTGGCTTATTCTAACATGAAACCATTCTGAGTAGAGCATAAAGAAGGAGAATTAAAGTAAACCAGATTTGTTTTCTAAGAGACCAAGATGAAACCTATGGCTTGTTCCTTAGGGAAGTGCAGAACAGAAATAGTTGCTTCTCATCAGAGTACCATAGAGAACTTGCTATGTGCCAGGCACAGTACGAAAAGCCTTGCATATATTAGAGCTGTCGGGGAGCAAGTTTCAATATATGCTTGAATAAGCAGGGCTATGATCACCACACACACACTTGTGACCTAATTAAGATTACACATGTGATTGACAAAACTGCAGGAAATTTTCAACCTGGCAGATGAAAAAGATATTTCAATAGTACAAAACCCCAAATACAGAATGAGAGTTAGTGACAACACATTAGAAAGATCTCAACACAAAGTTCTGCACATTTTAATAGCACTTAAACACACTCCTTAAAAATCTGAGTTGCAGTGGGAAGGAGCAGAAATTCACAGCAACGGAGTCTCAAGTTGGAAAACTCCAAGACCTTAGCCATGACCCAACATTTGTACTAAACACATAAATTACTACATTTTCAAGTAAGAAAAGTACAGACTAGTCTTACCTTATTGCTGCAAAAGGCTGGAATAAAAACTACTGATTTAGAGAAGCAACTTTCACGTGTATCTGAACATCAAACACAACACACAATATAAAATCAAAAATAACTAGAACAGAAAAGTTTTCAGTCTGACCTTAAAAATACTGAGCAAATCACTAGATGAAACCAGATCAAAAGGAAGGGCATTACACCAGCTTGTAGCCAGATGTGGAAGGGTCCCTCACTACACAGGGCACAGATGGTATAAAATGGGGAGGGGGGGGCAAGAAGATCCAAAACATAAGGCAAATAAACCTGGTTCAACTTACACAGGTAAGATTGCTCTGAAGAATGAATACCTTTCAAGGCAACTGATAAAACTTTAAATTTGGGACAGAGGGTGCTAGAAATCTTGGTTGAAGGTGCTCACTTGTTCAGATTTGAAATTCTTTTGTATAATAGTCAAATGAAATTCTCCATGACACATGAAAAATTACAGTTATTTGTTATGAAGAAATACTAAGAAAACAGCATTGATAATTTTAAAACAGGGGGCTGGGGATTTAGCTCAGTGGCACACCGCTTGCCTGGCAAGCGCAAGGTCGTGAGTTCGATTCCCGGTACTGGAGAAAAACCAAAAAAAAAAGTTTTAAAACAGAATCATAAAATTACTAAAAGCCACATTACCTGATTAAAGTCTAGAAATCTGGGAAGAATTTAGTGCATGTTCACAAAATAAATAAGTGCATTTCAAAACAGAAACTCTACAAGTTTACTAAAATAAAACTGTAAGTTCTTTAATATTTCCAAAAGTGCTAAAACTAAACACTTTTCCTTCTTAATATGTTATTAAAATTACTTTTTTGTATATAAAAAGAGTACAGGTACCATTAATTTCTATAGAAAACTCAGAAACACTCATATTTGCTTCATTCTCATTTCTGCAATGCAAACTTTTCCACTTAATAAAACTCAAAGAAATACTTGTTCCAAAAGCTCAAGAAAAATTCTCCGACTGCAGTATTAGAAGTGGAAAATGGCAATCTTGCATTTCATTAAATGATTTGACGACTTTTGCAGGCAGCAGTCAAACAAAAACATTTAACACAAATTCCTGCAACCTCACGATTTCTCAAGGACACAGAGCATAGAATATCCAAAGGCTATATGATTGGATATTCTAACAAGGCACATTCAACACACACATATACAATGGGACTCTAAATTTCAGTAGCAATGATGAACAAAAAAATATTGACTTTACAATGGCTTCTGCTTATCATTCACATGGTTTGGGGAGTAATTATCTTATTTTTACACTTCTGTTTATTAAAAAAATCCCTCTAGTTTAGTAACAGCTTTGCTAAGCTACATTTAGAAGGTGACAATTAATTTTAGTGGAAATTCATTCCCAGGCTCTTTGATAGTCATCTGAACAGTTTTGCGTTATTTTACATGCAATTTTATAGCTCTATAACATTCATTTAATCTTGTTCAATGATGCTGAACCCCAGATGCCATAAGACATTATAGAAAAGTAGTTACTGCACATATGGAGTAACTACTTTTTCTGAACATTAATTTCTTTTCTCTTAACAGGCTGAAATGGTATTTATAAAAGAGAAAAGCCACAACTCTGTATTAAAGATTACATTATGGACTTCCCGAGGTGGGCTACTTATGACTGCTATGGTCCCAGCTATAAACTTCTTATTTATGGGCATCATTTATGAAGTCTTCATGGTAATGGTTTTCTCTAGCTTTCCTAAGATTGTTGGTGCTATACATTCAAATCAGGGTATCTGAGAGGGCTTAGGGGTGAGGGGCTTTCCTCATCTGTTGTGTAAGGGTTGGATAAAATCAGGGATTCTCAGTGAGATCTGAGGTCCATTGGCATTAGTTACTGAGGGGCTGGCTAAAACTGCAAATATGTAGGCCTCCCAGATCTAGGGGAGGTGGAGAAATGTGCGTGACAAGTAAGCACCCCAGCAATTTTTCTGTATGTTAAGGGGCAAGAAACCCTTGGTAGATGATCTCAAATGTCCCTTCCACTCTCATATTCTAAGTTTCTCAGTTTGCCTCTAAAAACTAGGTCAGGTCAGCACCATGAAACATGGTGATTTGGGGCATCAATGAGTTACCTAAGAAGTCTTCTTAGATCTTGACACATACGTAAAAAATAATAGTAAACCCAGAACAGTACAATCAGATGGGTAAGCAATCTATTTGGGCATTTATTTTCTTGAAAGAAAAGGTGGGGGGAGCATATCTAATTGCTGCACAGGAGTACAGGGTCCCAAAGACTTCTCTTTGCACCTCACTTCCTGTCTTCTTCCTCTTTACCCTCTGACTCTTCCTGGCTGTTTAGAAAACAATCCAGGCTATTCACTGCTCTGAGCCACCAAACTCTGAATTGTAATTCAGCTCAATATATTAAGACATAAGCAATATACAGGCAGTCCTCTACTTTGATTTATAATGAGTGAAAGCATACAGAAATAACATGAGAAAGATAAAGAATAGATTTATATTTTTAAAGAAGCTCTATATTCAGGAAGCTAAAAAGAAAAAAATCAAATCCTAATTTATTACCTTTGGGCAACTAATGGTAAAAAATTTTGCATATTTCCTATATGTACATTTGTTCTATTCTTTGTGTTCTCAACTGCTTATAGGGACAATGAGACCCTAGGACTTGAGATGTTTTAAAGCATGTCTGAAGAGTTCTATCATTTTTATTAGGTGTATGAGTGCTAAATGTCTTCCACTAAGTGTAATACTTACACTTTCTAATCAAATTTTGACAAACTTCTAAGAGCAAAATGTGATAGCATCTTAATTCCACAAACATAGCTGGATGAAGTCTGCTGCTGGCCCAGAACGGTTGCCTGGAAGGCAGCGCCACCACGTGCTCACTGTGGATGCTGTCAGATTTGTGTCAGTACAGAAGTTGGGCTCCTCCAGGAGGGGCGCATCTGGTGGCAAAGCCCAGTTGGTGGTACTTTGGTTATCTCCGGACCCCAAACCTAACACCACTTCCGTCCCTGAGAGTAAGTGGCAGAGGACGAGGAGCTGGTTACAGCAGATGTCTGATTGTATGATGTCTATGGCTAGGACTGGATCAGATGTTTAGTGCTGACAAGGGTGACTTGTTGGTGAGGTTAGGTTTGCAGATGTGAGGATTTTCCCGATAGGGAAGCCCTAGCCAGGATGGAGCTCAAGGACCAAAGCCCAGCCATGCTGCTTGCTAACCCTACATCCCTCTTTGAGGGACAAGTTCAGTCAAGGCTCAGTTATGAGAGTGCATACTGTGTCTACTGAACCCAATTACAACTGAAGTTTTTTTTTCAACCATAAAGTATGTGATCATGTGCATAGTGCGGACACCAGCTAAAGTTGAGGATAGGATAAGGTGGGCAGGGAACTGAACCTCGTAGTTTACTGATCATGTTTTCTTTTTCACGTGTTTTCTCCATCAACTATACCATGAATGTAGCAGCAATATTATATGACATGCACACATCTGCGATAAACTATAATGTCATTTCCAAAATGAGGGAAAGTTGGAATAAAGGAGAAAATCTTAAAATTGAGTACTCCAGCACCTCAGAAAATGCTTACAAGAGACAATCGACAGGCTTCATTGACAAGCTTTAAGGGGCAGTATTCGTTCGTATTTAACGAGTGAAACTTTCCCAATGTAGGCAAGCATTTATGATACAGCAATGAGGGGAGGAATGGGAGAAGACACTATACTAGCTTCAGTCAGACTTCCTGGATCTGCCTCACAGACCCTGAGGAATTATAAGACGAGAGAGTGAGCTCCGTGGTTTCTGTAGGGCTCTTTGGGGAGACCACGAGGCTGTCTGAGCAGGACTTGGCTGGAAGGACCTGGATTTTGCAGGAAGTTTACACTCTCCCCAGCACTGGCCATGAGGGGAAGACCTCCCTAAGAGTCACATGCCCCAGAAAGATTTCCTCCTATCTCAAAGAGTATTAGCTTCTTTAATCTAAGAAGGTAATGAGAGGTTTTAAAACTGATTAAATCAGCTTAGTGCATACAAAGTCTGTTATGACTAAATATTCAATTAAAACAATTTTCAAAGCAAAATCTGACAAAATCTACTCTTCAAGTAATTTAGATGATAGGTTCTTGACATGAGGCAAATTAAATCCTCCTCACAGCTGGTATTTTCCAAAGGGTCAAAAATAGTTGCAGAAGTTCGTTAAGACAAAAATCTACTGTGTGAGCTTGTCAGGTTCCATGATCATAAACAATAGAAACTAGAAAACATTAACGTGAGCCTAATATTCCTATTTATTTCATTTTATTTTTACTTCAAAGGCTTCATACATGCAAAAGTTGAATACATCATCACAAATGCTGTAAGTAACGTTCAAAAATAAAAATTCCTCAAAATTCATTTACTTGTGGAAATATATATGACAATTATTATGGTCAATTATATCCTTTTTTCTAATCTACCAGAAAAATATTTATATTACAAAAAAATTTCAATCTATGTCCAGAATAATTGTATTAAATCCTCGAGAAAAATTTTAAAACAAGTTGAATGTTGAAAGAAATGTACATTGTTTAGAGAATCAAGTCCTAGGCTTTTGCGAAAGGGTCCCTGTATCCTTAAGAGTTCATTTTGAAACTGATGAAGAAACTCAAGTTTGAAAAAAGCAGTTTTGCAAAATATGACTGATTATTATTATGGTTGATATGGTTAATAACCCAATGAAAAGGCACAACTCTGATAAGTAGATATTGCTGGAAGTCATTTACAAGGCTTGAAAGCACAACTTTATTTACAAACACATGTGGGAAGCATGGAGTAGCCCTGCCTCTCTCTGCTGGTCAAGAGGAACTAAAAATCCGGGGTACAGGGACATTCTCAATGTATCCATCACTCTTGAGAAATGTGTAAGCACACACAAATCCCAGCAACTCCAAAAATAAGCCAACAGGAGGAGGCATCTCCAATAGTTCTGCTCTTTCTCAGGTAAAAGCACTCAGAAGGTTGGCAAAGTCAAGAGAGGGACATGGCGTATTCTGAGTGATCTTAGTGTTCCCGAGGGTGGTTATTTCCTCTGACTAACACCAGCACTTCTTTGGCAGTGTAACACTATGTACAGACCATTCCAACAGTTAGTGTTGACAGGAGGTACTCCCAGTTCCACTTTGTGAATGCTCACACGCATCCTGGAAATGAGATTTGACTTCCTGCTCCCCACGAAATGGAAGGGGAAGCTGCCCAGGCTGGAGAGGCCATTGATTATCAGAAACGACACAATAAGAGCAGGAAAGAGGGATTATTTAACAGAGTGGGTTATAATTGATTTGGAAAGTCCTAAGTGGGTAAGCACAGCCAATCTTTGCAAGTTTAATTTAAATAATTAAAAATATAACACCTCCTCTTTAAATCAGAAATATCAAGTTTTATACTCAGAGAAATCCCTTGCTACTACTCTAAGACTTTCCCTGAAAAGGCCAAACCTAGAGTTTGGTAAGAAGTACTTCCAAAGAAGTTCCAAAGACTTAGATCCTGGTACTAAACTGTGATTATAGTTTTTATGTTAGCCAAACCAAATATTATTTTCCTTTTATCACTAAGAATTATTTTGTAAAGAAAAATAACAAGATATGCACACTGTCAGTGCAAAATCAGATTAAATATGGTTTTTCTTTTCTCTGGGGCAGAAAAAACAATGCCCAGCTCACAGCACATAGAAATGTGTCACAACAAATAACCAGAAGACAGGTTTCACCAAGCTAGTATTCCTCCTGGTACACTGCGGTTTCTAAAGCTGGATTGTCATGATTATGCATATTCTCATTAAGTAGGTACAGCAGAGCCACTGAAAGGGAAACCAAGTTCTTGTGCTTCAATGAAAGGGGAGTGTAGAAAACAATAATTAGCCTGAATAAGGAATTTTAAAGGGAAAAAATCTGAGTGAATAGAACAGAGAATTTAGAAATCTAAAAAAATATATATATATTTTTAAAGGCAAGTAATATGACGGTAGAAACCCACAGAATCACCCCCCTGCCCCACCTGCCACTTTGAGTCCTAATTGCCCAATCTGCAAGCACAGAAACCCACTCTAAATGGACCAGCATCGGGCTCCGGCAAGTCTTCTCTTCACTCTCCCTCCTGTTAAGACCGTTTCCAAAACCAATCAGCAAAGGACAAAGAATTCTTTACAGAGTGCAATTAGTGTTTTCCACGTCCACCTTCAAAAGCATGATGCTCTTCATGGGCTAAAGGACAGAAAAAAACAAAAAAGAAAAAAAGGAAAGAAAACTTTAAGCAAAGGATGGGCCAACCCTCCTCTAGGCATCTCATTTAGCTTCCCCAAATCTTGGCAAGAACTCAAATACCTTTTTTGCCAGTAACTGTTAGCTAAGGCGTGCATTTCCTGAGAAACGTAATAATGAAAATTAAAACAAGGAATAAACAAGCAATGGGCATGCTGCCTGTTTCTTCTTGCTGCGCTGGAGAGGATGACTCATCCCCACAAGCTGATGAAGAGAATATGCTGGGCTTCAGGAAAATGCTGCAGGCAAGTGCACCCCACCAACTCCATGGGAAAAGGGGCCTGTCTTCCCCAGGACAGAGGCATTCACAAGCCTCGCTTCAAGAATAACTAACACAAACATAAAATAAAACAAAACAAAGAACCACACAAAAGTGATAAGAACTATACCCTCCCCCTTCTCAACCTCTTCTGTGGGAAATTAAGTTCCATAAAATTGATAGGTCTTCTATTTTTCCCAACCCCACCCCCCCACACGGATTTTCAGTCTGATTGTCTGTCTTGCAAAATCTCTGATAATTAGGAAATTTAGAATAAAAAATTATGCCATCAAAAATATTTTCAAAGACTTTTTAAAAAATGTAAGTGGAAGACAGGAAGTGGGAGACCTATGAAACACAGAACATTTCTCCCAAAGCAGAAGGCCAAGTTTGAAAATTTGCTTCCTGGATTGGTTAACCACCACTATGAAGCAAGGTCTGATAAAGCCTGGGGTGAGTCAAGATCCTACGTGCTTTGTCTCCACCCTGATCTCACTGGCAGTGGATGTTGTTCTAGGAAGACACAGACGGGTGGGCCGTTTCACCTCTAAGGCCTTCCTACCTCTCTGTTTTTGATAAGGACTAAATTGTTCACACTACTGCTGGGTGTTCTTTGAGATCATCTTGCAGTGTATTTCAACAGGGCTCTTCATTTGGATAAAACATCAAGGAAGGTGAGCCTCATAACTCCCAGGATTAGTATGAGTTGGTCAAATTCCTAAGGGTGGCTTAAACCTGACCTAATTTAATTAAACATTTCTAACAGCTATAATTACAAATATTTCACTTTGCTTTTGTCTTTTTGTTTTTAAGAACAATGTTTTAGGGCAGATGTTAAAAAAAATGTGGATTGGGAAGATGGGTGTGATGGCCTATGACCATAGTTCCAGCACTCTGAAAGGTTGATACAGGAAGATGGAAAGTTCGAGCTCAGCCTGGGCAACATAGCAAGACCTTGTCTCAAAATTTTTAAAAAAAAGGCTGGAGATATAGCTCAAGGTAAAGGTTCAAGTGCCAGTACCATCACCAAAAAAAAAAACAAAAAAAAAAGCAGCTTTGGTCTGTAGTAAAATATGTTTCAGGGTCAGGTAGAGGAGCCACAGAATGATAGCTGTGTTGTTTTATAAAGTATGAATCCAGAGACATGGACTATCCACATTTTTTTTTTATTTTTGGGTGTGAGGGACAGTCTGGGGCAGCCATTGCTGAAATACTGCAAGGTCCATGGGCTAAGGAGAGAGTGGCGCAGACCATTCAAAGCCGCCTTGTCTGAGCACAAGGGGCCAATCTGCCAGCTTCAGGGAAGCCCTGCAAGCCAGGAGACAGCAAACCTCATCTGGGAGTGGCAGCAACTGCAGCACTAAGGCAGATATAAAAATATGAATACAAGCGGGCGTCTGTATACGCCAATCCAACTTCATGGGGTAGGCACACGGCTCAGAGGTAGAGCTCTTGCCCAGTGTTATAAGGTCTTGGGTTCCAACCCCAGCATCAGAAGAAAACAACTATTTATGGACACTGAAATTTGACATTCAAATAGTGTTCCTGTTTTACAACATACAATTCTCCAGATTTTTTCCCAACTATTTAAACATTTAAAACTATTCTTTATTGCACCCGTGCAAAAACAGGTGAGGAGGGAGAGAGCGTGGAGGAGGGGGAAGATTTGCCTTGAGGTTCTTGATTTTCCAACTCCTGCTCTAAACAATACATAGGAAAAGACCTTTGTAATTCTGCTGCTCTTAAGAATTTAATAGAACTGGTGTGGTGGTGGTGTGTGTTGTGAGTGTGTGTATTTTGACTTTCTTACTCAAATATTTAATCTATATTGAAACCACATAACTTATAATGGCCCAATCCTTTCCATTCACTGGATGCCATGACTGAGTATGTCAGGATTATTTCTACATGGAAAGTCTAGTTACCTAGCTTCTGCGAGTTACACCAGGATGCTATTAACAAGACAAAATAAAAGCACAAGTTGGCCATTTCTAAATCATGCTGTGAAAAAAATTTCTGCCCAGACTACATTTCTCTAAATTACTCTGCAGCACATGGTATATAACCCTGCTGAGTAAAGGACTGCCTGCTTTATGCAAAATAAGGAGAATGGCTTGTTTTTCCCAATTCAAAATTTTACTTGAATAATCTTCGAGTTTTTTAAAATGTTAATTTGTGCCATTAAAATATGATTTTTAATGAGACCTGTTGCCTTTACTCACAAATTTGCAAGGGCATCTACCTTTAGGGTGAGTATTCAGCTTGATTCAGCTGGACACTTTGTAACTTTCTCCCTATTTGGCTTTTTTTTTTCTTTCCCCCACCTATCCCAATAGCTAAGTGGTGAGTCATTATCCTACCCTTGGTCAGCACTACCTGATATATATATAGCCCTAAAAAAGTAGCCTGACCACTCTGTGGCCTAATTATCTAACAAAACACATCAGGCTAAACTGCTGCTAACTAGTGTGTACCATGGGAGTTTATTCATAGAATCCTGCAGTGGAAGGAACTTTGGAGATCATCTAAGACCAACTTTCTCAGTATTAGAATGAGAAAGTAAATTGTGGTTTGAAGGAAATTGTGACCTGTGCTCAAGGTCACACTGTTGAAGTGGACAAAAGTCCAGAGTGCCGGACTTAATGAATCCAACCGCATTTCTCCTCCTTTGAGTCAACTGTGGGACTATCTTCAAAGGGGTAAGGAAAAGCCCATCTAGAAATGTCAATGAATCTCATTTCTTTTTGTAATTAATTTCTGAGGTGAATACAATTAATATATCCCTAAAAAACCACTGGATCAACAAATTTGCAATTTTCACACTACATACCCCGTAACCAATGGATGCAGTGCTGTCTCCCCATTTTTTAATTTAAACTTTCATTTAAAATTCAGAGGAACAGTGCCTCCTGATGCAGGCCAGATCAGTCTCTGTAAAGCCTGAATCACTAGCTGGTGATTGGGGGACTCCTTACAGGGAGGCCTGAATTTTCATATTTGCTATCATACTAGGGCAATCATGAAACAAAATTTGATTTTTAAGTCCTTTTTTGGCAAGCAATTGAGAAAAGTGAGACATTAATGTAGTGCATTTCAGCAATTCTAAGATGCTCCCTGCCTACACTATCTCCCTTGTGTATTTGAATGACCAGTGTTTATTTTCTTTTTCTTTCTTAGTAATTCTAGAATAACAGGGCATCTTATTATCAAGAATAACTTAGATTTGATGAAATACCATAGTTTTTAAAAATGGATCAGTTACTTCAGGTACAGTTTGGGATATAGGAAGTTTAGCACATCTGTGTAGGGCTGTCAATCCCTTTCTGAAGCTCGCTGTTAAAACTATAATCTGCAGCTCGATCCACCAAGCATGGGTTTAACAGTGCTAAGATGTTTTCATTATGAAAAAGATGATTTTCTTTAAAAGAGCACACAAAAGCAATGAACATGAATCATGATGGAAACAATGGGTCCACACACCTATTCATACTGTTCACATTTCACCACGATGCGTGAATTCTCTTTAGATTCTGTGTCACAGGCATCAGTAATGAGGAAGTATTAGCATTTCAGTAGAACATTCAATCATGCCTGTGCTCTGAATGAGTTTTCTCCACAAATACAGATGTTATACATTAGAAAACTCTGTTTATGAAGGGATGATTGAATATCTACCTGCTAGCTCATATAATGACATTTTTGTTATTGTTGTTTCCAACAGAATGTCATTTTTTTTTCTTCTGAGAATGACAAATTTAAGTTCAGGTTTATATTTTTGAAATAACAAATACGACGTGAATTTTCTTTTCTGATACACAAGATTAGGCAAGAATAAAATCTCATTTTAATTTCTGAGACTCAACTTTCTAAAAAACACACTTAAATGTGTTTTATTTATTTTCTGAATTACAGAATTTTAAGTGATTCTGTCCTCACCTCATTTTGCAACACAGTGTCTGTTTTTAAAGTATGACAGGATAAGCTAGGAAGTAATAACTGGAAATGAAGCACTTACGTTTATAAAACACAGCTTTAAAAGATATGTGAGGCAGAAGTTCATAGATCTTTTCTAAAACAGTCGCTTCGCCCAC
This sequence comes from Chinchilla lanigera, assembly GCF_000276665.1. Taxonomy (NCBI): domain Eukaryota; kingdom Metazoa; phylum Chordata; class Mammalia; order Rodentia; family Chinchillidae; genus Chinchilla; species Chinchilla lanigera. The sequence continues at coordinate 16,412,940 of NW_004955421.1, read as the reverse complement.
TAATGAGGCATTTACATTCCAGACTTGGATGACGTCTTCACGGTCTCGAACACTGACACTGACTCCTATCACTTCGTCATCTGCAGGGAGGACAGGACAAAGAAAAAAGCTATGAGTGACAATTCCAAGTCTAATTATTTTTAAGCACCTATATATTTTACCTGTAAGTTCTGGATAAGATGGGGGGAAAAAAAGAAGGTGGCATGAAAACCTGTAATAAATAACTGCTTCTCTGGGGAATCACTGGAAAAAGCAAATCAGTACACAAAAGCTGTAGCAGTCACATCACATTTATCCAGGACGTAGATAAACAAAGTGTTCCAGCCAAACACATTTTCCAGATAAGTAATTTTACCCTTTTAAACATGTTACCAAAGCTTTCTATTTCTTACTCTGTTTTGATGAGACTTTTTCTAAAACGGGTTGCATAATTCCCTGCCCTCTAAAAGCCAAGTGAACTTAAATGAACTTTTCCTCGATGCCTGGCTGTCTTTGTTAAGAACAGCAAGGCTTTCGACTGATTTCTGCCAAACTTTTGGGGACCTTGGGAGGCTAGTGCCATTTGCCCCAGCTCTCACTGGCCCCAGACTGTGTGCTCCCAGGTGCACATCTGCTGTTTGTGGTTTGCTTGTCTGCTGTTTTCGCAGTCATTCCTCCTGCACTTTGGTGCTTCCCTTTAGCAACCCGCTTCTGGTCTTATTACGCTGCTGGCTGGAGAACCAAGGACCATCCCTTAGCACCACAGTGAGAGTTTTTATCTTTTGAGTAAGGTTCATTAAAGCATCTATTTTATCTCTATCTATACTGATTCATGTGGGCTTTGTCTCTTAAATGACATTCTAGATTCGCAGCTGCCTTGTAGACACACTTGAGCACGGTGGCTGGAAGTCAGGCCCGTTGTACTGTTATCTGTACATAACCCCTACCTACTTGTTATCTGTGCCCTTGTTGCAACTGTTTATACTAATCAGCAGAGAATTAATAGAAAGGCAGACTTCTGATGCCTGTGCTTTCATGTCCATGGACCAGTCAGGAAACAGGGTCGGCTTTCTGCACTTGCGCCCCTGGCACTGCTAAGTAATATGGGAAAGATAAGTATTACCGAAATTTGGAGATTTGGCTTTAGGTAATATGCTTTGCCTAATTTGCTAGCATCTATAAATCTAAGTATTCATGTCATTGGTGTTTCCAATGATCTGGAGGATAAAATATTCTGATGGTTGAGTGTGATTTAAATAAGGGCATATCTAATTTACTCAAATCATCATCATCAGTGAGATAATTCCTTTATTTCTTCCATTCTCTCTTTTCTCCTTCTCCTTGCCCTCCTTCTTTCCTTTTTAAAAGGATTTGACCCTGGCTAAATGTGTGTGACTCAACACTAAATGGCTCTATTTACATAACAGTTCAAAAGCCAGCAACATTAGGCTATGGTACTAGAAATTGCATTGGCGGCCCCCTTTAGGGGGAAGGAAGGTGAGGGCAGATTCTAGAGGTTAGTCACAGGGATATACAGTACTTTGTCTGTTTGGGTTTTTTTTTTTTTTTTACCGGTACCGGGAATCGAACTCACGACCTCGCGCTTGCCAGGCCAGCGCTGTGCCGCTGAGCTAAATCCTCAGCCCTACAGTACTTTGTCAATGTTAATAAATCCCTATATACTTTATGTACCGACTTTCCTGTACCTGTGCCACAGTAAAAACAAAAAGATCCCTCCAAAACCCACACTGTATCTGATCATGGCCAACTTCAGAAATTTAAGAAAAAATGTTTTAGGTATATTTTTAAATTTATATTTTAAAAATACACTTGCTCAATGAAAAATTTTATCTAAAAATAAAACCATCACATAAAGAGGGAGGCCTGCCAGGGATGATGGCACATGTCTGTAATACCGGTACTCTGGAGGCTGGTGCAGGAGGATCGCTGTGAATTTGAGACCAGCCTGAGCTACATAGTGAGTTCAACACCAGCCTGGACTATATAGCTAGACCCTGCCTTACCAAAATAGAGGGAGACTTTGGGTCAGTAGATAACTGATGGATGCTAAACATGCCAAACTGTCATTTTTTTAAATTTTGGCTTCATTTTTGGTAACAAGGTACTGCTAAGAACACAGCTCTTTCACAAGTGTCAAGGTAAAAATGATCCCAGCTCTTACACAAAGGTAGGTCCATCAGCAAACATGTGATACTCATAAGTAGAATCAACCAGCAAAACATGGATTACTTTTGGGTACAGGCAGCATAAGACAGGCAGATTTCAGGAGGAGTCACTGTTTACAGATGACAGAAGTAAGGTCCAGAAAGATTAGCTGCCTTGCTTCAAGTGGCAGTGCAAGTTAATGGGAGAGCTAATAGTTAACAACAGTCCTCTCACTTTCTAAGTCAGCCACAGAACAATTGGCCTTCTTTACTCAAAACTGGAGATTTACTATGACTTAGACTATTTTCTCTAATTGTGGAAAGAAGAATAATTCATACAGTTACAGTTATATATAGGATACATTTTTGGCTGCATATTATAAAGTTGTTAATGACTTTCTATTGAAACAGAAGGACTATACTTTTTAAGACAATTTGTCTTAACCTATGATTTGTTATAAGTGAATAAAAAGTGGTTAAGGCATAAGCAAAAGAAAAGTGGAACTACTGAAATGCTAGAAAGATGAATGTGAACTTGTGGTAGGACCAGGAAGGAGGGGTGCTCTAAGACAGTCCCAGCTAAGAGATCAAGGGCCAATGGACCCAACCAACTAGCGAAAAATTAACAAGTAGAAGTATATTTCTAAAAAAAACTAGCTGAAAGTTGAATAGAAAAAAAAATATTTTTCTAAATGTTACCTCAGGAGCATTCAGAAGGAGGTACCCAAGAAGAAAACAAACCTTTAAATAGCAGTTAACTTCTCTTAGAGGTTTCACAATAAGCACAAAGCAAAACAAAAAGTGTTCACAGAGAGGCTGGCAGAAGGGCTCAGCTTACTACACTCAAGGCCCTGGGTTCTTTTCCCAGCACTCAAAACAAAACAAAACAAAACAAAACAAAACACAGAAAAGTGCCTAAAGGGGCTCTTAGAAGTCCACTCAGTATCGGAAGACAGTCTTTGCAGGAAAGTCCTGAGGAGTTCTTTTCTCCCCAGCTGTGGGACAGTGGGGAGTACCAGCAAGGACATCCCTGCCTACCATGATGGTCCTCTCAACAGGACTAGAAGATGCATAGAAGGAAGGAAGAGAGCTGACTGGGAGGGACAGAGGGATGTGTGCCTGCCTACCTGCAGCTCCACTAGACACTGAAGGCACGTTCCCTTCCCAGAGGAGATGGAATAGCTACAGGAGACTTGCCATGATTGTGTGAAGAGGCTGGCTGACAGCGAAGTTTCCTTTTCTTTCTGCCACTCTAGATAGATGGTTATGGATAATGTTGAGCTATGAAGTGAAACAGATGTATGTATGTTCACATATATAGAGTCCACTGTACTAACAAATATCTGGAAGCTAATGGCCACCACTTTGAACACCTCTTCTAATTATAGAGGCCAAAAGTAACTTCTACTAATCTCATGATGTCTCAATAAATGTAGTATTAAAATATTTATACAAGTTTTTCTTGATAAATACATTTTCGGGCAGACTCTGTATGATACGCAGTCATCCTTTGGTATCTGTGGGAATTAGCTCTAGTACCCCCCGTCCGCACCAGAATTCATGGATGTTCAAAGTATTTGCATAGAACCTGCCTTACACCTTAAATCATCTTTAGATTATATTACTCATTCCCTGATTTAGGAATGAGGTCCTACGTGGGATTCGTTCCTGTCCTACCAAGTGAGTCTTCTACAACTCTGACACAAACATACAATGTAAAGCATAGAAAACTTCATGTTCCATGATCTTGTCCTCGTTCTTTACAGTTGTGCCAATGGTTGAGTGATTCGTGTTGAAAGAACCAGTGGTCTACCATCTTTTTGCCTCAGTCTAATCTCTCCATTATTTTCACTTTTGTTTCCATGGTTATTGCTTTGCACTTCCTGTCAGTCCCCTCCACATCACCAGGGCTTTTTCCTCTCACTTCCGGACATCCGGGGCTCTGACTATCCACTATCGCATTGCACATTGAGCACACAGCAGCACAACTGTGACAATGCCCGGCAGACACACGAGCTACTTCTGCGATTTGTCTGAACCTCTGAATGTTCATAATCTGAGGTCTGTTTTAATCTGTAAAAGTTTGCAACTCGAATGTTCATAAGTTGGGGACTTTCCATATTTATAAAACCTAATACAACATAAATGCTATGTATACATTTGTTATACCATATTGTTTTATAAAATGCTCTATATTTTTGATCTGTGATTGGTTGAACAACATAAATGCTATGTAAGCAGTTGTTATACCATACTGTTTTGGGAATAAAAACAAGGAAAAAACATATGTACGTGTTTAAATACAGACACAATCTGTTTTTTCAATATTTTCGATCTTTGGTTGGTTGAATCTGCGGGTATAGAACCCACATATGAAAGAGCTGACTGTATACATATGTAAATATACATATATATCTTCCACTAAACACTGCAATCACATAAAAAAAAAATCTAGCTTCACAATTACAAAAAGAACATTTCCAAAGCATGCAGAAAGTGTAACACATAAGACTAAACTTCTGCTAGAAACACACAGGGGCCAAACAGACAGGAGGCACAGACAGCCCGAACCAGGGTTCTTTACCTGCTGCGGCACAGTCTGTGAACTGCTCCCCGATAGTTGCTAACAACAGCTCTTTCCAAACTGTGGACTGATGCGGGAAAAGAGTAGAAATCAAAACAAAAAGAAAACACACATTTTTTTAGACCATTATCTCCAGGAGCCAAACAAGTTATAGCTTTCTCAATTTCACACGCACTTTCCACACCCACATCAGGAGGACTCAGAAATTTCCACATCTTGGGTGTAAACATTTCTGAGGGGGGCATACTTCCTGCTGGCTTACAAATAACTTCACCCAGACAAAACACAGGGATCGAAAGTCTTGTGAAAGCTGACTGCTAGTGAAACCCTGATGAAGTTCAGAAGTACTGGGAAAAATTCAAAAGACTTATGCTTTCCTAGTTTCTTTATCTCTTGCTGCTTTAAAATGTACCAGCTGAGTATATTTGAGTGTTATTACTAAAATCCTTCTCTTCATTTTTCTTGCATCTGATAAGGTATTTCAAAATACCCCAGTAAAAAAAAAAAAAAACACTTAAAGAAATTTATTGTTTACTGAATTCTAGAGTTGCAAAAGTCCGTTCACCAGGAACAGCTTGTTTACACTAAGTAGTGGCTTATGTACAACTGTACACAATTTTTCTGTCAGGATTAGTCCTTTTGGGTCTGCCTCCCGCCAGTGAGAAACACCAGGGCGTGGTTCCTTCTATAGACAATTACTAATGCCATCTACCAACAGTGAGAATCCACTCACAGGTCACCGGAACTAACGGTACTTCCATTTCTTCCCCTGGAATAGCTCTTGGTCCCATTAATCCTCCATGCCACAGTTCACAGGCTCTGGTGTCTCCCAGAGTTGTCCGAATTCTGAGCTGTTGCTTACTGTTTGTGACTGGGGCAGTACACCAACCTCTCTGAGCACTAGTCTCCTTAGGTAAACAAAGAAATAATAATAGGGCTGACCTCACAGGATCACTGTATGACATCAGTGAGTGAACACATTCAAAGGACTTAGCACAGTGATTGCAACAAATGTGCTCAATCTGTAACATCCACAAATAGCTGCTTATATGCTGTATGTGAGGCACTCACTACACATTAACTATAATAATAGTGTTTATTACTATGTTCTAATGAGCCCACAGCCCTAACCCTAACCCTAATGAGCTCACAGCTGTGCTGATCTTTTAGCTGAGGCAATGGCAGTTAACTAAGGAGATGAAAGGTGACTAATCACCTTCAAGGAGAGTTTGGTGTTTTCTTTCCTAGACCCTTGCATTTCATCTATTAGTCTCCCACCTAGAGATGATCACTTTCATTTTCTATCTGCCCAGCTTTGGCCTTGTCCTCCGCTGAAGATGTGAGGAGCAGGGAGACAGCACTCCTGCACTGTAGGCAGGGATGGGAGCCCCACCGCACTGCTACAGGGCGGCGAGAGAGAGCCGCTGACCTGCCGGCACAAGGGCACTTGCACCAAGGAGAGAGCTTATTTGCAAAGGAATGTGGCCAAGGGAGCTTGAGGAGAAAGACAGGAATGACACAACTACCTTTAACCACTTTTCAATGAATGTTGTCAATGAATGTTGACATCATGATGGCTTCCGTTACACACAGCTAAGTAAAAATATTACAGGCAGTCAGACAGGCTAGGCCCTCGGAGGAGTCAACAGAGAGGATGAAAACCCATTACAACTGTGACTGGAGGCACATCCATTGGAGGCCAGGCCTCAAGATAAAGACAAAACGGCCAGGGCTACATGCTTCCCCGAGAGATAAACAATCAATCAACATCAGTCACCCCAGTGAGTGACTAAGACCCCCTGATTCCTCTCTTCCTGAAAAGGTCCTCCTCCTTTCCATATACACTTTCCATGTGACTCCCTTTCCCAGTGGATATTACCTAAGCGGCTACACTTGTCATCTTATTGGTTGATCATAGTTTTGTCCCCTCTCCTCCAGGAGCTATCTCTCTTTCTCAATAAATATTTTCTACTCTTACCCTCCACTGTTCCTCCGAACTCATTCTTTCGTTTTTGGAAACACAAACTCGGTGTATCTGACATCAAGCAGGTTGGGAGTTACCTCTGTTTCCCCTACATAACCTGCACTAGAATTCAAAGTCTAGTGCAAGTAAATAATATGAGCAGGCAAAGGCATTCTCACTGAAATTTAAGCATTCTTGCATTCTCTTACCCAAATTCTCTGCTCTCTCTTTTTAGGAGAGTAGAGGGGTTTCACATGCTATGCCTGGTGTGCTACTTGTTCCTTTGACATTTTTTATTACATATGCCAAATACAGCATCAATCAAATCTTGGAGTGATCCTTGGGGTGGGGGTACTGGGGGCTGTACCTACAGACTTTGAACTGAACTACATGACTAGACCTCTTTTTTTTTTTTTTTTTTTTTTTTTTGATACAGGGTCTTGTTAAGTTGTCCAGGCTGGGTTCAAACTCATGATCTTCTTGCCTCAGCCTCCCACAGTGCTAGGATTATAGGCGTGTGTCCCCACTCTCAGCTGGAGCTACACATCTTGAGTAACAGTTATACCCGTGGCAAGAATCTGGCCATACCTTCAGGTATGTGTTTATAGGGAAATGACTCTAGCCCAAGCATGTGGGTTCTTGGAGGCATTTCAATCTTTGAGCTCATCCACATGAAGAAAAAAAGACACAAAGAATGAGACAGGGCAGCATCTGCCCTTTCACCCATTTTCAATGGAGCTTTGTGGTCTGGCAGGGCTTAAGAAGGCAACTTTAATGCTCATTTGGAGGTAGGATAGAAGAAATAAAATTAGGTAGAAAGAGACATAAACAAATCAAAATTTTAAAAATTGTACTTAAAAAAATCCCTGCAGCTTCAAAATATGAGTGTGGTTTATTTTCTTTTTCTCTTTCTCAGAACAGCAAACCTGCGCAACTCCCTTTCAGCTGCAAAGGGCTCTGCCCATTCTCCTTTACCTGCAAATGGTCCCCTTTCACCCATAAAGGGACACCCTTTTGGCATTTCCCAAGGGAAGAGCTCAGTAGGGGTGGGCCATCCTCTCCCAGGCTCTAAGACTAAGACTGAGACTACAGATCATTGAGTTCCACAGACTTCCACCTCAAAAAACAAACAAAAGACCCCCAGTTCCCAACTGCCTTGTTCCTCATTTCTTCAGGCATCCACATTCCACTCTTGAGTGCATCCTCTATGTTCTCATAAATCCTTTTCATGCTTCTTTTACTGATGCATTCTGAAAATTCTTTTCCCTCTGTGGAGTCAGCGAACCTCTGAAGTTAATTTAAAGGGGTGGGGTAAGCTCCTTATTTCGGTCACGGAGACCCTCAGACCCAGCCCATGACAATTTCACTTTCAGGCAGTATGACAGACTAGAGCCTATGCCTACAAAATGTGAGTGCAGCCTCTGCTGAAACCCCAAAGAATGGAGAGTCCCTGAGGCTCCCCATTTTCCATCCCATGGTCACTGAAGTGCTTCTGCCTTCCAGTGGAGGAAAGGATGTGCTTTTTGGTGGGAAGGACCCTCTTCTCTCCATAGAAAACCAACTTCCACATGTTAGTTATGGCTAGTGAGGAAAGGACTGCCATAAAGACAATCAACTTTTCTGTAGGGTTCACAAGGGGTGATCAGAAAATACGGTGACTGTTTAAATTTTTAAAAATTATCACAGTAAAAAGACACCTTGCCAGTAGTCCCCCTGAAAATACTCCTCATTTGAACACACTTAATTCATCATTCGTGCCACTTTTAAAGTAGTTCTGGAGGTCCTCTTTCATGAGAGTTTTTACAAAACATGATAAAAAAAATATGGTAAATGCTATTGCTGAGTGTCATCCAATGGAAAGGCAGGCTCATAAAAACATTGCGGTGTGTCCTCACCCGCCTTTCTCACTGATGTGGCACTGTGAGGCTTCCGGTTCTTCCCCAAAGTCAAAATGACCATGAGAGGTAAACAGTTTGAATCCGTTCTGGACATCAAGGCACCCAGAACAGTGCAACTGAAGACTCTCCCCAAACAGACTTCCACAACTGCTTCAAAAAGAGGCAAGGATGACGAGATAAGTATGTTTGAGGTGTGTGGGGGGGGCGTTTAAGGGGAGGTTAATGGCAATATGTCTGCTACTGTAAGAAATTTTTAAAAATTTAAACATACTGTATTCTTTGATCCCACTTCACACAGGCATTCAGCCCTTGCAGACTCCATGATACAGTGACACTACCTCACCATTTCTATAGCAAAGCACAATACTATATTTTCAAGGTGCCAAGTGCAAGGAAGAATTACTGCCAAGCTCAGAAGAGAATGTCAACCCCAGGCCTCATGGGAGATGTCTAGGCAGGTTCTCTGAAAAGCACACAATGCTCAGGGCATACTGTCAACAGCAACCCAAGCTCGGCCGGCATGGGAAACAGAACACCTACCGTGCTGTCCTTGGGAACTTTCATCTTCCACACACCGCCCTTCGCATTACTCTCCTCTTCCCTGCAACAGAGACCAACGTTAAAGTTATACTCAATGACCAGCTAGTTCTGGATGCATTTAGATTACATATTTGTGTATAGTTAGCTTAATAATAGGTGACCTTAAAAACAAAAACAATCAGCATTTTTCAGTAACTCCCCCCACCCCACCCTCTGATTAGATACAGAAGTAGATGAAAGAAAAAGGAAAAGGATAGAGCTGGGGATAGAAGGAAATAGTGATGAGGGCAGGCAGAGAGGCTGACAGGACCTAGGACCTTATTCTCAAGAGATCTCTGGACTCTTCTGGAGAAGGACAACTAATGTAGCTGCTTCCTGGGTGTGAAGACCTTTACATTTCAAATCATGTTCACGGCACCATCACATATCAACCCACCCATGTTCCTCTCGTGGACAGCTGCTACATTTCTCTGCTTAAAATCTGCCCCTAACATCCAAGCTTCCCTTTAGCTGCCTCTGGCTTTATGTGAGACCCATTCATAGAGATGAGCGTTGATTCTACATCCTATCTTTAAAGATGGGCTATGATGCAGGTTTGCCTACAGGACTCCTGCTCTTCCTAGTCTTTGTGATTGGCCAGGGTTGCAACGGTGACCCACAGTTGGTCCAGGACAGCCGGCCCTGAGACTTTATTGTGGCTGGGGAATGCCGACCCTGGTAAACTTGAAGGGTGTGAGCCTGCAGCTCATGTTGGCCAATGACCACCATAAGTGGGAGAACGTGCCTGAGAATTTAGCCAGCACAGGGGAAGGCAAAGGAAAACAGATGGAGCGTGTCAGGGTCCTGCTAACATCTGCAAAGCCAGATGTGCAGGTCTTCAGCCTCGCCTGTGGGCTTCTCAGTTGTGGGTTCCAAAATATTGTGACTTTCGTTAGTTTTTGGTTTCTGCCACTTGCAGTTATGGGAGATGAGACACATTTCCATTTTATCAGCGGGCAAATGACTCAGAAAGGTTGAAGGATGTGATGCAAGGGTTACTAATTTAGACTCTAGCCCAGCAGTAATTTAGACAATCTCCTGTCCAGTGCCATCATCACTATACTAAACTATCAAAGAAGGAAGGATACTTTCCCATAGGCCTTGGCCCCGGTCATTATTAGCAGACACTCTGCGGTTCACCGTGAGACGTCCACCAGTGAAAAGACCTCTCATGGTTTCACAACCGTGTCCTTCCCTCCCGGACTTCACATTGCACATCTGACACTTACCAAAGCGGTCGCCTCTCTCCTCTCATTAAGTGATAACTGCATCTCAGAGGCAGGCTGGTCACGGGAGGGATGTTATTGTACACACTCCAGAATACCTTTAAAAGAAACACATTTCATTTAACTTAGTACCAACTTACTATGCCAATAATTAATAACATTAATTTATTAAAGAAAACTCTGATTCTCATTAAGTTCTGCCCATCCAAAATAGATTTTTTTCTCAGTATTCCTTCTAACGTTTTGCTGGAAAATATAATATTAAAGAATGTTCTTTACTGATATTGGACCAACCAAGTTCTATCTTCTTTTAGAGAGGTATGGTTATTAAAGAATGCATTCCTTTTCAATATGTACACATAAAACTGCCAAATCCTGGATGTTGTGGCACGCAGTAATCCCTGCACTCTGGGAAGCTGAGGTAGAAAGACTGCAAATTGGAAGCCAGCCTGGGCGGTCAAGAGACTTAGTGAGACCTACTCCAAAATAAAAAATTAAAATGGGCTGGGGACATAGCTCAGCACAAAGACTCGGATTCAGTCCCTAAACCAAAACAACAAAACAAACAAATCTGGAAAGATAAAGTACAATGGCTGGACTAAAATCTGTAAAATTATATTGCATTAGGGAGTTTTGTTAAATAAACACATTTTAGCTGCTCTTGTCACTAAAGTGTAACCATGTGAGCTGACAGATATGTTAGTCTGTTTCCCGACAGTAACCATTTTACTATCTACATGTATTCCATATCACATTGTATACTTCAAATATCTAGAATATAATTTTTTAAAAAGAATTGACACAGAAAGTATATATATATATATTTTCCTAGCATATTAATTAAGTAGATCTGTTTAATTTGTATGGAAATCAGAAATTTTATAGTTTTGAAGATTTAACTTGAAAAATTAGAGGGAACATGTTTTACATTACATATTCGATACAGTTTTGTGACACATTAAGATCCTCAACAGTTCAGTGATAACTTCATTGTCAATGGTATTCTGCTGTAAATAAATGAACTCTGTCCTCCAACTGGAAGGATCTTGCTAAGCAATGGTTTTTCCGACAGGCTGTTGCCATCTACTGAAGTCTTGAGTATTGCACAGCTGTACTGGACCATATTTCCTTAAAACAAACTCTTCTAGGAAGGAGTCTGCGATGGCTTGGCTTGGGAGCTGACAAAGAAGAGGAACCACCTTAGGCCCTGACTTTTTCTCTCAGAAGGAACTGGGGATAGCTCAATTACTGAAGCATCAAGCTACCCAAGATGTAGGGTGAGACGACTTCATCTCCATGTCCATGCAAAACTTGTATGTTGAAGCCCCACCCACAACGGAATGGTACAAGGAGTCCATGCCCTTAGGAGATAACTGGAACACAATGGTGGCACTCTCAGGAGGGTGTGAGTGCCCCTATGAGAGGGAGACGGCCAGCTCTCTACCGAGGGGAGACACAAGAAGCTCCTAGCTGTCTGTAGACCAGGAAGAGGGACTTCACCTAACCCTGACTAGGCTGGCACCCTGATCCTGGACTTCCAGCCTCCACAACTATGAGAAACACAGATTTGTTGCTTAAGTCCACTAGTCTATGGTGCTCTGGAATAGTAACTGAACTCCCTAGACACCGTCACTATAAACCGAAATGAATTATATAAAATACAGTAATAACAATAGAGACAGTAATAGTAAAAGCAAGGACAAACAACAGGTACTGAGCTGTTATGTGTGCCAGGTGTTGGTTTGTAAGTTTCACATGTTTATGTAATTTATTCTAATGACAATCTTATGAAGGTTATTGCTTTATTTCAGAGATAAGGAAATGGAGATACAGAGACTACCTTCCTCAAAATCACTGTTTAGCATGACCACTGGGATTAGGACAAAGACTGAGGCTATAAAGAAGAAAGAGCTCCTCAGTTGGTTTGGACAAGGCCATAGAATTATGGTATGGATTCTAGCATAGAATTATGTGCAAATGAGAAATATCGTTCTATGTGATAAGGTGGGTCTTACAGCAGGTCTGATGCAGCAGTGCTAGTAACAGTGTAATTACAGAAGGGAATCCTAGGGCCTCATGCACTGAGCGGCAAAAGTAGAATGGAATTTTCTCTACACTAAATGATAATCCTAGTGGGTTGTTCAAGCTTGTTTTGTGTAAAAATGCAAATAAAACTGAACTAATTGCAAAGTTAGTAAAAATGGACAGAAAGAAAATTGAAAGGAAAGAAAAGCCCATGGTGGTAGATTTATCATTGAGAACCCACCTCCTATTCTTTCCAGTAAGATGGTGCTAACATAGGAACTGCTGAAAGGAGCCTTGTAGTAAGAATGAATCCTCAGATATCTGTCCTTATGTAGTACCTATCCTATAAACACTATGCTACTAGTGCAAATAATAAAATAACTTCAGGTTCCATCTGTGATGGGAGTGAATGGGTAGAGCTGGAATTTGAATCCAGGTACTCTGATTCTAAAATGTTTATTTTCTTAGCCACTAAACTGTTTTCTATCACAATAGTACTGTATGTGTTGGGAGTATCCTCCTCCCATTTAGGAAGCCCTGGACACCTGCTCCACACGCTTTCCTCCCAGTCAGAGGTCCTTAACTGCATGGAGTCTGGTGACCGTCTTCACTCCAGCCTGAGACACCAATGTGGCAATGGCCTCTGCTGAATACAAGAATAAAATTATGCTGCATGAAGAGCCCTGCCTAAAAGAAATCCAAGAGGACTTTGTGTTGGCAAATCTGAATCTAAACCGCATCCCAAACCAAAGCCCTGCTCTCACACCCCTGCCTTTTTGCCTCCTGTCTCAATTACCTGGAGAAGGTTACAATAAATGCTTCTCTCACTGCAAAGTTCAGGACAACCCTAAGAGCCCTGCTAAGGGCGTAACATTGGAAGCTTCCCTTGAAAACAAAATCAAATATAGATAACTGATACTGTTTATCTGGGCAAATCTGATTGGAAGAGGCTGCAGCCCAACCACAGACAATGAGAGATTCAACTCTGATGCATATTTATTAAAGCATCTACTTGTACACTGCGTGTGAACAAATGGGAGCAAAACATCTGATGCCATCACCAGAGGGTCTCACTGAAAAGTACAGGGCAATGAATGAGTCTCTCCCCCTGTTCCAAAGCTTGTGTAAGAAGCAGAATATTTGGTGTATATGTCTGACATTGAAGTAGTTGGAGAACAGAACCAGTCATTACTGGGTTCTGGAGCCAGAGAAGAGAAATGGCCACTATTGTGGATCCCTGAGGATTCATAAATACACTTTCTATAACACATTTTTAAAACCTGAATACCAGCCAGGTGCACACCTATTGCACCCTGAGAGGCTGAGGGAGGAGGATCTCAAGTTCAAGAGCAGCCTGGGCAACTGAGCAAATGAGACCCTGTCTCAAAATAAAAAAGGGCTAAAAATGAAGCTCAGTGCAAAGGCCCTGGGTTCAATTCCCAGCGCTGCCAAAAGAAAAAAAAAATTGAAACACACATCTTTCTAGAGATTAAACTTTGCAATGAGATTTCAAGTCAGTAAATGTATAATTAATTCTCTCCAGCCTGAAATAAAGGCTGCAGTAAAAATAAAACCAGGCACAATGTTTATGAATGACGGCTAGCTCCTTTTTTCAATGCATTACTGGCCACCCGAGAACAAGAAGTATGAAAATTGAGCATCATTCACTTGGTCAGTGTCAGTGGACACCAGTTGTGTGCACTGTAAGGTGTCCTTGGGGAACTGACTGACCCGGGGAGTGACAGCCCTTGACTACAGGGGCCCGCTTGCTGGCCGTAAGCTCTCCAACATCATTCTCGTGCTCTAAGTGAGCACCCAGATGCCTGCCCAGTGGATTTTTAGGATAATCTTCACTGGCCACAAAGCTCCAAACCCCAAGTTGCTTCCTCTACATAAGGAGTACCATGAAGCTACCTCATTGTATGATTTAATGACTGAAAGTAAAGTGAAAGCATGTGGGAGGCCTAAGAAAGCAAGCGAAGTGTGGTCAGACTCATTACATATGGTCACCACTTGATACACTCCCAATTTTCTAATTCGGATTAGAGCAATTATGTCCCATATTATAATCTGCCAAAGAGATAATCATTCATTATTAAGAAAATTAGGGACCCTCCTTCTCAATTTCCCACTGGAATGTTCTAAAGAAAAAAAAGTCCACATTTTCTTCCAACGGTTGCAGCATGTATAAAGGAGGGTACTCGCAGAATCCTAAATAAATGTGTATGCTCACTAGGTATTTCCACTTCCCTGGGGTTTCCCTCCAGCTCAATCAATGATATTCCTGGAGGGCAGGCAGATATCAGAACAGAGAGGGGTACTGAAGGCTTAATTTTTAACTCACAGCAGACACGAAGACCGGAAGCAAAGAGCTTCTGATGTGCAAGAGTTACGTAGTCCAGAGAAGACTGGATTTGGTTTGAATTCCAAGAGTATGACTTACTCTGAGATGGGGAGTTAACAGTTTGGAGAGGAGAGTGACGTTCAGACTGGAGAGGGCAGGACACAGTCTTCCCCAGAAAAGCACGGGAGAACCTACAGCAGAGCAGAGTGTGTCCTGCTTCTGAGATACAGCCCAAGGGGCCACAAGACTCCTACAGTTCATTCGTGTAGTGTGAGCCAGGGGGCAGGTCAGAGAACAGCTGGGGAGGTGGGTTATATTTGCAGGAGCGGGGGGTGGGGGTGGGGGGGCTACTACGGCCTTGTAGTTCCTCTCGCTCCAGTGGGGGATGGGGAAGGGAGCAATGTTGCCTGTATTCTCAGCCTGGAGCATGGGATTGCTAGGAGGGCCTGAAGTCTGGGTAGGGGTGCACACAGCAGAGGCCTTCACGACTGAGGCCACAGCAAATCTGAATCAGGTGGCCAGTGCAAGGTCAACGTGGGATCAGGTGCATCTCTGTTCCTGCCAGTTCATGTGGAGAAGGGCAAGAGGGTGAACGCTCTGCCCCAAGGAGATTTATCTTGGAAGAGATGAAGTTCTACATGTGAAGTAACTAAATGACTTAAAATTTGCATGATTAAGCACTCCCCATCTCAATACACACAACAGCCTCCGCTGCTGTGAGCAAACCTACAGGAACACGGGCAACCTGACATCACTTCTATTTCTGGGTTATGATCATCGATACTAACCCTATTATGCATACAATGAATAAATTAATCATGGATAAAGAATCCTGTTACACTGGATGTTGAGTTTGTACTAGACAGAGCTAGGAGGCAGAATGGCTGCAGGTTTGTCTCTCTTTCTCTCCCTCTTACTATCTCTGCCCCTCTCTCTTTAGTGCCAGTGTCTTCTCCTTCGTGTCCCTTCCTTTACCCCAGAAGCCCCCTCCAGGTCCGATGCCCACTGCCATAGGCTGTCCTGCTGTGTCCAAGACAGGAAACACATTGACTCAATCTTTTCATCATCCTCTATTATCAACACTGACCTACAAACCTCTGCTTCTCAAGGCACAAGCCTCATTCCTCAAGTGTCTGAGAGTCAATCTGCAGCTCTAACTTAATGACCCGTAACACCACAACTCCATAATCAGGCAGCCTAACCTGCTGACAGTGGAAGTCTTGATGTTCTTGGCAGTACACAGGGTGACTGTCCTCTTTTCATTTTACTAGACTATAGGTACTATTATGAAGACTTTCTGGCTGTGATGAATGATAGTGAAATTCTATTTATAAAAAATATGAAACTTCTGTTGCATAAATTTAAATGAAATCGATGTATGGGCTCTGTCTGGTAGAACACAGCATAAGTGGGACAAGTATGGCAAATCTTTTTTTTTTATTTTTTTTTTTTTTGGTTTTTCTCCGGTACCGGGAACCAAACTCACAACCTTGCACTTGCCAGGCAGGCGCTTTTGCCGCTGAGCTAAATCCCCAGCCCCAAGTATGGCAAATCTTGAAATTGATAACACAAATTACTAAGGGTTGAGAGGGAATGCTACACAGGAATGCATTTTGGGGGGTGAAATTTTTAGTCTTGTGGCAGGCAGAAGAGAAAGGGTCTGGGGACAAGAGATCTTGTGCAAATCTCATCTGGCAGGTAGCTGCACATCCTCCCACAGCAAGGCCTGGGCATGTTCCGAAGTCATTTTCTCTTCTCTGCTGCGCCCACAGAGGATGCACTGACACTGGAAAAATGTGCAAGGTGTACAGGTTCAAAAGACTGGAAGGAATCAATAAGCGCATCTGGAGAACACACCTACGCGAAAAAAGAAATTTCCAAGAAAGATGAGAAAGTAGGAAATAACTCTGACTCCAGGCAGAGTTAGAATTACTGCTGGCTGCAATGACAGTGTCCTCAGTAGGGGTCACTGGGTCCTCTAGAGGCTGGGCCTCCTGCACTCCTCAGTCACGGGAGTCAGAGAGAGAGAAATGAACCAAAGTGGAGGAAGTGATAAGCTGTTTCCCCTGGATGTTTGGGCTACTTACCTACCAGCTTCAGTCTCCCCAGCTAGTACCCAGGAAGAAAGACTCCTCCCCAACCCCATGACTGGGATTTGCAGGAGGGCCCCAGAGTGAAAAAAGACATATTATGTCTTAACATAGAGCCCTCAGTAATAACCCCTGATTCTTACATTTCACCCAACCATACATGGGGAAAGCAGAAACAGGAATAGGGATGTAGACTGTCAGTGTGGACAGTGACAGAGCATCAACATACAATCACGGAGTAAAAGGACATTGGGGCACAGGTATCCCAGATGGCTTTCAAGTAAGCACTCCAGCTAGTTCTTAAGCAGTAAGGACCATTCCAGAGATGTTAAAGACACTCACAGGCTGAACTCCTAGAAGTTATGAATAAGTTAAATATGTTTCTATAAGTGGAGGTATTAGTAGTGGTGTAATCCAGGGCATAATTCTTGAAATTAACAGAACTGAATAACCCAGAAGCAGGTGTATATAGTTTCCCTATGTAAAACATGACTGAGGAAAGCATGAAAAGATGCACCAACAGAAAGAGAAGAATGATGCAGGTGAGATTATTGTTATGACTGGGCACTTACTGTGTGCTTTTTTACTTGCCTGTACCAGTTCATTCTCACAACAGCATAATAAAAATGTCTATTATTATGTCCATGCCCATTTTACAGGTTAATGAACTGAGACACAGGTTAAACAGTGTGTGCAAGCTACTGAGTGGCAGACACTACAGGATGTGAATGTAGGCAGTGTGACAACCAGACACACTAGCTCACACCCTCACCAGTCAGCTGCAGGAGCTAAAGGGCAGAGTCCAGTAACAACACGTGAGAGCTTACCAAGTTCCAAGCCTTACAGAGAACTGTGTACCATCTCATTTAGCCCTCGCCCAACCTTATGGAGTAAGCATGATTATTATCTCAGTTTCACAGATGAGGAAACTGGAGTAAACAGAGACATTGGTCTCCAGAAGCAACTTCCTGGCCACTTACAGCAATGTTTCTCAGCCTGTTTTCTTGTCATCCTACTCCTGCAGCTGACCTAAAGGGAGCCCTTTCTGCGTAACCACCACTGAGGAAATTTTAAAACCACACAAGAGTGTGGAATTCTCTACAGACTGCATATACATCTACACTTTCTACATAAAAACAGTAAGACTTGTTTACTGACCTCCTGAGGACCACATCTCCCCGCTGAAAATACATAGCCCACAGGTGAACGGATCTTTATGTTAACAATCTGCTCTGATCTAGGAAAAGTGTTTCCTTTATTTATTTCTCATGTATTCAGTCCTTCAATATGTTCTGGGTGAAAGAGAACAGACACCAAAGAATATAATACTACGTGAGTCCATCCCCTTAAAGTCCAACGTCAGACAGAAGGAATGTATGCTGCAGGAATCACAGCAGTGGCTGCATCTGCAGGAGGGGAACTGCTGGGAAATGGGGCACAAAGAAAATTTCTGGTGTGTTGTTTTTAATCTTGATCTAGGTGATGGATACATGTATATACTCCCTTGTCAAAATTTGTACTTGAAAAATATACATCTACTGTGTACACAAATTCAACCCAATAGAGAGTAGTTTTGTTTTTGTATTGGTTTGGTTTGGTTTGGTGCCTAGGGGCTGAACCCAGGGCCTCACACGTTAGGTAAGGGCTCTATCACTGAGCTACACCCCTGCCTCTAAAGTTCAGTTTTAAGGAAAGTGTTTCTTACATGTGCCAGCCTGGGGATTATTCCCTAAAGATCTTAATGTGCTGCTGGATCCAAACCCTAAACAAATAGTCTGTTGTCAGAGGATCAGGAAAAATGAGCCAATACCTTATCTGACTTTTCTGATGTCTGTCCTGGATCCCACACCCTCCTCTTGGGATCTAATTGTCACAATACAATTAGAAGTGGGAAAAGCCTAATGAGTCCCTAAATTAACAACAGGATCAAACAGCTTCTACTGGAGGAGAAACCTTAAAAGTAAGGTCTCTTAGGTTCACACAATGGTTGCTGGGAAGAGGCAACCAGTCCATAAATTCTTGGAGAGAGAAAAGCGAGGGAAACCTTTCCCAGAGTACGATGGCACTGATTTCTCTTGACACCAGTCCATGTGCTGCCCATGTGTGCACCAGTCATGCCCTGTAACACTGCCCATATTTGGCACTGAATGATTCTTTGCAGAGGGGCTGCTATTTTGCTTTCCACATGCTTATGTCATTTTCCCAACTAGATAAGAAACGGTCTGCGGTCAGGATGTGTGGTGGCCATGCACAGCACCTTATGAACAGATACCTGGGGTTGTGCTGCTACAAAAGCACAACTTCTAAACCGCATGTTGGCAAAAGGATTTGAGAAAGGGATCTATATGCTATTTCTGCCAGGAAGGACCTGCCTAAAGGACATAATCCAGATGCTAATCTACTGGAATTTCTAAGACTTTACAAGATTTAGCAGCACAAAAGCAAAATTATTTATAATCTGTGCCTTTTAGGAAATCCAGGATGTGAGGGCAGAGTAACTCTGAAGCTGCTTTTGTCAAAAGCCTCATTTTATCTGCAGTAGCATGTGACACCAGAAGAGAAGGGACACTTGATGGGATCTGCTTGTGGCGACACTAGAAAAGGGATCAGCTAAACAAATTAGTTATTTGAAAATACTCACCTTCATAGCTGGATAAAGAAAGAACCTACAGAACCAAAAACTTACACATGCTGAGTACCTGCTACCTGTCAGGTGCTCTGCCACGCATAGTATAAACACCATGTCATTCAATCCTTGCAATAACCATGGAGGTAGGTGCCAATATTATACCAATCTTACAGACATTAAAAAGGTTAGTAAGTGCCTAATTTAGAATAGTGGTATTGGAAAGTAAAGCAGTTTTTTGCTTTCCCTATGTGTCCCCTAAACCATCAGGGACCCTGCAGGTGGGTGCCCCTGCCTTACACGAATGGGAAAAAGGGGTGCAGAAGGCGGTGGCAGAGCTAGGCTTGGAACAGGCACACAAGCGCATGCCTTCACAACATTCACTCTTAGTCACAGCCTGCTTCTCAGGGGGATCTGTGGAAAGCTTAGGCAATAAAGTCCTAGCAGGCGCCAAACGAGGAGCCACTTGCGCTTGGACTTGGCCAAGGGTAGCTGCACCAAAATGGACCTGAAAACCTGATTCAGAGCAGAACCTCTGGCAAAGGCTGCCAGTTGCAAAGTGGACAACTAAGTGGCCAACGTGAGCTATGTCCCCCTTTCTTGATCTTACCTGTACTGTTTGTACCGTGTAGATTTTCTTCAGATTTGAGGCACACTCAGCTGCAGTGGCACCAGGGAGAGATCTAAGAAAACATCCACAAAAGAACAAAGATATAAACAAAAACATTCAGTGTTCATAAGCTAGTCAACAATTCAAATTTGTAGATCTCAGTAAAAATCGGCTCTAAGATAACAGAATTGGACATCTAGGGAATGTTAATTAGAATTTAAAATATGGAACTGCTTCTGGGTGAAGTCTTAGGTTTGTTTCTCCTAAAAATTAACGCAGATATTCTCTGGAAATTTAACAGAAGAAAAGGAAAAGGGAGTAAGAAAGATATTGAAAACCTTAGAATCACGTTTTGAAAAACACTAAAGTAACATAGTAGTAACCAAATTTTTATGTAGGGCTTTAGATAAGAAACTGCAGCAGTGACAATGAAAACTCAGTGTCCTACTCTGGTGATGTGTTTTAAAATCTGCCAACAATCTGGTGGCCAAAATCCACACTCCTGAGAAGCAGAATGATCACGCACCACCTCCTTTAAGGAAATATCACTAAAACATCAACTTGGTTTTTCCTGGATTTGAATGTTTCCCAAACACCTGCCTTTAGCAAATCTTTTAGTTACCTTCTCCCGCTGATTAAACGAGCTCTGTAGAACTCTACGGTCAGGACACATTAACCGTAAATTTGCTATGTGCTCCACTAGATGGCAACATACTACAGAGTTATTCACCAGAAAATCCTCTGCAATTTAGCTGGTTTTACCAAGCACCATTCCAGAGATTAAAGATAAAATAATCTAATCTCATTGATTTTTAGATGTTAAGACTCTCAATTCCTTCCTATTTCCTATTACTAAGTTAGCAGTTTGTGTTCTAGTTGAGGTCCAGTTATATCACGTCTAAGATATTTCACCACACAATGCTCAAAAACCCAGACCTGGTTGCTGATGAGAAATAAAAGGACCGCTGCAAGGAGAGAGCACCACGCTCACAGCTGACCTACAATCTATAAAAGGAACACACGTTCTGCTCTTTACCAACCCTCAACGCCCAGAGCACATCCCTGGGCACCCTCAGCATGTACTTTCTTGATAGCTGTTAAACCACTGCACACAAAAGATGTGTGCAAAACACACACCAGCTCAGCAGTAGAGGTAACAGCAATGGGAATGCCTCAGTGGGATGAACACGACAGGGCTCTACAAATTACATTCTTGGAACCATAGACCATCAAGGGCACCATATTTGTTGAATCTCATTTTTAACACCAGTATATATCTATATGAGTTTCTTGTTAGTCTTTCTAGGTGGAGCAAGTGGAGAAGTTCCTCACAAAAACCTGCTAAGGTCATGCCTAACAATAGCTCTATCAATAGTTTAACATCTTATAATAAGGATGTACCGCTTAATTTGCTTCTGGTATTGGAGAGTATACCCAAGCCTTCACACTGAACTACATCCCCATTCCTTTAAATTTTTTTTTTTTTTAATATTGAGACAGGGTCTTGCTAAGTCTCCCACACTGGGCTTGATCCTCCTGCCTCAGCATCCCAGAGTGTTAGAATTTCAGGCATGTACTACTTCACCCAGCTTCCCGATTTCTTCATGGAGGAGGTTGGATTCTATGATCTTAAAGGTTTTTTCCAGTTGTTGGTTGTTCTCAGACTACATTAGCTCATTTGCTCAGGGTAAAGCATAGTGTTTTGTGCTCGAAAAATGTGAACAGGCCTAACCCTCACACCCAAATCCCAATCTCAAGTTTCTTTCACAAGCAAAACTAGGCAAAATCTAGAATCCATTTTAAAAGGGCAAATAAGCTAAGATTCTACCTTGTAAACAAGTCAGTCTCTACTGGACTTACTGGTTCAGTGTTAAACACAGAGATACTAACTATTCTTTTTTTTTTTTGTTTGGCAGAACTGAAGATTGAATCCAGGGCCTGTGCACTGAGCTATGTCCCTAGCCTTTTTTGTATTTCTTACTTTGAGACGAGGTTTTGATATATTTCTCAGGCTGGGAATCCCACCTTTAGCTGTTGGGTTATGGTGGTGATCCTTCTATGCAAAGCCCTTGTTCCTATGGAGTTTATGCTCTAGAACCCTCATCCCTCCTCTGGCAGTTTCCCAGGCTTTTGAAGGCAAAGAAATAGTGTCTAGACCTTTTATATTTGCTTGGATGATAAGAGGTAGGAAAGAAGGCTCAAAGAGGTGGGAAAAGAAGCGAGAAACTGTGGCTTCTTGTTACTGAGCAAGCATCCTCTCTAATCCTGATAGCAAGCCTGCCAAGTTGATATCATTTTCCCCCCTTCACAATTAGGAAACTGAGGCTCAGCAAGCATATTTTTAAGTAACAGACTTGGGTTCCTTTTTGTCTGTCTGGCTCTGATGCCCATGACCTTCCTCGTAGACTAGGTTGTCTCCCAGGAAAAAAAGAGCTGTCATTGTCAGCAGGGGAGGTCACATATAGCTGGTCTTGTGACAAACTCTTCTCTCCCTCTTGCAGATGGTCTACGCCTTCCTTGGATCCACACATTGTTCCTGTCATTATTCCCTCTATCACCACACATCTAGCCACATCCTTGGGAGGGACAGAGGCAGAGACACAGAAAGGTATTGCACCAAACAAAGGCCACAGGGGGGCACAAGCCAGAAGGCAGGAAAACGCAGGGATTAAGAGGATGGCCTCTGGAATCAACAGACCTCAGTTCAAGTCCAGCTCTACCACCTACCATCTGTGTGCCAAGCCTGGCCTTTTCTGATACCTGCTTCTTTAGAAACAGGTATCAAAATCTCTCCCCATTACTGTACTGGTGTATAAGACCCATTTCCACAGTGCGTCTGATTATATCTAGTAGGCAATTGCTGCTGAGGTCACTATCATTGCTGAGATGGACAGAAGAAGAGGATACAGATGAGAAGCCAAGAGTATTACAAAAGACACGAAGGAGGTTTTATAATCTTTGGGAGAGTCAAGAGTCATACTTACAGCTTAGCACCTCTATATCCGCACTCAGAAAAGAATGCCTGTCAGGCACCAGTGTTGGGCCTACAGCCACAGCGAGAGTGAAGGCTGTTTCCCTTTGGGTTTGGCCAATTTGGAAGCTGTGCCGGTTAAAGCAGAAGTGGGAAGGGACCCAAGGTCTGCCAAACAGATGATTAATATAAAGTCTTAGGGGGCTGTTTACGTTACTTAGACCAAAACTCCCTGCTCCAGTTTTACATTACTTCTGTGTCTCCAACTTAACAGAATAATAGGGAATGCATCTTAAAATCCTCTATATAAAACTGGTGAAAATCTCTTTTTATTGGAAGAGTCAGGAAAATCAATAAAGTTGGACCAACTGTTCTACTTACATGGCTTCCAGGCACCTAAGCACCATTTACACAAAAAACTTAATATGCTATTGCAAATCTTGTTTATTTACTCATTAAAGTAGATCCCGGAGAATCTTCACTAGGTAAAACTCTTAGCTAATTTAAGCCTGAAGGGCTGAAAAGAATTTTATCCCCTTTCTTAATTAGGAAATACTGAGTTGCAAAGGCTACATGTCCTATTGTATGTACATATATTATTTCATCTCATCATTTCTTTGCAGATAAAGAAATTAAGCCTAAGGGTGGTACAGTCACTTATCCAAAGATGCACAGCTGACCGACAGCAGAGCCGACAACCTCACTCATGATAACAAGGTTAAACCAAACACTTCCAACACAAGCAACACTCTGCTACCATGAACACATTCTGCACCCAACACGGTTCCACCTGTCCTGCACCTTGCAGTCTTCAGTTCAGATTTTCCAAATCCACCCTCCCTATTAAACCCTATCTTTAAAGATGCCATTGTGGTGGCCTTGGCTCATTAAGAAAGTTCATGGAGTCAGGCCTTGGTAAATGCCTAAGGAAATTCTGTTGACCATTTCCTGACCAGAACTTAGCAGGTCATGGCACTAGTCACCAGCCACAGAAATGAAACAAAACAAAAAAATAAGGATGCTGGGAGATGCTTCCGACAAAGCAGGCATGCTGAAAAGGTATCTTCAACCCTGTCTGCATCTCTGCCATGTGCAGTATGGTCAGTCAATGGGCAGCATCTCCTGGGAGTCGCTGGAAGTGCAGAGCCTTCAGGATCCACCTGAGACCTGCCAAATCCTGGGTTTATGGATTCACATACACAGTGACGTTTGAAATGTACTGGCCTGTCACCTGAATCAAATCACCACAAGAAATGTAAACGTGAAAAGTGAAATCTAATGAGTAACAGCATCACAGGCAACATGAAAAAATGACTCTTCTCATGGATGCATCTACCATCGCCCAAAGACACTGTCCTGATGGTGTTATCATTACATGTGAAGGCTGAGTCCACACAGGGGCTGAATATGGGTTTTTGGGTAAGGCCTCTTCTTTTCTCTGCAATTCAGGGGCTTCTCAGCTTAATTTTCTCCTATGAAACTGTCCCTTGGGCTCCTAATCTGTGAAATTCAGTGGAAGGCCCAGGTTATTCTTTGTTTGATGGTTTTGAGATAGGGTTTCACTGCTGTCGTTCAGGGTGGCCTTGAACTCACAGCTAAGCTCCTGCCTCAGCCCCTGGTGCTGGGATTACAGGCGTGCACTACCACACCTGGCCCAGGTTACCTCTCCTTCCTGTCCAGTGCCCGTATTTTGGGGTTTAAGACATAGGAGAATTATGTCTCATCCATTTTCCTATACATAGGGACGCAGTCTTCAAGGGGTTGTGGACACCAGCACTTGGGGTTACACGGTCCTTAATTCAAACGCATTTCTGTTCCTACTGCTGTGTGAACTCTGGCAACGTACTTCTGTAGGCCTCAATTTTCTCATCTGTAAAATGCTGATGATATATCCTACTTTAACAGTATGACAGTTTTGTGGATAATCCTACATAGCTCTTAGTCCAGTGCTTAATACACAGCAGCAAAGTGTATTCATATTAACACAAAAAATTTTTTTGAGACAGAGTCTTGCTATGCAGTTCAAGCTGGCCTTAAACTCATACCATCCTCCTGCCTCAGCTTCTTAAGTGCTAGAATTACAGGCATGGATTACCTTTTTGGTTTCTATTGACAGTTTAAAGTAGAAAAAGACATTTAAAACTTTACATAGTATACTCAATTACTAGACACATGTACTTAAAACACACCCATAATAATGCCTAGTGAAGAATGAATGATAACAACTTTATTTTTATTCTACTTTTGGGAGATGATTTCACTTTAGCTAAAGAAACCAACCTTGAGGGGGAAGACCTTAAAGCCAGGAACGGGACTCCTAAAAGCCAGTCTGCTGTGGAATTTACTTCAGTGCCAGAAGCTGTTAGAGCACAAATCTTCCCAGGCCCAGTTACCTGATTAACTATGCCACTCACACACCATCATTCCATTAAAGAAGATTTCATTTTAATCACTTGAGATAGATCTGTGGCTTGTGGCTACACCAGCTTCCTGTTTGAGAAGGAGTCTCATACAAAAACCACCCAAACCTATTACTAACAGTTAATGATGTATCTGTTGAAAGTACCCATAAAATCTCAATGTTTTAATTCTGCATGTCTATTTGATTTTGATTTCTCCCTGCTTCCATCTAGGGCAGTAGTGGTGAACCTATGGCACGTATACCATCGCCAGCTGTTTGTTACCCCTGAAAGCTCTAAAAGGTTTGCAACTGAGGTCTTTTCATCTTGATACACAGTTAATCCTTCTGTACACTCAGGTGGGTGGAAGGGAAGTATAACAGCGTCAAAGTTAACAAAGGCAACTAAATCAGGCCAACTTTTGAAGTGTCCTCATGCCAGATTTTAGTCTTTTTTGCTATCTTAGGTTTACAAGTAAGCAAATGGCATCTGTAATATTAAAAGTAGGAAAAAATTTATTTGAGAGCAGTTAGTACCAGCAAAGAATCAGTAACTTTTTGAGCAAGGACATTAAAGGCCTTGGGTTGTTCTGCAAGAAGCAACCACTGACCCATACTTGGAAAGATCATGAGTTTTAGGGAAAGACCCTTTCCTGCCAGATAGATCTATCCAGAACTCTTTCACAGAAAGTGAAACCCTTGGCCATTTACAGATTCTGTGGGAACAGAGGGCAAGAATGCGGGGAAAGCATTGGGTGTGGTAGCTCATGCTGTAATTCCAGCACTCAGGAGCCTGAGACAGGAGGATTACCTCTAGTTCGAGGCCAGCCTAAGCTACATAGTGAGTTCAAGGCCAGCTTGGACTACATAGTGATCCCTTGCCTCAAAAAAAAAGAATGGGGAAAACAGGAAAAGTGATGATGCCCTTGTGCCCTGCCAACTGTGGCTCTTCCACACACCCTCCTTTCCTTGTCTTGTTCCTACAGATCACCCTATGAACAAAGATGATCTGGGGGTCTCCTGTCAATCCTGGTCCCACCTCCATGTGTCAGATTCATTATTATGGACCACAGCACTGGAACACAATTGAAAGCATCACACCCTGTAAGGTCCCTATAGAACTCAACACCTCTCTGAACTCTTCGCTGGTGCTGCTGACACACACAGCACCAGAGTTGTTTTCCTGGGAGCGCAAGGCCCATAGTCTAGTCATCTCTGTGTTCTCATAACTTAAAACAGTGACTGGAATCAATATGCCCAACTAATATGATTACGAAGTAGACCAGTGAGTTCTAAGTTGAGACACGTAAGGCGTTTGTTACAAATCCATCATCCACCCTGAGAAGTCTGATGGAGTAGGTCTAGGGCAGGTATGGGAGCCTCTATTTAACAAGCACAGCCTGGTGTTCTGGTTTAAGTGGGTGAAGGACCATACTTTGAGACACACAAACTTGGTGTAGCTAAGCCTGAATGGGGTGGGGGTGGTGGCAGATCTATGACATGGCTCATTTTTGTGGCAAAAAACAGAAGTCTATACATACTCATTAAGCACTGTGCCAGGCACTGTTATGTGCTCTCCCAGGAGTCACAGACACAAGGCAAAAGTACCCTTAGGTGGTGGGAGACATAAAGCAAAAATCTGCTGCATGGCAGAAGAGAAAGTGAGTATTACAATCAAGACAGAAGGATGGAGAAAGAACTGATCATTTGGAATACGTACTTTGTAATAACTCATAAAGGAGTGAGCAGAGACAGCAAGGACAGCTACAGACACCAGGCATTACTAGTAGGGCCTAGAAGGATGCACGGAAGTTTTTCAGGCTAGACAAAGGGGAGAAGAGCATCCCAAGCAGCAGGGACATCATGAGACAAATTCCTCGAGTGGGTAAGTCCACAGCTCATCCAAGAAAAGGGTTTGAGGACAGACTAAATGGTATTTTAGAGCTGGAGGGTGGTAGGTATTAAGGCTAAAAGAACAGGTGGACTTCATACTTAAAATAGCAATATATAAATAAAATAGCAAAATAAATTTTATCATGATCTGTAAGTCTGTGGTTTTCTTTTTTAAAAAAAGCTAGGAAATCCCTTCTTCAAACTAACTTGGTCATGTCTGAAAACAAACTGCCACCATACCACCAGTCAGAAGTACACTAGCAGAAGCAAGAGTAGAGATCCAGGCAGCCCCCTCAAACTCTCTAGATCACATGACCCCACAGCAGAGGCACACTTAGGTGATGGGAGATATCACACATAAAAATCTACTGCACAGCAGAAGAGAGGGTGAGAAAGTTTGGGAATGACAAGGTCAGGTGAACGTTCAAGTGTCTCTAGCTAGGGTGGGGATGCTTGGAGAAGGAAAGGGCCAGGGACTAGGTAGGCAGCTAAGCAGGCTGGTGTATGACTGGGCTAGAGATGACCAGGGCCTTCAGAGAGAGGGACATGGAAAGGAGGGGATGACTTAATTTTTGAGGGGTCATCAATAGCATGGAGAACAGAACTGGATGGAATGCAGTAGTTGGGTGAATCCAAGATCAAACAAAATTTCCAACTTTAAAACATGGATAGTATGGCGGGGCTATGAACCAACATGTGGTAGGCAGAATACAGTAGAAAGAAATCTGCTCCATTACTGAATAATTAGGTCAGCACTGACAGTGACTGTGGACCTCCCTACTCCTTAAAAGTGTGTCTGGAACTCACAGAGCTGAGGAAGAGATGAGGTGTACAACTGACTATCAGAGAAAAATGAAGCACCACAGAGGAAGATCAACTTTCAATGGGCAGAACCAAACACCTGTGACACTGAGTGAAAGCAAGGCTAGGGTCTGCTGATGTGTGACATGCCCCTCTCTGTGAGTGGTCAGGGAAGGCCCATGCTTGGGATGTTGGGGACGGGCCAATGATCTGAAGGGCAGGGGCAGCAGGGAGAGTGACAGAGAAAAAGGAAGACTGGGCAGGAGCAGGAAGAGCGCAGTCTTCTGGCTGCTCTGAG
Organism: Chinchilla lanigera; assembly: GCF_000276665.1. Lineage (NCBI taxonomy): Eukaryota > Metazoa > Chordata > Mammalia > Rodentia > Chinchillidae > Chinchilla > Chinchilla lanigera. The sequence goes on along the minus strand of NW_004955421.1, from coordinate 16,384,490 downwards.
CACTGTGGCTTCTGCTCAGGAGGTGGCTGTTGTGACAGCTACTTGTGGTGTTAACTTGAAAAAGCAACACCAAACGTCCATCTTTCTACAGGCCCTGGTCAGCACAGTTCCTGTTGTGTCTGGATGACTGATTTACTGAAGAAGGAAGGGCCACCCCGGGTGTGGGTAGCACCAACCCATAGGCTTGTAGCCAGATGACACCATCTCCAAGCTTCTAGCACAGACCCTTAAGCTTCCCAATATGAACTCCCATGTAACTCTGCAGTGAGCTCCAGGACCCCTTTGACTGGATTCTCAAGCTCTACAGTGTTCTGACAGCGACAGCCTACTTTATAAATCCTTTATATAATTACATCACATATATACATAGCATTAAATCTATTCCTCGTAAGTCTTTTGTATATATCACACATATATATAGTATTCATAAATCCTTTATATATCATGCATATATCAAAGCTGTTTCTCTAGTGAACTCTAAGTGATACAGCAGGGTATGGGGGACCTTGGGGTTGTGACTGAGCATTTGGAGTTGCTGCTGGCTGCTCAGATCTGAGCTCAGATGCACAGAGGTGAGGTGTGGGAGGGCAGCTGAGGAGGTGGCTGCAACTAGGCTTCATTTGAATACATATTATAATAGACATCCACATGGGGACGGAGGGTAGAGTTTTGGCAGTTACCAGCTTCGGCTGAAGTTCTGAGCCTCACGAGTGGATAAACGGACTAGATGGGTCGGGCAGAGCAGGAGCAAACCTGGGCTGAGCCCTGTGGAAAAAACTCAGATGAAGATGAAGCAGTGGGTGGCAATGCTGATGAAGATGGCAATGCAGATGAAGACGAAGCAGTTAGCGACACACAACCAGAGTGGCCTCCAAGAAGCAAGACAATCATGGGTTTTAAATATCCAGAAAAGGGGAAGAAACCTCTGCACTGGATACCCCGACCCAAAACACTGCATCCCTCTTGCCCCCCAGATGCTTAAACTCTTAGCCATCCAGTCTCTTTCCTTTTAACCCCTAATTAGGGTTTTTGGGAGGTGACTCCTGAGGATGCAAATAACTCTACTAAAGGGTTCCCCAATTTACTAGGTGACAGAAATGAACTGAGAAAGCTGGCTTCCGACTGTCAAGTTCAGATAAGCCTCTCCAGAGACTGGATGAGACAAATAATGTTAATGGCTCAAATTTACTAAGCACTTACTCCATGCCATCACCTGGTAGGTGTTTTACATCCACGGCTCTCATTTAATCCTCAGAGTATGTATTCTAGGACCAATCTCAGTTTACAAACAGTGAAAACGGGGCATCGGGCAGGTAGGCGCCTCATTCCTCGTCACACACTAGGCTGGAAGACGGAAGAGGTTGAGAAGTTGGTGCTAATCTGGAGTTTGAAGTAGAAACACACCACTGGAGCCTTCAGAGTCAGAGGTGAACTATGCTTAGGGAAGGCTGCCCTGGAGAGTGCTCTCTAGAATGTTGCTTTTCTTAGTGAAAAAGCTACACATTAACTTCTAGCACATGAGGTGTTCATAACCCTGAGCAGAGGGTAGGAGGTATTTATAATTCCCAGAGAAGTAAAAAAATGTTCAATAAAAAGTAGATGCCTAAAACAAAAAGTAGGTGCCTGATCAGAAAACATGAATTCACATGCACAATACTGAAAAGGATTATTTTTAAATGAATACAGGCATTTCTGTTAAAGATTTGGGCACTATGGACATAACATTTCACTTGATTGTAGACCTTCAGAGAAAAAGAAACGCTAATCAACAGTAAGAAAGACATAGTTTGCATCTTCATTGAATTATATATTGTTAGGTATCTTTAAAACTGTGTGTTAGATCACCCCTAAAACGTGTTTTCATGTGTAGACTAAATTTTGATCGGGTAAAAAATTCTTTTGGTATTCTGGTATTTTCCACCAGTCAGCCCGATCTACAAATCGGAACACAGACCCAGGTTCAATACCCTGAAAACAGATACCAGGTAACAACAGCACAATTAATGCACTGCACCTTCTGAAAACAGACACACAAGTTATGACGATAAAATGTCTTAGAATTACATAACGAAAGTGAAAATGCTTTCAAAAGGAGACTCACGCCCTCTGCCTACCCCCACCTTCTGAGTCCCGAAAAGAAACTGTCTCCAAGTGTCACTTCCCATAGATGAGCGCTAGTTCCAACAAGAAGAATGAACTTGTCTCCACTTTAAAGGTGAGTATCACTTTAAAAAAAATCTTGCAGGCATTTCATCGTGCAAGGCTTTCTAAAACCTAATTTGTGTTTACTAAGTAAATTTTGCAAAAAATTGTCACCTACATTTCCTAAAACTTAACCACGGGAAATACGGTTTCACCAAAAGTTCCATAAACTTTTAGGGACCACCTTGAAGTGTCATCCCTGGGCACCTAGGACAGATATTTAAAAAGGGGCTGTGCATCATCTATGCATTTGTTAAAATTTCTTGCGCTCCTGTGCGTCCGGCACAGTGGTAGGTGCTGGGGTTGAGCAAATGGCCAGCTCCGTGATCCTCAGCTGAGGGCCTGGGAGACAGGCTGAAAACAAGCTCATATTCAGAGACTGTAGTCACGCTACGCATTAGGAAAACAAGGCAGGCAGGGCCGGTGAACTCGGAACGATGGGGCGAGTTTCTACAGCCACAGTGGCCTTGAGATGGCACCGGAGTGTCCCCCGAGAAAGCCAGGACTGCCCTCTGCGGCCAGGTGAGCGGCTGCGCCCCACAGACCCCCAGCCTTAGCGGGCGGTGGCTCCACGGCGGATAAACACGCGCCCCGGGTGGCGGGCGACCGGGAAGGTGAAGAGGCGCCCGGCGGCGTCGCCGGCGCGGAGTCCTACCCGCACCGCCCGGGCGCCCGTGC
>NW_004955421.1:16354281-16380935 GCF_000276665.1 Chinchilla lanigera | reverse complement strand
GCCCGGTCCCGGGCGCTGGAGGGCAGCGCCGCCCAACAAAGGCCCCCGGGGGCAAGGGCGGGGAGTCCCGGCGCACCGGCGAGCCGGGGGGTGAGAGGGACAGAGAATCGCTCGGGGCTGGCCCTGCGGCTAGGGAGGTCCGCGCGACGCTCAGTGGACAGAGCTCGGAGTCCACGGCGCGGAGGAAGGAGGGATGCGTGGACAGGCCAGCAGTCGGAAGCATGGGTGGGAAGGCAGGCAGATGGTTGGAGGAGGGAAGGAGGGCTGGAGGGCTGCAAGGGCAGATGGAAACACAGTTGGAGGCGACAGACAGGTGGTGAGGGGAACGAATGGCCAAATGGATAGAGATGCCTGTGCCCGAGAGGCGGGACAGACAGAAGACGTGACTTAGGATACAAGGTTGCAGCGCGGCAACCTGGCATTCCTCAAGGCAGAGCAAGTTTCCTAGCTTGGCTGATTGAAGGGATCAGAGCCCCCTCTGGTGTCTCGGAGTCAGCCAGAGCCCCTCCAGGCTTGCCCCACAGCCTAGGCACAGAAGGTGAAGAAAGCCATAGTTCTGAGCACGAGCCACAAAGATTCTGGCCAGGCTGAACACCCCAGAGGTCACTGTGGGCAGCCCTCCTAGCACAGCCCTTCCCCAGGGCTCTGTTACTCTCTTGCAAAGAAAAGCAGAGGTGTGAGATATGTGGGCAAACATATCATGGTCAGTGTGGTCTTGGACACCCTCTTTAAAACTGAATTTCTGGACAGTCCTGCTTTGGCCTTTAACAGCTGAGGATGTGGGTGTTTATCTGGCTTGAATATGTTCCCGTGGTGTGAGCAGCCACTGGGACGGGCTAGAAGCGGAGCTAGAGATCAAGATGAATCGAGGGGCTGCCCAGCATGTGACAGGCTGTCATGAATCCAGGGTAGACCCGCTCCCCAAAAGTAAACAAGCAAGGCTTGTGTTTTGCAGTCCCTGCTTCAAACATAACTTGCAGTCAACATAGATGTTTGTTGCATAACTTGCAATCAACATAGATGCATTGTTTAGGTTGTCCCGAGCACTTTACCCTATTAACTTGTCTAACCTTTACAACAATACAGTAAGGAAGCTATTCACCTAATACAGAGGAGGAGCAGTGAAGTTAACCTCAAGGCCACACAGCTAGTAAATGGTAGAGGTGGGATGTGAACACAGGTGTTCCGAGTGCAGACTCTGGGCATGCAACTGCCAGGGTCTTGTGACTCTACATGGAAAACTAACAGATCCAGATGGTGAAAATAAGCCATGATAGAAGGTCTCCCTCCCTCCCAAATACTTACCAATCTTCTGGCCCAGAGGAAACCACTGTTAACAGCTTCCTTCCAGAAAAATGCAATTTTGCACACACAAGCATGTGTCTAGATTTATATCTATACCTTTTTATAACAGAAATCATTTACTACCAAATGCTGTACCTTCTTATTTAACATTACGTGTTTGAAGATTTGCCATATTAAAACATATAGAGCTACTTTGTCTTCAGGGTTACAGAGTAAGTCATTGTAAAGAAGTATTATAATTTCATTCACTGGCCCTCAACATTAATGTAATTTCTAGCCATTTTCTTCTATAAATAATGCCTCCAAGGGCATTTTTATATTTACGCCTTTCCTCATCTGTACAAGCTTATCTCAAAATAAGTTTGGAGAAGAATTGCTGGCTGCATTTATAAAAAGTTGAGATATAGTGCCAAGTTGCTCTGCAAAGTAGTTTATGAATATATATGTAACTGGTTTATTGATTCTGAAAATTTGTTTACTGACATTTATCTGTATAAAATTCTACATAAAATTTGTGGACAAGAAGTTTTGCTTTCTAATGATTCTGAAAGTAGTCATGTTGTCAAATTTGGATTCTTCCTTAATATGGTAAAAAAGAACCATTTTTTAAAACTTTGCCTATAGTTTCTATAAAAGGAAGTATATACCCATGATAAATTCCTTTCAGAATTTAGGAGTAGAGTCAGTTCTTTATTGAATAGCAATTATATGCCTCCTTCTGTTTTTGCTTTGACTTCCAGGGTGCTCAAAATTACATCTGTTGCTCAATCACAACCCAGACATTAACCAATGAAGAATGTCATTTTATGTTTATTATTTCTATTTTAATGGTCTAACTGCATATATGCATCTTATATTGCAAAGCCCTCTAATTGATGTGGGAAGTTGGTGTTATATAAATAAAATCTAAATGACATTAAGGTCAATAAAAGAGATCAGGTAACATGGTTAAGAAAGGAGGCAAGGGGGGAATCAGTGCCTTCCTGTTAACATGTCTAAGAGACTTTAATTATTCTTACTGCTCCTCAGAATTATTTTTAGATGAAAACAAATTAGGAAATTTCCCTCACCTTCCCCATTCTACAACTGGATGGCAGAAATTAAGATTTTCGGGTAGAAAGCAAACTTGGAGATCATCTAAGCAAACCTAAGGCTACAAATGAGGAACTGAGGCCAGAGAGGTAAGGTGACTTACCTGAGGCCACAGCTCTAGGAAATGACAAAGGCAGGATTAGAACGTGGGTGGCTTGAGGTCCAGGCCAAGGCGCTCTCCCACCGCATGACACACAAGGCAGACGACTTGGGGTGGCAGGAAAGAGGAAGAGAAGGTGACCCCACAGCCCCTAGCAACGAAAACAACAAAAAGGACTTGAGGCACTCATAAATAATTAAGCAATTAGCTGCAGCAGCTATTCCCCCTCCCCTCCAGCATCCAGTCACCAAGGCAACTTGGGCAGGGTGCCTGCTGGTTGCCTAGTAACAGTGTGGTCTGTTCCCCTGACATGCTCCCTAGGCATCAAAGGATTTGAGATCCACGAAGAACCTTAGACAGGCATCACTAGTCCAACATCTTTATTTTGCAAATGAGGAAATGGAGGCCCAGAGAAGCTGGGTAAGCTGCCCAAGGTCACACAGCTACTCAAAAGCATAGCCAGGCTCCATTTCCAGCTGCTTTCCATTACAGCAGGGCTGCCTAGGGCAGTCTAGAGATGGAGAAGAGGAGGATAACTCTCCACAGTTCCCAGAAGAACGAGAAAGTCAGAGCCAGTGAGCAAGCAAGCAAGAGACAGACCTTGAGCGCTCATATGCAATTAGCAGGAGCTGGTAATCCCATCAGCCCAACTTTCACCATCACCATGGCAACATGGGTGAGGTGGGTGCTGGTTGCCTAGTAACAAGTGGTCCTCTCTTCCACTCACATCCAGCTCCCTGGGAGTCACAGGAGCAGTAGAATGTTGAAGTTGGAAGGCAACGCAGCGATCCTAACTCAGTTCCTTCCTTTAAACAATGATGAAACTGATGTTCAGGCCCCCTGTGTATCACCTTAGCTAGTGACATTCCTTCCACTGACGATCTCTTCACAGCACTGTGGAAAGGGAACCTTCCACTCCATAAAGTCAGAACATGGGTGAAAAAAAGGCCTGATGGTCCCCTCGAGAGAAGATACTTCTACCTTTTGCCTAAATACTGGTGATGCCACACACAATATCTGGCACACAGCAGATGTACACAGAAGATACTATTATGGACAGTAGATAAAGACTGGGTCTATAAAGTTCCTGCTATATATGGCAACATTTTCATCCTCTCTGTGACTCAGTTTCCACAAGTTAGGAATGGGTGTTCTGATAGTCTATATCTCTTGAGTCACTGCTAGATTAAAAGAGAAAGTGTGCCTATCAAGGGCTTAGTATACGGCACACGTGGAAATAGGTGTTCACTTACTCCGTATTTAATAGATATTTATCGCATTTTTGTTATGCAAATTCCACTAATACAGGTTCTTGAGATTCATTAGCGAACAGTACAGAGAATTCAGACAAAAGAAATCCCTGTCTCAGGGAGCTGACATTCCGATGTGTGTACGTGTATATGTATATATATTTCAAAATTAAGTGTTTGTTGAATAGGTGCAGTAACTCGATGGCAATATGCTGTTTATGTTACTGGGCTCCTTCTCTAAGACTGAGATGTTTCCTGTTTATAGGGTGTGATGCTATAAATATGCATGCCTTCTTTTATGTGGGAACTCCAACTTCCTCAAAGCTCAGAAGAACAAGGAAGGCACTGGCCACTAGAGGGCAGACTGTAAAGCCCCTACATACAGGGCAGGGAAAAGCACAGGATGGGGCACAGGCCCGGACTGACGCCTCCAGCAAAGCCAAGTGTTACCCCTGCCCAGTCTCAGGCCATGGTTGGAAGGGTGTTGAGACTATTCTGGAACCCTGGGCGGGGGAGGGGTGGAGAGAAGCTGGAGCACAGTTTAAGAGTGACGGCTTTGAGTGACATCTATCCATGCCTTGACTAAGATTGTGCCATGAGTATGCTGTGCAATCTGGGGAAGTTATTAACTTGCTGAGCTCCAGATTCTTTACCTGGGGAGTGGAGATTACAAGAGCTCCGTTTTGGCAAGGTCATGTAGAACAAGATCAGCTGGTGTGATTGCTCTTGATTCTGAGACCCCTAAGCACTGTGAATGCAGGGACAGAGCGAAGGAAATAGCTGTTACGCACTTGCAGTGGGAAGGCTGATGTGTCTGCGGTCACTAAACCTAGAAAATGTGGCGTGGAGGATCAGCTGTCCCACCCCTCAGCAGAGCCCTCTTCCTGTTCTACCCACACGTCCTGGGCTGGTCTTCCTTGTGCCCACGGGTGCCACCCACTCCTGGTTTCTCACCTCCTGAGCTCCAGCCAAGCATGGCATGGAATCCAGTCACAACACCCTCTTAACTAGTCTCCCCACTTCCAGCCTCACCTCTCTGATCTTTTGCCAACATCAGCCTGGGCACCAACCCTCAGGCACCAAATCCATCACACCATAAGTGCTCCCACAGCTTCTAATGCTGCTCAGGAAAAGGCCCGAATTCTTCCCAGCGCCAGTGGGACCTGACAGCTTCTAGATCCTTCCTGGCTTTTCACCACACAGCTGAGCCCTCCCCCAGCCTCTCTGGGGATGTGCACACACCGTGCGCCTGCTCTGCATGGCTGGCCCCTTTGTCCGCCCGAGCCTCCACTCTAATGTAGGCTGATGCCCCTCCCGATTGCGTGCTTCAGGGCACACATCCCAAGCTGCTGGGACCTACTGCGGATCACCCATGCTACAATACAGTGATACCTCGGTTCACAAACTTAATTCTCCCCATGATTGTGGTCACAAACCAAACTGGACAAGAACTGAATCAAATTTCAACATGGAAACTAACCACTGAATTTAATCCAGTTGTCATCCAATTTGGTTCACAACCAGAATCATAGAAATAATTCAGTTCATGCACCAAGGTGCTCGTCGTTTATGGCCCCAGAGGGCAGTGCTGGGCCTATTTCCACCCCTCAGTCACATGGCTTGCACATCATAGATTTCTTAAGAAAATCGACTGAGTTAATGATAGATACTGAGTGAAAGGATAAGTCCATAATTTTTGTCTCCCAATTTCTACTCTCTCCTCTGTCACTCTGTCCTTTCCATAGACAGCACATTGACCTTCCAAGTCTTTTTAAATCTATTACTTCTTTGCTTAAAAGTCCCAAATGGATGCCTGTCTCCTACAAGTTGACGTTTTAAATCCTCCATACCTCAACCCACCGTATGCAGTTACAACTATATTTCCATATATATCTAGAGATATATGTGTGTACACCTACAGTTACTTATACTTAGAAACACATAATAAACATATGTACTTGGAAACATACCTGGATATTCAAACAGACTTACTCTTATTCCCTGGAACTTCAGGCTTTCCACAACAACATGAGCCCCCAAGGACAGGACTGGGATGTCTGCTTCCCTTACAACACCCCTGATACTGAGTACAGTGTCTGCTTCATAGAAGAACCAACTTTACTGAATCTGTGATGTGCTTTCTTCCCGCAGTTGGTCCACACATCGTATGCACTCACATCTCCACATTTTTGCCTAAGACATTTTTCTTTCTCATCCATATCTCATCCTTTGAGTGCTACAGAAAGTTCCATTGCAAGATCAGTCTCCAGCGCACCTTGAAGGGTGCAGAAGACACAGAGAGACCCAGACCTATGGCCGAACAGCTCCCCAAACTACTTTCTCCAGGAGCTCTCTCCCTGGCAAAGGGAACACTGTTCTGAAAAGTAATCATCCTTTTCTTTCCTTAAAAAAAAGTCTCAATCAATTTGGATATAATGGTTTTGCGGCCAGTTTAAGAACTCTGAGCAAATAATGGGCTTCTGACTGCATGGTATTCCACTGACTGGACCAGCAATTACTCCGGGACCCAGCTGCCACTGAAGGCCACGGAGATTGTCCCAGTGTTTGCGTTCCTCAGGTGCAGTCTGCAATCAACACACTCAGGAAGTCAGTGGCTTCTTGCCCAGGAGTGGTTACTAACGCTGTGGGGCCAGCTCCCAGAGGTTCAAGATTAGAGCTGCTGAGGAAGGCTGGCAGCCTTAACTTTGTGTTCAATAATTTTTAAAAGATAAGAAAAGGTGGGCAGTGGGGAGGCAATGTGATCAGAGCGAAGTCCAAAAATGTGTGCTTGAGCCCATATTGTAAAGGGTGAAAGATTTACACAATCTGAAGAGAAACCAGAGCATTGAGCCCATGTTTTAATGGCCACAGAATTTAAGACGAATCAACCTATTTCAGTCTCCTTTAATTTAATTGAAAAAATGAGTATGCCAAGAACATCTGTTTTGTTGTGCTATCTGGAAGACTGAATCAGGGCATCTGGAAAGGCCCTATGTAAACCATAAAATGCCCAACTGTTGGTTGTTGCTTTCTTAATTCCTGGAGGGGATAACTCTACCTGTTCTCTGCTTTTGGGACATGGGTGTTCCCCTCTGTACTGCTTAGGGAGTCAGAGAAGTGTGTGTAGCATGGACAACCATCCTATTTTGCCTAGGACTCTCCTGATTTGATGTCTGAAAGATCTGTTACAGCGCCATGTCCTGGAGACAACTAAAAAGGCTGGTCAACCAGAAGAGAGTGTGCAGAGCACCACCTGGTTTTCCCGATGTCATATTACGACATGAACTATCCTGATACAGAAAATATAAACTTACTAGGAAAGTACTAGGAGGTGATGAGTCATGTTACAAAATGACCACCTAGACCATAGTTAGCCTCAGCTCTGTGGAATTAGGAGAACACCTTTGTAGGCCTCAGAAAATAATGGAAAGTAATGTTCATGCAGTGCATACTCAATAAATATCTGAATAATGAATGTTTCTAGGGTTAAAACACCGTCACTAAAGCATAGATTAAAATATTTTATAAGTCATTTACTTCTTGAGAGCGGAGTACAGTAAAATTTGAGAAGCCATTAATCATTTGATGGGCAATTAGTAAAGGAAAATAAAGCAACTTTTGAAACAAAGCTAGATTATTTGTTTTACAAAAACAAAACCCTGTAATTGCATAAAATTTTCAGACTTAGTACTACCGTGCAAAATGCCACATTATTTCTCATAAAGATGTTTTCAGTGTTTGGGCCAGTGAAGTCCTATCAGCAGGAATCACCTACTCCTAGTACAGAAAAGCACTGTCAGCTTCTCCTTTCTTGTTCATTTCCATTTGCTACACATCCTGCACCTAATGTTAAGTTGCACTTTATGATATTTCATTGAAATTTTCTTAGTGTTTGTGGTAAGAGAGTATCTTATTTCCACAGGCCAAAAGTATGCACTTATTGACATGCAAAATGTGAGCCCCACTGGGGGTCATGGCAAATCTACCTGTTTCATGCTGCAAATACTTACTGTCAGTGACAGTGATTTTGGGTGATAGCAAAGAATCACTTTTGTCTTTTCAAAGCCTACTAGACCCCTTAGAACTGTATCCTAAATTACCCTGCATTTAGCTTGATTCCTTATCATTCCTCAAATGCCCAAGGGTCGTGTTCTCTTACTTTAATGGACTGAAATATGTTATGTTAAATATGATCTTGTCAATAAAATCCAGTACCATATTTTCTGCATTTTGGAAAAGCATAGTTCATGATGCAAATAATTTCCTATTTCTCATTTGGTGAGGAAATCATTAATAAAACCACACTCCTTACAAGAATAGAGGTTTAGCTGTAAGAGAGCACGAACCACCCAAACAGGCAAGATATATATTAGTAGTGAAGAAACAAGTCTACTGGTTAGACTGTCCAGATGGAAATGAGTAACTGAATCATCCTTCATCAGATCAAATAGCACCTTAATAAGCTGCTGCGTCATCTCGATTGATTTAATTGAGCTGGAAGATACGAGAAAATAATTATGACCTGTAAAAGCATCATTTCCTAAGCTCATTAGCATTTGGCCTGTGAGTCCTCTCCTTTTTGTTCTGTAGGTGAATTTACCTCTCAAATGGGTTTCAGGCTACCCACTGGGGACCACTGCTGGAAATCCAGGAAGTGCTCTTATTATTTCCAATAAAAACTCTCCTAACCTCTTCCTTTGGTTCACGACTTCATTCTTTAACATTTGCAGAACTACAAACTCAGAACATACGATATCATCTGTAGGTCCCCCAGAGATACAAGATTAATAGGGTGTAAGTCCCAGCGGGGGGAGGGGGGGGTGTTATTCTTTTTCCTCTTGCAATATGTCCTTGCTAAACCATGATTCCATTTTTTCATATTTGCACTCTGTTTTTCACTGGATAACCTTATAGCTTTATGTCTCTTCTGCCATTTTTCTGGTCGTAGATTTGGGGAACAATATGCCTCATATAAAAATGGGGGGCCTCATCTGCCAATTTAAAAGAGCACTGGCTGCTGCTCTTAAATCTCAGGGAACAGGTTTTACTGGGACAGTCCGCTCTGATCTCCCCTTCACGTGGGGGAGGGGATGTGAGCCTGCCCTCCTGAGTTTTGCTTCCCACATGATCCAGCACTGGTGAAGGAGCAGTTTTAGCTCTTGTCACTTTCTGTTAGTCTCCCGAGAAGGACAGCTCCTGGGCGAATGGTTCCATTAACTTCCCTAAGCATAATAAGGACAAATCTCTCACTGCTAAAGCTTCTTAGCTCCAACTTTCTCCTACAGCTTTTGCTTTTCCCTCTCATTTCTTGGAGGCATGTTTTGCTGAAGACCATAAACCCACTGTAGGAAAGTTTCCCATCCCAATTTTCTTCCTGCCTGTAGGGTAGCAAAGGTTTGGAAGGAGGTAGTGACAGTCCCAGTAGATAAAGTTCCTGTGCCTTACGTACAAAGCTACTCAATAAAGTTCCTGTGACTTAACATGGAAAGCCACTGTGTCTTACATAGATGAAGTGCATGTGCCTTGAACTGCTACTGTGGGATCAGGCACTCTTCTTTCCTTTCTCCATGCCCCTCCCTTAGAAATAATGCAGTGGGCAGTAGCAGCTCACCTAGCAAAGCAAGGACCATTTACTTTTAAGAAGAGGCCTAGGCTGAGGTTCACCTTAACCTTGTGGAATAACTGCTACCACAGTACAGGCTACTTGGGGCCTTCTATTAGAGTTATAGTACCACGGGAAACTGCACCTTTGATAGCCATAGCCTGGCCCCCTGGGCCCCCTTCCTCCTGATCCTGTGACCCTTTGGCTTCTATTAGTTATGGACCTTTTTAATGTGAATGTTCTCCTGTTAAAGGAGTCAAAATTTTGCTTTAACAGTCATGTAAATGTATACAAAGATTTTTATATAGCTGTGATGCTAATTATTGTAATCTCATGATATAGTAAATGTATTTATGTTCCCCAAGTGTACAGGTCTTCCAAGATGCAAAACAGAAAAAAAGTCTTATACTTGTGACTTCCAGGTTAAAGTGGGTTATTGTGGTAAGCTCTTTTCAGGCTCGAGCCTCTGGCTTTCCCTTACTTGTGTTCCAGCTACTTGTGATGAAATGCGCATACCAATCTAAAATGAAACAGCCAGCCCGATGATATAGGTAAGCTTTCAGGCTTATGCTTATCTGATTGTCTTATAATTGTGTTATAACAGAGGTACCTAAACACTGTGCAATCTAGACACTGTCCCTCTAATGATTAGAGATTAGGCATTAATAATTTGTAAAGTACATTTATAAAATACATTCTACTCAAATTGTACTTTATTAAAAGATAATATATTTAAATAAGGGTTTATGTCATTTAATATTTTGTAATTGAGTAAAAGTAATTCACTAGAGAGTTATTTTATACTAAAATAGGAATTTAAATGTATTTTTAGAGTTAAAAACAATAATGTTATAAGATAATATTATAATAATGTGGTAATACTATAATGTCATCATGATTCTTATGCTAAAATGCTATGTTCTCTCTTGATCTCAAATTTTCCATGTAAAATTTCATAACTATTGTTAACACTCTACAAGAATTCAACTTCTAAAACAACCATAATAGGTAAAAATATAATAGTTCTCTGGTCTTACTTTGTATTTCAAAGTGCTTGGTATTCAGATAAGATCATGATTGTTAAATATACTGTTCTCATTGTAATGCTGGTGTAACTGATCTCCTGGGTGTTCAACAACTGAGGCTTAGAGAACAATGCTAAAAAATATATCTGGAGTAAAAAGACATCCAATATGTTGGTCCTGGGTCTCCAAGGTCACCAAGGACCCAGGGCATAAGGAGACTGCTCTAAAAAGATCCTACAACTCTGGTGAGTCATCCAACACCTTGAACACGAAGATTGTTGGACCCTCTAATGGATGGGAGTCAACCAACAGTGCAAAAAAGGGGGTTCACCAAAGGGGAAACATCTCCCAAGGAGATCTCCAATGGGAGCCAGATGGTCAAGCGAGACTTTGACTTATTCTAGCAGACGACACTGATAAAGGAGTTAAGAGGCTCCACACATGGTACCAAAAATAACCCTGAAGAGCCTTAACTGACTTTGATATTTACAGCAAGAGGTTAATTTTGATTAACACACTTTCACTTTAACTTGGTCTTGAACACCCAGCAGAAAAGTATAACCTAAAAGAGTTATAAAAGAGTATAAATAATATAGTTTAGATATAAACAGAGGGCTCCAATCACAACAATGACCTCTGATACACTGACCTCTGCTGCTACATCTATAACTTCTCACTATGATGGCTCAGTGAGGCTAAAAAGCTACAATAGCAGCTATAAACGCTCAGGAAAAGTCTTTATATTCTTTAGCTGAAATAGTCCTTCAAAACAACAGGACCTTGGACCAAGGATATAGCTCAACAGCACAAGTGCCTGCCTGGCAAGTGCAAGATTCTGAGTTTGATTCCTGGTACCAAACAAACCCAAAAAACAAAAAACCAGGACCTGAATCGTCTTATGCCCAAAACTAGAAGGACTTGCACACCAATGAATGAAACTTGTTATCTTTATATAAATAATTAACAACAGGTAAATGAAGACCTTAAAACAATAAAAAGTAAAAGTTAGGCTTTCAGATAACCCCCATGAGCAGGCATGTCTAAGACCCAGCTGGTTACAGTCTCTACTCTGGTCCTTAAGGACAGTGTCTGGACTTGGCTCCTTCCCTTACTTACCCCACTCTGTCTCTCATTCTGGTTATGTTTGGGTCATGCATTAAAATTTGTTTTTTCTTGCCTAGAGTTGGTCAAACTCCAAATGTTCATGCTGACAGAACCAAGATGAATGTGCTTGACTCCTTTTACCAGAGTACATAAGACTGACTCTCTGAAGAGAGTCTGCAACTGCTAAACCCCAACGTAATTTCTATCCAAGGCCCCTTAGATTAGCTTTCTGGAGAAAATCTTGGACTGCTGTCTTCCCTACATCAACTTGCCTCAGTTTGAAGCAGCCAGATTCAGTCTTCACCCTCTTCCCCCTAACAACAGTTAGGGTTACTTATTCAAGAGGGAAATGTAGAAAATAGTTTATTGAGTTAGTTTGTGAGTACGGCAGGTAGCCAGCTGAAGGCATGTGATAGAGTTGGGTGACCACCTACATTGATAAAAACTTGAATTAGAATAAGTGGTGAACTAGGACTTTGAAAAAAGAATGAACTTCCTCAGGCAGCATGGAATGTAGCCCACTCCTACTAAAGGGGGGTGTGTGTGTGGCCACTCCTTATTAAGCCCTGAGTTCTGAGGAATTTAATGTGCAGAATAAGCAGTTTTTCCTCCCAAAATCCCAATTTCCTTTAAGCCCTACATGTTGAAGAACTGGGTTAGGGAGCCTGAGTTCCCACTGGTGAGTTCTATCACAGAGCCACCTGTGATTGGTGGCTACTAAACAACTGAGTAACTCTTGTTCTTGCTTATCCATAAGTAGCTCTGAATTGAGGGGCCATGTGCCTACCTCCTTGGGACCCCTCCTGATAATCCAGGAGGTGTTCTTCTTATTTTCAATACCCCCTCCCCCCACACACAATGGGTTTTAGATTTGTAGCCTGCAATAGCAGCCCATACTAAAAAGAAAAAAAAAAAGGTTTCAAAATACAATTAAATTACTGGAATTAAGAAACTGGAACCCTGGTGTTCGGTCAAATCTTTTATCAAAAAAGAATCCAAACCCTTCTTTTACCAGTCAAGTTGGTAAGTACAAGTTGTCATGGTAACAAGATGTATCAAATTATAGGAGGAATGATGTTCTTCATCTAACTAGGTGTTTATCTCCTTTAAGTGGGGAGAGATTGTTGTAGCTGAAATCCATTATATTCCTTTCAAATCTGCATTAGAAGCAATCATTTCCTTTATTATATATAGGAATATACAGGCGCAGAGGCTGTCATAAAAGAGGGAATTAAAATTACTTGTAGA
Organism: Chinchilla lanigera; assembly: GCF_000276665.1. NCBI lineage: Eukaryota > Metazoa > Chordata > Mammalia > Rodentia > Chinchillidae > Chinchilla > Chinchilla lanigera. Next base: position 16,368,209 of record NW_004955421.1, on the reverse strand, counting down.
AGAATTGGTGCATAAATAAAAGACATAAAATGAAAATGAATCCCATAATATAAGTCTATTGACACATAGTGAAAGAATGGGAGAGTGGAAATCACATAATATAGCTCCTTCACCTACAGCAGGACACATCTTCCTTCAGTAGTATTAGTAACTATTTTTGACAGAATGATCTAGGCCAGAACGGCTTCCTGGAAGTTGAGGTGACTTGCTAATAGGTGTGATGTCACCACCATGGATAAGAGCACAGGCCTTTATTATCCCACAGATCCCTAATGGAAATGCAGAAAAAGGACAATGCCAAGCTCAGCAAGCAAGCGTTCCCCTCTCTCCTTAACAAAGCCATTGTGGAGAAACACATGGACAAGCTAATTTTCTAGAGAGTATATTAAGTCACAGCTCTACACGAGAGGCGGTCTGAAGTTCATTTTGGATTAAAGTAACCTAGGGGAACATCTTTCCTTCGATTTTCTTTCTTTTTCTGGTGAAGATCGTTTCTCCACTTCCCAGAAATGAGAGAGAGAGAGAAACAGACAGACACAGAGACAGAGGCACAGAAACACAGAGACTCACAGAGAGAATATTTGATATCCTAGAACGCTGAGACTCAACAAAGCCCTTATCCTGGCACTTAGTGTAATAATAATGCAAACAAAAATACAGTTCCAAGACAAATAAAGAATTTTTAAAACTGAACAGTAAGAACATAAACAACCTGATTAAAAAATGGGGCAAAAACCAGAACAGATTTCTCACTGAAGATATACAGATGGTAAAAATCATATGAAAAGATGCTGAGCATCACATGTGATTGGGGAATTGCAAATTAAAGTAACAATGGGATATCCCTACATACCTCTTAGAATGATGAAACCCACCACCCAATGCTGAGGAGGATGTGGACGGACAGGGACTCTCATGTACTGCTGTTGGGAATGTGCAATGGGATAGGCCCTTGGGAAAAGTTTGGCAGTTTTTTACCAAATGAGATATACTTTTACCCTCCAAAATTGCTGTCTTTGGTATTTACCCAAAGGAGTTGAAAATGCATCCACACAAAAATGCTTACACATTAGAAACTACACAGAGCTTGATTAAACAAGATGGTAGGAATTCAACAATGATTGTTATTTTGCATAGTTATCTTCAAATAAGTTGTTCAGATTACCAGATATAAGCATGCAAAATTGGTAAAAAATTTAAGCATTAACTATTCTTTTCAATATGCATTCTTACATCTGGTAATCTGAGCAATTTCATTGACAATAAGAATATGTACTATAACAACCATTATTAATTTCCTATGATCTTGTTTTGAAATTCTGTATCATTTTTATTGTTTTAAAAGAACCTTACACAGATGTTTATGGCCGCTAAATTCATAACTGTTTTGTAATTTGCAAGAGACCAAGATATCCTTTAGAGGTGAGTAGGTAAATAAAGTATAATACATCCAAATGGATTTCATTCACTGGTAAAAAGAAATTAACTATTAAACCATGAAAAGACATGGAGGAAATTTAAATGCATATTACCAAGTTAAAGACACCCATGTGGAAGGGCTACGGGCTAGAGAAGTCCAACCAACTATATGACATTCTGGAAAAGGTAAAACTGTGGAGACAAAGGATCAGTGGTTGTGAGGGGTTGGTAGAGGGGAAAAACGGATGAATAGACAGAGTACAGTGGATTATTTAGGGCAGGGCAACTAGTTTTTGTGATACTGTAGTGGTGGACACATTTCATTATATTCCTGTCAAAGCTGAAAAAAATATATAAAACTAAGAGTAAACTTCAATGTAAGCTATGGTCTTTGTGTGATACTGACGTGTACTGTAGGTTCATCAGTTATAACAAATATTCCATTCTGGTGAAGGCAGATGGAACTATGTGAGAAACCACTACACCTTTTGCTCAATTTTGAAGCTACTTTAAAAAATAAAGTCCATTAAAGAAAAAATACCCACAGAAATAATAGCTATCATATTCTGGATGCTTAATTATGTCCTACACTATACATCTCATCTAATTCATACCTCAGTGTTTCGAGGCAGGTATAACCACCATACTCACTTTACACACTGAAGGTTCAAAATGGTTACATACCATTCTCAACCAGAGCAAGAAGCACAGATTGTAAACCAAGTCAGCCTGATTCCAACTCTGCTCCTAGCAACTGTCAACCCCTCTGGAGAACACATTTCACCCCCTGCCCCTCCAGAAGGCCTTGCTCTATCACCTAAAAAATAAGGTGGGCTGCTGACTAAGGAATGTACTCCAATTATGCCCTGATATGTTCAAAACAGGGCAACGTGAAGAACAGTGTTTGCATATTTGGTGTATAAAACATGGACACCCATTAGCTGAACCATATAGGACCTATCAAATACCTGAGTTCAGCTACAAATTAACAGCAGACTAATATTTCTCATAAACTTAGTTGAGACATCTGTTTTTAAGGGGGACAGTTGAAGTGTCATATACCACAAACTCAAGGATCTCAAAGAACTAGAGCACAAAAAATGAAAAAAAAGTCATTCCAAGGCAGAACATAACCAAATCACTCTGAAAAACACAGTCTGTATAAAAGAATAAAAGTGAGAATTGGAGATGATTTTTCATAGATAATAATACATATGAGAAAATAGTAAGACAATCTCTTTAAGGCCCCAAAGAGATAAGACTGTAGACCTAGAATTCTATACCAGTGAACTATTTTCCCAGAAACAGTGGAGAAGAACTCTGCCAGAAAGACGAAATAAACATGCTTTCTTGATTCCTCTCATAAGTACACTGAGGAATCATGAACATTATACATACAACAAACGTAAGATGATGTAGAAAATGGGCAAAAAAGTGACACACTGCTAAGAACTTCAGTGTGCAAGGGATAGCACAGTGGCAAGTTCCCCAGGTTTTCTTTTTGCTTCTTTCTCTCAGTCTGATACTAGCAACCTCAAAATAAATCCCAATGAACAAGCACAAAAAGTCTGCTTTTTCTAGCTAAAGAATCAGAAAAAAAAAAGAAACCTCACAAGATTAAAATAAAACAGTTTATACACAACTATACCAGCTAAACACAGCAGAAAAACTGTGAACCCACCCCTGCCCAAGCCAGCAAGGACAAGTAGGAAGCTCAGACAGCTACCTTTGAGCAAACCACAAAAATCATGATCCAACAAAATGCTATTAGTAAAGGGCTCACCTCAAATACAACAACATGGGTAGGCTGAAAGAAAAAGGATGGAGAGAAGAGCTCAAAAAGTGAGAGTGGCTATACTAACATCACATAAAGTAGACTTCACATCAAAGTTCACTAGAGACAGTGAGGGACACTGCATGTTTGTAAAAGGATTCACCTCCCACGAACACATCATGATCCTAAGTATGTGTGCATCTAGCAACAGAACCTTGAAATACATAAAATAAAACATGACAAACCTGAAAGGAAATAGGCAATCTACAATTACAGCTTCTAACTTCAACAGTCCACCCCCAGCAACTGTTAGAAAATCAGCCAAGGTGTAGAAGAAACGAACAACAACTACAAAATCAACAGGATCTAACTGACATGTATAGCACTTTTATTTTGAGATGAGGTCCTGCTAAATTGCTAAGGTGTCCAGGCTGGGCTCAAATTTTTGATCCTCCTGTCTCAGCCTCCTTGAGTGCTGAGATTATAGCCATGTAACACTATGCTCAGCTAGAAAAGTGGCATTTCTTAAACTATCACTTATAATGGTATAAAAATAGGAAATACTTATAAATAAATCTCACAAATGATGTACAAGAACTGTATACCAGTGAAGTGCAAAACTGCTTAGTGAAATTAAAGAAGATCTAAATAAATAGAAAGATATAAGTTGTCCGTATGTAAGATGACATAGTATTGTGAGGATCTCACTTCTCAAAGCAATCTTTACATAATTCCAATTAAAATCCTAGCAGGCTTTTCTGTAGAATTTGATGACCTGATTCTAAAGCACATACTTAAATGCTAAAGACTAAGAATAGCCAAATCAAGTGGAAAAGAAATAAAATGGAAAATAACATTTTCTGATTTTAAGGCTCATTATAAAGCTACAATAATTAAGAAAAATACAGTGTGGCATCAAGGTAGACAAATAAATTGAGCAGAACAAAAAGTCTTGACATAAGTCCACACATAAATAATCAACTAGTTTTTGATAAATGTTCAAAAGCAATTGAACAAATGTTTTTTAGCAAAAGGTGCTGAGACAGTTGGATATCCATGTTAAAAAAAAGACCCACAAGCCTTAATCTACACCTCACACTCTTTATACAAATTAACTAAATATGGAACACAAAACTAGATGTGAAATCTAAAATAATAAAACTGTTAGGAGAAAATATTTGTGACTCTTGGTGAGACAAGAATTCACCAAAAGCATGATTCATATAATAATCCAAATGGATAAACTGGCTTTAATAAAAATCAAACTCTTTTGCTCTTCGAAGATACAATTAGAGAAACAAAAAAGGCATGTACCAGGAAAAAAGTATGTGCTAACAATGTATCTGGGCAAAAACCTCTTGTTTTCATAACATATATAGAACTCTCAAAAGTCAATCAGAAAATAAACGACTCACTGAAAACGGAAGGACAAAACATTTCAACAGATTCATCAGCAAAGAAGATAGAGGGATGGCAGATAAGTGACCGAAGAAATGCTCAACATCATGAGTCCTTATTTCCATCCTAGTGGAATTCTAGTCCTAATGCATTAGTCCTAGTGGAACTCTGGTCCTAATGCATTAATCAAGTATAAATGTAAAATAAGACATTTTCAGATACTTAAAACCTTAACACTCCTACCTCCAAAGGACCTTTCTCAGGAAGCTACTGATGTACGTACAGCACAATAAAGTGAAACAGAATGAACGAAGAAAGAGGATGCGGTTGCAGGGGACGGGAGCTCTGTTGGAGAAAGAAGACAGAAAAGCTCACTTTGGAAGGAGGTACCGAGGCAGCATCTGTGCAGAGCGATGGCCAGACCAGGGTAAAGTCAGGGAAGGGAAAAAGTGGGCTTTTAAAGAAAGGCTGTGGTGGGGCTGGGGATTTAGCTCAGTGGCACAGCGCCTGCCTGGCAAGTGCAAGGTCGTGAGTTCGATTCCCAGTACCGGAAAAAAAACCAACCAACCAAACAAACAAAAAACCAAAGAAAGGCAGTGGCTTAAGCACAATGCTTCTAACCCTGAGATCAGACCTCTGCAAGGTCACATGAAGTCTATGGAGAAATAAACCAACATAAGTATTCTGAACTTGTTACACTAAAAATTCTAAGACTGCATCCCCCCTCCCACCCCCGGTTGTTGCAGATGCTCTCCCCAAAGATCTTATTAATTCTGGTCAAGGAAAGAGTCTCTGTCTCACCTAAATTAAAATTTAATGCAAAGCTTCATGGTGGGGTGGGGGAGCAGCAAGAACTGATATGTGTGTAGAACTGGCAACAACATAGAGGGTATTTAACAGAGCGAAGCTTTCATTTTTTTGTCACACAAAAGTTGTTACATCATAGGTCTATTAGTCCATTTTCCTTTACTGTAACAAAATACCTGAGTCTGATTGACTTATTAAAAAAGACATTCAATCAGCTCACAGTTTTGGAGGTTTAAGGTCCAAACAGCATAGCCTGAGCTTTGGAGAGGAGCCCATGACCAGGACATCTTGGCAGATAGCAAGGCAAAGGGACTGCATGGTGATACAAGAAGCCAGAGATGAGAGGGACCAGTGAACCCAGGAGTGGTGCACCACTGAGCTACACCTATGGCCCTTTTTTATTTTTAATTTTGAGACATGCTCTCAACTATGTTGCCCCAGGTTAGCTTCAAACTTGAGGTCCTCCTGCCTCAGCCTTTTGAGTAGCTGGGATTGTAAGCATATGTTATAATGTCTGGATGCTTCCTCTTTTATAACACTCCTCTCAGAAGCACTAATCAGGGTCCCATGAAAACTATATCCATTCTTTTCATGGCCAGTATCCATGATGACCTAATTCTTTTCACTAGGTCCCTCTCTTACAGGTTCAGGCCCCACCTCTTGGAGGTCCCACACTACTGCTCAGCACTGCCACGCTAAATACCAAGTTCCTACAGTGTGAAGGCCTGGCGCACACCAAGCACACCCAAACCATACCAACGAACAAGAAAACTTGAGGCACAGTAGGTACATCCTTAAAGATACATCCTGTGAGCCTCTCTACCATAGCTCAGACACTGCAAAAGGACATAGCTCAAAAACCTGTGCCCGGGAAAGCATTCTCTGTAATTCTGTAGAATTACAAGTAATAATACTCAATGTACTATTTGATTTTTTTCTATGTGTATGTGTGCTATTGGAGGTTGAACCTAAGGCTTTCACACTTAACTACATCCCCAGTCTTTTTTAAAAGAAAATTTAATTTTGAGACAGGGTTGCACTAAGCCACCAAGTTGCCCAGGCTGAACTTGAACTTGCAATCCTCTGGCCTCAGCCTCCTTGAGCCCTGATATTATAGGCGTGTGTTACCTTGCCTGGCTACTATTTGATTTCTGAGTGAATGAGAGCAGAGATATAGCACCGGTAACCTTGACAGTGTGATGGCCATACCCTTGTTCCATGCACCTGCAGAGACTGTTAAGGGTCAGAATTCACTCTACAATCTTCTGCAGTCACACAGCCCCCTGGCTCAGGGTTGTACTGAATATTCAAAGGCAACATTTAGAATCACATTAGTAACTGCATCCAGAGGGAGTTTAAGTGGCTACTCAGTGTAAGGGAAAACAGCAGCCACCACAAGAAGGCTTTTCTCCCCTCATGGTGTCACAGCTGCTCTAAATTAATAAAAAAAATTATGGTGCATCAGTAATGCCATTTTAAATGGCAATGTTAGTATAGCTCTCCTGTTTATTTCCAACTCTGCAAGTGTTCATTTTCAAGTGAGTAAAATACTTCCTATATAGCATAGTGGTTTTAGCCAGGTGTGGTGGCATACACCCGTAATCCCACCACTCTGGAAGGCTGAGGCAGGAGGAACAGAGTGACTGGACAACATAGTGTCTTAGTGAGACAGTGTGTCAAAATTAAAAAAAGATTCTGAAAGTGCTGAAGATGGAGCTCAGTTGGAAGAGCCTGGGATTAATACAGTATTACAAAACACACACACACACACACACACACACACACACACACACACACCCCAAAACAAACCACACAGTGCTTTTATCTCAATTTTGTACTAGGAGATGCAACCTTGAGTTTAGTATTTATATCATACTAATGATAGGTTTCCCTTTAATTATGTATTACTCAGCACAGCCCTGTATGTTTTGTTAGGAACTTAAGACTTCTGGGCCAGACAGATGGCATTTTTACCTTGCCCTGCCACTATGTGTTGTGTGATCCTAGATTATGTCATCCCTTCTCTGAGGCTGGTGTTTCTCATCTGTATATGGGGTACGGCGTTTGATAGGGGTAAGTTAGATGATGGTATGCAAAGCACCTCAAGTGTATGACAGGATCTTGGAAGATGATAGCTTTGCAAGTGGATACACTGGGACATAAAGCCAGTGGCTGACCAAGAATTTAATCCCTCTTTCTGAGCTCAAAGCCCTGCAATGACTAAATGCTGATGCCCATGAAGGGGGCAACTCAGTCATGTGACCATGTGGCAAGGCCATGGCTTATTTCTACGGCCAGCCCCAAGGAAAGTACAGGAAATGAGTCCACAGAAGTCAATAATCAGGAGCCCATGTTACTTTTAAGACTCAACCTCATTTTAATAAAGACATCCCCAAAGGCCATATAGATGACCAAACTTTAATATGATTTTTTTTTACAATTCTGTATTTTCACAGGACATTCACTGAACTTGCAACTATCACCACTGTGTAATTTTTAGAATATTTTTGTCATCCCCCGAAATCATCAGACCCATAATTAGACACCAATTCCTCCCCCAATCACTGAAAAATATCAGTCTACCTCCCGTCTCTGTGACTTTGCCTGTTCTCTGCATTTCAAATAAATGATTTGTACACGATGTGAATGATCGTTTGTATTTGGCTTTTTTTCACTTCGCATGTTTCCAAGGTTCACTCATTTTGAAGCATCAGGTACCAGTATTTGATTCCTTTCTATGAATGAGTAATGTATAGCTATATGAGTTTTGTTTATTCATTTGTTCTTTGATGGACATTCTTTCCTCCTTTTCATTTTGGGAATCTTGTTGCTATAAGCACTTGTGTTCCTGCTTTTGTGTGGACATGTTTTTGGTTCTCTTGCACACATACCTAGGAATGGAACTGCTGGGTTATGTTTAACTTTCTCAGAAGCTGCCAAACTACTTAGCAAAGCAACTGTGTCACTTTATATCACCAGGAGCATTACGTGGGAGCTTCAATTTCTCCGTATCTTTGACAACACTTGCTACTATTTGTCTTTTTTTATAATTACCCTCCTCTTGGTGTAAAGTAGTAATTTCTTTTCTGGTGCTGGGGAGCCAAAACGGGGTACCTTACCACCAAGCTACATCAACAGGCCCTTTAAAAATTTGCTGAAAATTTTGATGCAGGGTCTCACTAAGTTGCCCAGGCAGGTTTCAAATTTATGATCCTCCTGTTTAAGCCTCCCTAAGGGCTGGAATTACAGGTATGAGCCATAATGCCTGGCTCGACGTGGCATTTTAGGTGGTACTGATTTGCATTTCTCTATTGACCAGTGATGTCAAGCATCTTTTCCGTTTGCTAACTGGCCATTTGTGTATCTCTTGGAAAATGCCTATTCGACTTTCCTTCTTTATTGTTTTTCAGTGCTGTGGCTGGAAGCCAGAGCCTTACACTAGGCAAGCAGTCTACCATGAAGCCACGCCTCTCCAGGATTGCCTACACAAATCCTTTGGCTATTTAAAAATCTGGGCTGCCTATCTTTTTATATCTGAGATAAAGTCCTTCATTAGATACTGTATATGATTTGAAGATACTTTATTCCATTCCATAGGTTGTCTTTTGAATTTTTAATGGTGTGCCCAAATTTTTAAAAATTTTAATAAATTCCAATCTATTTTTCTTTTGTTATCTGTCCTTTTGGTGTTATATTTAAGAAACTACCTATTAATCTCAAGTCATAATGATTTACTCCAGTGTTTTCTACTAAGAGTTATTATATTTACATTGATTTTAAATTAAGTTTTATGTATGGGGTGAGGTAGTTTATTTGCATGTGAAGAACATTAACTGTTACAATTTTCACTAAACTATACTTGTTTATTAAATATGAAAATATACCAGATATACACATATACATATAAAGACATTCAGTCATTCATTCAACAAATACAGGCAGCAAGAATGATACTTTGAGATATGAGGTGATAAATTTTCTTCCTCTGTATTTTCCCTTTCCTTCCAAAAATTCAAGCAGAGAGCAGGTTGTGGGATCTCTTGACTAGCAGAGATGAATGCAAAGGTGGCTTCTTAGCTTTTGTTCTCCTAAATTTTGGAGCCAGGTTCCTATAGGAATTGGGTAATGATACTGTCCAAAGAACAAGGAAGAACTGGATTTTCATGCTGTTCCAGAGATGATACAGAGTCTTTGGAGAGGAATGCAAATGGGAAGAGAAGGCGGCACAGTATCGTTAGCGGGGGACCCAGGCACACCACGAGAGCAACGTGTGGATGCCCCTAATACTACAGGCACCTCTTAGCCCAGATATTCATACCTTAAGTCTGGCAAGCCACAATGACCAAGCACAGGAACAATATGGCAATAACTGACCAAGTATTAGATGACATACCCCCACTCATCCCCACACCACCTGGAATAACCATGTACTGTGAAACTAGGGCACTTGCCTGGAATTACAAAGCATCTGGAAGAACCAACGAGCTAGGATGAAATCCAAGAAGCACTAAGGTTATGCTTTTGTTCCCACCACTCAGACAAAATGGCAACTCAGAGTCAGAAATTAGGTTTCTAGGAAGCAGTTATATTTCTTACGTTCTTGATTTTTATGAGCACATTTCCATACTTTTCATACAAATACCGAGAACCTACTTTGTACCTGGCATTCTGTGAGATGGAGCTGGGGTGGAGAGCACACAAATTAATCAAGCCACAGCTAGCCAAGGCATTTATAGTCTGGGGAGAACAAATATGCATAATTCTAGTCACCATTTATTGCATGCCACCTGTGTGGGTGCTTTGTGCTATGCTCCTTGTAAGTAGAACTCATTTAATTGAATCTTTCTTGTAACAGGCCTTGAAGATTCAGGTGTTTTTAACAAGCAAAAGTCCCAAGGAGGCACAACTAGTAACTGGTAGGATTTGGATATGAACCAGGGTATATACCTAACTCCAAAGCCTGTTTGCATTCTTGAAGTTAGGACTTCCTCTCAGGGAGGGCCAAACTGAGGGCTATCTCCCGATAATTCAGTAGCCACTGGGCTTAGATTTTGGTTAATCTTTTTCTAAGAGTTGGGATGCAGTTAAGTGGAATCAGTCTTCTGTAACTTGGTGTTCAATGTACTCTTTGGCAGAGGCCTGAAGCTTGACAGAAGACAGTGGTTAAAATAGACCTCATGATCTTTGAACCCATGGGTTTGACTCTGGGTGTGCCAACCAGTTCCTCTGAACAGGGAGCTTTCTTTCAGGACTCCCATCATCCGCTTGTACATCAAAGAGGTCAACATCACTGATTGGGGAGGGGGAGGATCCCAAGTTAAAAGGAAAAAGCGAGTTATAAGCAGAGTGGAAAAATTTTTTATAGGGAAAAGTCGCATATAGCTGTTTTGTATTGACGTGCAGGCACTGAACTTGGTATCTAAGACAGTATTTAAAAGTCTTGCCTAAGCTTCCTAGAAACAGCAAAAGGAAAATAAGTTGATTCTGGCCAATGAAATGTTAATGGCTTTTCCTTAAGCATTAATCCACTAAACAAATGTTGAGAATGGAAGATGTAGACATAAATGCTCTAAGAGTCCCGATTTATATATTTTATACTGCTGCTTCTGTTATTTGATTCTGGGCAAGTGATCAAACCAAATCTCAAATTCAAAAGAGAAGCCTATCGGGCCATAGATAACAGTAAAAAAATGTGGAGAAATTTAAATTATAAGGAACTAATGTCTCTTCTTTAGTGTCTGAAGGTTAAATTTCTCTGCGTTTCAGCTATAAACCATTCAACTTCCATTTTCTCATCGACAGTACAATACAGAGCCCAGGACCTGCAGAAATCATCGGGTCCCTTTTCCGTTTCATAAATGGGAACATCTGCAAGTCAAAGATCACAATCTGTTGAATATGATGTATTTGGGGGAAGGTACTGACTTTGGAGTGGGAGGCTGCGGAGTCTACTTCTCACTCCCCACTAATGATCCTCCTATAAAACTAAAGTGTTAGATTGCTTGTTTGGAAAACCTTCCCCTCTCTTAGGGGGCCACTCTGCTGTGTACCTGAGCACCTGCTGTTTGCTCATTGGTCGGTTGCTGTCCGCACATGCTTAGTGGCTTTCTTGCGCCAAGCGGCAGTTTATGGTGGTTACAAGGCTAAGCTCTAATGTCTGATTTTGCCTTGCGATTCCAGCTCTCACATTTACTGGGGGTAAACACCTGAGCAAGTTAACCTTTCTGTTAAGTGGACACTGTAACACGGATGATTGGGAGAAGGTCAAATCAAGTAACACATCAAGTATTTAGCTTACTGCTTGACACATACCAAGTACTCACTAAATACGCCACTAACACTACCAGAGAACACCCAGACATGGGGTCTGCGTGGGTTGTAAGAAGGCATTTCCCAGGCAGGCACCGTGGCACATGCTTGTAATCCCAGAACCCTCGGAGGCTGAGGCAGGAGGATCACATGTTTGAGCCCAGCTTGGCCAACTCAGTGACTCTAAAAAAAAAAGCCATTTCCTTCTTCAGGCAGATGCCACTGAAGGGTGAAGGGCTCCAGACCATGGAAGGCAGAACTTCATTGTCTAGGGCAATGATGGCGAACCTTTACAGGTTTCAATGATATAAACAGTCCCCTGCAGCACATGTGCCATAGGTTTGTCACCACTGCTCTAGGGCTATGTGTCTGGCTTTAAGCAAAGAAATAAAGAATCATTTCCCGCCTATCCTTGCTGATCATGGGTAGCCAACAATATGTGATTGTTATCACGGGTACACCTCTACGAAGCTTTTTAGAGAGGAGCTGATTTTGATGGCAGGAATACTTTTAGTTCTTTCCTTCTTTTTTTTTTTTGCCTGGGAATGCAAAAGTGTTGGCTGGGGTGCTTGTTTGATCATGAAGAAAGAACTAAAAGACTTTCACAGCACATACCAGGCCTTGAGCTGCTAAATCAACGATAACCACTGACCTCCAAATGTTTTTGATTCATTAGGAAAATAAACTCGTGTATACTTTTTTTTGCTGCCATTATCAAAACGTAATCCCTAACAAGTATACCCTCTGAAATGGATTTCTCTTATCTGTTAACAAAGCCTTGCAGGTTTGCTTGGTCACTAAGGCGTCCTAAATCAGGTGTTCATTAGCTATCACTCAGGTTTCCACAAAAACGTTCACATTGTCCTTAATGGCCTTGCTACTCAATGTGCGGACAGTGGCCTCACAGTAATAGTGTCACTCAGCAACTTAGGAGGAATGCAGAGTCTGCAGCTCCATCTGGAATCTACTGAATCAGAATCTGCATTGTAGCAGGACCCCAGTGGTGTCCTTACACACGATTTGAACCTGTGGACCAGACTTCCAGGGTCTGTTCTGTGTTTTCTCCTCTATAAACCTCCAGTGTTGAGCACAGCTCTAGTCATATCGGACTCCTCAAAACTTTCCAAGGGCTTCTATGCCCACAGACTTCAGTGGAGGCCCAGCCTGACAGTCCAGGCCCTCTGTGTGCTTTTACTGTCCTGGAAATGACCGTGGAAATGCCTGCCATGCATGTAGGAGGTAGGCAAAAATAATTTTCTGCATAAAAGAAAAAAAAATGAACGTAACTGAGAAACAACGTGCGCCTTAATTCTGGCTATCCCATGCTAAGCACGGGGAGCAACGGTACTAAAACAGGAAAAAAAAAAAACCATACTAGACACGGTCCCTTGGCTTTAGGGGGCTTAGAGACGTGTAACCAGGTCACGATTTTTAGGGGAAGAAAAATTATAAAATATATGAGTTCTAGGAAAGAAATGAACAAGGTCAGTAACAGAGAGTAAGGCAGGACGGTCAGAAATCCTGAAGACGAGGGCTCTGCTGTGCAGCTGGTCCACACAGAGACCAGTGCGTGCCAAGCTCTGCCAGAAGAATTCGGTGCATCTGAGGAACGGAAAAGCGGGGCTGCCCTTTCAGGTTCACCGAGAGCACAGCTAGCCCGGGAAGAAGGTGCGCGGGGTTTCTTTGGGAGGAAATGCCCCATTTCTGACCCCTGTGTGTCTCCGCCAGACTCACGGAAGGGCTTGAGCGCGCGGGCTGCGGAGTCGCAGGAGTCCAGCCCTGGAAATGCAACCAGGTGAAACTGGTGTCCCAACTCCACCACTCGCCAGCTCTCCACTCCCAGACCTCCGCGGCGCCGCTTCCTCGGGAACACAGCGGGGTTCAGACCAGCACCAACTTTGTACTTATGGCTGCGGGGGACGCCTGCCAATCTCCCAGCACGCTGTCTCCCACACCGGGGCTCACCTCAGCGGATCTGTGACCGGACGGTGGTTGTTCCCATCAACACGAGCTCTCCTCCGGTGCCCCCGTCCCCGCCGAGGCCTCTGGCCCTGCCATCCCGGCAACCTCCCCCACTCACGGCCAGCACCGTGACCCCCGTTACCTGGGCCAGACGCGCCTTGTCGCCACCTTGCGTCCTGGGCCCTGCCTCCCTCCCGGGCCCGCGGCTGTCGCGGCGGCGTCCCCAGCCCAGCCGGGCCCGGAGGCGCGGGATGCCTGG
>NW_004955421.1:16325518-16353094 GCF_000276665.1 Chinchilla lanigera | reverse complement strand
GGCATCCGACCCGCGGGCCCGGGCCGCGGCGCGCGCCGCCTCCTCGTGCTCGAGGAGTTCAAGACGGAGAAGAGGCTGTGCAAGATGTTCTACGCCGTCACGCTGCTCTTCCTGCTGCTCTGGGGGCCCTACGTCGTGGCCAGCTACCTGCGGGTCTTGGTGCGGCCCGGCGCCGTCTCCCAGGCCTACCTGACGGCCTCGGTGTGGCTGACCTTCGCGCAGGCCGGCATCAACCCCGTCGTGTGCTTCCTCTTCAACAGGGAGCTGAGGGACTGCTTCAGGGCGCAGTTCCCCTGCAGGCAGAGCCCCCAGACCACGCCGGCCGCCCTCCCCTGCGACTTGAAAGGCATCGGCTTGTGAAGGAGGACTCCTCCGCCTCCCAGCCTTTCCCCGCTGGCTCGGACAGTGACCTCGCTTCTGCCCCCTTTTCAATTTTCGAAGCTGCCTTCAAATGACTCTCGAAGTGGACACAACACTTGGATTGCACAGACTCCCGTTTGGGGGGCGCGGGGGGGTTCAGTGTTCCAGCTCGGTCCATCGTCCTCCACAACATCCTTCCTTCTGGACTATAGGCCCTGCAGTCTTTTTGTACTGGTACTCAATTCTTTTCTTCCATGTGTGATTTTTTTTTTTTTTAATAAAGGCTAAATTTCTTCATGCAGTTTCCTAAAGACCACGGCCAGTTTTCTATAGAAGCTATTTTTGACGAGCTCAAGTGGCATTACATGCTGCGATGGAGTAGAGGAAACTTATACTTCTTTGAGGGTCTTCTGCTGGAGCGGGACAAAGGGGCAGGGTGTTTTAGGTTCCCTCTGAACTGCCAGCTGCGGGGCCAGCTGTGTTGCACTGGTTCTTTGGGAATGTTGAGGATTTGGTTCCGTGTTGATATTAAAGTGCACACGTGGGAGTCGGTAGGAAGGCAATCATTCTTTTCAGCAGTAAGTAACAAGATTTGGTTCCTAGTTTATGCTAAGAATGTGTGCATTGGCGCATCTGCAGCCGCTGCTCTCTGTATCATATCTCGAATGGAAACATTTCTGTAAAATTATAACTTAAAAGAGTACAAAAAGTGTTTTGGTTAGTGATGGTGTGGAGAAATACAGTATTGCATGTGTTTGTATGTACTGACTGTTCTCAAGGATCGGGAGGGCTCTGAGTACTCCATCAAAGTGTTTCGGTATTTTTCTGCCAGTGAAAGGTAAAATACTTTTATGGAAACGGCTTGTGCTTTGAGAAGCCCCGTTTTATTCTGTTTTATGAACGTAACTTCCACTTTGAAGACTGTTCTGTTGTTCACGGTATAAATGAATGGTGTATAATGATAACCTACTTCTAGGAGACAAAGCATTTCTTTACAGTGTTTGCTAGGTTAAGCTGTGCTGTACTACTGATGGTTGTTTTAAATTAATATAACAGCTATAATTTTAAATATTATTTGTTAGACGTTGTAATTTGAAACTGGAAGACTACATTCTGCAAGTACTGTATAATATTTTTTGCTTAAGATGCTACATTTTTATTAATGTACCTTCCGTTTTGAGGGTTTATATCTCGATTTCTCTTTGCATTACACAAATATACCAGTATTTTCATTCTGGAGTGGTGGTTTTGTTGTTTGAGCCGGGGCCTGGGACTGTGTGTGTCTGAGCATGTTACAATGGGCTGTTGCTTCCCTTTCAGTGCATGCTTTGGGTGGTTTTATAGTTTGGAATCAGCATTTCTAACACATTTGGAGTCTTTTTAGCTTTGAAGTGCAAGCTAACAATCTGCACATCTTCTCTAAAGGGAAGAAACAGTAAATATAAAATGCTTTAAAACTTTTTGTTAAGGAACAGTAAACATGGACTGAGGCTGAAGCTCGGTTGTAGAGCACTTACTTCCCTCCCATGCTGGAGGCCCTGGTTCCATGCCTGGCACCGGAAAACAAAGCAAAGCAAAACAAACACTGCTGCCATATAAAACATGAGCAAAGTAATCATTCTGGTAAAACAGTTGAAAATGGATGCATTTCATAAATTTATTGTGCATATAGTATAGGCTATTAAAACACCCAAGAGTGATAAGTAATAAAGGGAGCAATTTATTTCTAATAAATGGGCAGCATTGTGTTATTGTTTGTGAAAGTTAATCAGTCGGTCAGACAGTCTTTTATCTGGAAAATGTATGAAGTTACCTTCTTATCTTCCTTTGTCATAAGTCCATGTAGACTCTAACATCCAGACCCACTCATCAGACACCTCAACCAACCCAAACAGGGCAGCCCCGGAAGAAAATCATCTAACCCTCCACCAGGCCAAGTGATGTGTGTTGAAAACACAAGTCACCAAATCCAAATGTTAGAATATTTAGCACGAGGTGTGGCAAAGGAACCAACGCATCATGGAAAACCTCTGAGTCACTCTGGCGTTAGGTAGCAGCTCTGCTGCCCTCGAAGCAGTTTGTTGAGCCTAGATGGCCTTGTGTTGCTGTACAGTTTTCAGAGAATAATTCAGAAACCAGAAATTCTTGAGTTTTGTAATTTATAGGAATTGGTTAAATGCTTGCCCTATCCAGAGGTCTTTTTTTTTTTTTTTTTTTTTTTAATAATACTGAGGATTGAATCCAGGGGTGCTTTTATCACTGAGGTACACTGGCACCCCTTTTTGTTTCCAATGCAGCATCTTGCCAAGTTGTTCAGGCTGCCTTCAAGTTGTGATCCTCCTGCCTCAGCTTCCTGAGTAGCTGGGATTATAGGTGGATATTAGGGCACCAGGTCAGTACAGACAGTCTTAGTAGAATGTGCTTACGGGGGAATCCAGCGTGTTACTCAGACTGCTGGAGTAAAACTTCCAGGCTTTTATTCAGACATAATTTTTAGGTAGAATGTACAACAAAATCTCAGTTTTTATTTTATATAAAAAAAATCCTGACTGAGTGTAAGAAGGCAGGAACTCCAGTGAGAGTGGCAAGAAATAACAGCTGACTGTAAGGAAAAAAGAACCAAGTGAGGCAAAGAAACAAGCTATTTGGGAGAATGCGGTATAGAAGGGAAAAGGGTTAGGGTCAGGGTTTTGGATCGATGATTCTGTTAACATGGACTTTGTTAATTATGTTCACTGGAAATCAAGGAAAGGGTAGTTCTGTCTTGAATACTCTGGTCATTGTACCAGGTCAGGTGCAGTGTACTTGGGGAACACTTCCACTGACATGCCTTGCTTACTTATTTGGGACGTTCATCCGGCACATCCCCCCACCCTGCATAAGATAAACTAGTTGTCACTATATTTGTGCATAAATCTTCATCTCTGTGTCCTAGCATGGGACTATTGGGTTCAAAATGACCATTTTTAGGTCTTTGGATATATCTTACATCAAATAGTTTTGCAGAAAGATTGACTCTTATTCAACTTTAACCTGGCATGTTCAGTTTTTAAAACTACTGCAAGCAAAGAGGAGATGCATATTGCAAACCCATAGTGATAATGATAAGCAATCTCTATTATTTAGCTTGCCCAATCTTCTTAGGTTTATCATATTGACTTCTATTGTTCCCTTTCCTTTTCTTCCTTTCCGCTTCTACCCTTTGCCCTCCCTCCCTCTTTATTTCTTGTTGGCTCTTTGTTTTTGTCTTTGCTTTTGTTTTGTGGTGGTGGTGGTACCAGGGCTTGAACCCAGGGCTTCTCCACTGAGCTACATCCCAGGCCCTTCTTGTTTTGTATTGTGAGACAGGGGCTTGCTAAGTCACTAAATTGCCCGACCTGGGCTCGATCTCATGATTCTCCCAGAGTGCTGGAATCACAGGCCTCTACCACCATGCCAGGGTATTTTTTCCTGCTGTCTCTCGGAACCTATACTTCAGCTGCTGGCAGTGAGCTGAAGAGACCGCCCTGTGCCACACCAACATGCTTTTTTTTGCATATATCGTTTCTTATGTCTAAAGTTGTTGATGCCCCCTCCCCCAACTGCACGTTAAACTCTGGCACAAAAAGGGAACTGGCCATAAAGAGGGGGGCGCCTCCTCTACAGAGAGGGGGATGGGTTATACCAGTGCTGGTCCTGTAAGAGTTTCAAGCCTTCTGACTCAGTCATTACATCTGAGCGCCATGAGTGGCCGAGTGCCTTACCAGCATTTTAAGTCGTGTGCTTGGAGGTGTCTGGGGTTAATACAATGAGGCTGACAGCAGGGTGATGTAGTGTATACCTATGACCCCAGCAGTGGGAGGCTGAGGCAGGCGGATTGCAATTCAGAACTCAGCCTAGGCAACTTAGGGATTTAGCAAGACCTTGTGTCAGAATTTAAAAAGGAGGGGAGACAAGGATGTAGCTCAGTGTGAAGGCCTGATGCTCAGTCCTCACAATTGCTAAATAAATAAATATCATAAATATTCTACTCCCTTCACTTGGCAGACATTTCACTGTGTGGGCTTGCGTCCTACCCCGTACCGGCACCCTTTGACTGTGGGAGTAAGGAGAAGTACAAAAACAAAACAAAAACCTTGCTCTGAGTCTCAAGGGTTCTTTCTGCTTTTTTATCAATAGGGACAAAACTTTTGGGATCTAACTCGGTCCATAAGGAGCGCTCTTCCCCTCCTTCTTTGTTCCTTATGAGAAGTTCTTGAGTGAAGATGTGATACAGCAGCTATCTTAAAACCACTGAGACCAACGCTGTCAATACAGTGAAGAGAAGAGAACAGAAAAAGTTGAGACACCTGTTTCAGTATTTTGGATCTCTAACCAGCGAGCCCACCTCACATCTCTAGGCTGTTGGTTTTGAATTAAATACTACTATTGTTTCTACCACTAACATCAAGGAAGCCTGGTATTCCAAGGGACAAGCAGTTACAACCCCATTTAAGCCTGCCTTATTCCCTCCCTCTTCCCTTTGATCAGTACACTTGTCATCCTGGAGCTGTGTTCACAAATGTAAGTAAGTTAAACACTTCATTCACATTTTCCAGATTGTTCTGCCTGCTGCTAATTATCCTGACTCTAGAAAAATAATGAACTAGATTTGACACTACTTATCATTGATTTGTAGGCAGTTTTATGGAAACTGTACTTTATAATACCTTTTCAATCAGTGTATAATTAAACTTTTTGATGTCAGAAATCTGATTATAGGACCTTGGAAAATTACCTGAATGGATCCGTCTGACCAATGGATCCCACAAAAAGCACTTGTGCTGGGCAGCGTGGAAGGACATGGAGAATGAGGTGTGGTTTTCTTGCTAACATGTCAGCCAGCTAATTGGGGGAACTTGGCAAAAAAAAGCACCCAGAACCATAAAGCAAGGCAGAGCAAAGCAGATGTCAGGAGGGGGTGTAGATGGAGCACGTAGGATAACAAGATCAGACATCATAATGAGCTGTCTGGAAAGAGCCTTGGACATTCTATCTCTGGTTACCCAATTGAGGGGAAAAGGGAAAACCAGAGGACTGGAACCAAAATTGTCCCAGCTCCATCTTTTCCTCCTCCTGAGTTCTTCATTTTTTTCTGACTCCTCTAGTTTCTACCCACTCTGGAATTGGTTTTAAAAATACATTTCTCTAAGTGAAATAAGACTACATGCTTCTCTCTTCAAAGTGCTCTGTCCCAATTCTATCCAAATGTTCTAGTGCCAGTAAGGAATGTGATCATTTTAACGGAGGGAATTTGTTACATAAAATCTTGCTGTGAGGAGAGCACTTAAAGACTCCTGATTGGTACTGTCAGAAATGAGCAGAAACCAAACAGGTAACTCTCAAAAGGACCACTTCACCCACCTCCCAAAGAACAGGGGGATGGCAGATCCATGCCACCAGAAAAAGGCATTCTGTGCTTTTGTTTAAAGAAAAGGAGGCAGAAGGAAGGGAGGTTTAGTAGGTACCCAACCAAGCCTGTATCCTGGTAAGTAAACAGCCTGAAATATATATCTGAAAGCCTAAAGCTTATGAATCACACAGAAATGCAAAAACCTTTAAGTTGAAATGGCAAGGCATACATGCAACAATCTTATTTCGCAGTAACATTAAGGAGACAGGTAAATTAAAGCTATTACAATTTGGCTTCTAAGAGGAATAATTTAGTCATTTAAATTTTAAGTTTTTAGTAGCCAGCCTATGACAGGTGGAGAACGTGTAAACTGTTGTAAAAGTGTGTATTTTAACATCTTCCTAGGACATCTATATTACCTGGATTATGCTAGTGTGTGTGGTTGCTTCCTAGTATGAAAATCTTTTTTTTTTTTTCTGCCAAGAAATGATATCTGAGAGGCACACACTGTTTCTTGGTTAGACCTTGGAAAGAACAGTAAGTGGTTTTATTTTCTGAAAGATACAGATGTGTTGTAATTTGAAAGGGCCTTTAAAATTATTTAGGTTTCAGTGCCAACCTAAAATTCTCATTAAAAAATTCTATAGCAATCAGTAAATTTAAAATGTGCAATACGACAAAAATTTCCTTGTCTTTTTCATGGCCATATGCATTTGCCCCCTTTTATTTCCCATGTATTCTGTGAATATTGAGTCATGTGCCTGGCAACATGTTAGGCATAAAGAGAAAGAAATGAATCCCTCACAGGTACTCATGCTGCGGTAACACAGAGAGTGTAAGCGTACAGTGCGTAATATTTTATATTCACAGTCACGATCAGTTTAATTTGCATATCTATCTTGAGGAATTATGGGATACTCAGAGCTATTTCTAGAATTGGATTTGCATAATTATTCTAATTCTTTATGAGTATGGTGACATGTGGTCTGACAAAGGACTTTTTAAAAAACATTTGTAGGTTACTTTATAAGTTTTATAAAGATATTAGAGTTAAATACCTTTAGTTTTATATTTAATAACCTGTCTCTATTGAAAGGAACACAATTATACAAAGCCATAATTAGTCTCCTGTTAATGGCATATTACTTCACTTTCACTATTATTCCCTGAAAGTTTGTCATTCAAAGTTTATTCCTTTTTCTTTTCCTTTTTAACACTTTTTAGCAAAGCTAAGATTCATTTAAATAGGAAATTCATAGTTGTAATGGGCCTCAGTGACTTTTCTTAACCCATGTAAGAGACACCTTTCAGAGTTTGGACATGAAGTTAGTTACTCTCCTTTCCTTGGTGTCGGGAATATGAATGCTGCCTTGACCAAAATCTGTAAGAACAAGGTGTGATAGAAAGAATACAGTGATTGTTTATTTTTTTCAAATGCCATTAATCTCTCTCAAAATACTCTGCTTTACTTAGAATACACTTATCCCTCACTCTTGCCATTTTCTGAAGCAGTTCTGGAAGTCCTCCTTTGTATCTTTAGTTGTACGCTTATAGCTGTCTCAATGTCCTGAATGAATTCAAAACATTTACCTTTCATGATCATTTTGACTTTGGGGAAGAGCCAGAAGTTGCATGGTGCCAGATCCAGTGAATAAGATTAAGGAGGATGCACTGTAATGTTTTTTACAAGCTTGCCTTTATGGCGGATGGCACTTGGTAGTGGTAGCCACCCTGTTTTTTTTTTTTTTTTTGGTTTTTCTCCGGTACCGGGAACCGAACACACGACCTTGTGCTTGCCAGGCAGGCTAAATCCCCAGCCCTCTGCCACCCTGTTTTTGATAACACCTTGTAAAGACACTTAAGAAAGAGGACTTCAGGACTGCTTGGGAAAATGGCAACAATGATGGGGCAAGTGTGCTCAAAGCAAAGGGGAATATTTTCAGAGGGATTAATGGCAATGTGTCTTCTACTGTAATCATTTATTAAAATTTAAGCATTCACTCTATTTCGATCACATCACAAAAGTGTAACTGGTCCTGAGGATTCTACCTGTTTGGTTACCAGGTTCTTGCTTTGATATTGTTTCAGGACTGTTGTAAGGAGGAAACCCCTTTCTGACATTTGAATACTGACAGCTCTCCTCCCCTCTTCCCTGAACCTGCACCTGAGCGAGCCGACCCCAGCAGGGACCACAACATAAGCTAAAACCAATCTCATGACCTTGCTACCGCTAACAGGGCAGCAGGGGGAATAAAGCACAAGTGCACAAGCGCCTCCCTGGAAAGCGCTAAGTCCTGAGTTTGATTCTTGGTACTGCCATCTGGGCTAACTTTTCTGCTTGGATAGCACCAGAAAATCCCATTAAACCCTAACATACCCTCCTGAAGTCTGTCCTGTTGTCAGTCCCAACATCTAAACCAATTTTGAATTGGTGGTAGGTTGATCTTGCCCTCTGTAGAGCAGACAGTAGAAAAGATGACAAAGACATTAAAACAAAACAAAAACAAAAATGGAGCAGAAAATTAACAAAATGATAAACTTTTGTAAGAATTATTTCTTTTACTGATTATGGTAAAGGTGGAAGCGCTTTAACAAGGAGGTCCAAAGCGAGACTGACTTGCTTGTTTCTTCCTGGTTGAGACTGACAGCTTCTGGAGGTCATCTAGGGACCCGGCTGGTGGGTCAGCTCTACCATTTTCTCCAAAGCTCTTCACTGTCTGGATCCAAAGCCACATTCATGGTCCCATTTCCTCACTGGAGAGGAAGTGAACTGCAATTTTCTTTTAACTAAATTAGACAGATCACATCTGCTTACATTCCATCACCAAGAATTTAAGTCACACTGCCAAACCTAGGCAGCTGTTAAATGCAGTGTCTGGCTGTCTAGGCAGGGGCCATGTGCTGGGCTAAACCCACAGAGAGGGAGGATGAAAAAAAAGAGGGAGAAGTGGGAAGGAGCTGGAGGAGAGAGCATATGAGGATGAATGAATGAAGATGAGAATCAGTGAATTGTGGAAGATAACTAGAGTCTACCAGTCTTTTCTTCCATTCTGGGACCTTCCCTTTCTTCATCAAATCCAAGAAAACTGATAAAAAAAAAAAAAAGTAACACTTGCTGTGCAGAGGACTAATAGTTACAGACATTTCACTCCCCATAAACAAATCACAGCATCATATTTCACAATATCCTAAGTCTCCTATGCTGAGAAGAAAAATACTACCTTTTAAAATGTGGTGCAGGATCAAGTATGCATTCATGCACACATTCTGGGCTAGAAATATTTTGTTTCTTCATTCAGAGGTCCAGCTTGAGATTTCTAGGGTAAATGTTTAGGGATATAGGCTGATTAATAAAAGGAAGTTGGCCACATCTGGACACATCAGCACAGCCACCACAAAGAGGGACTGGGCTGACATTATTCGTAACATTCAAGCATGTACCTGTCTTTCCCATATGGAGTAGTGCTGTTGCTTGGCCATGATTGGGGCCCGGTGGTTCATATGCTGGGAGTGTGGAGGGCAGGGCTGGAAGGTGGTGTGGGACCTTTAAGAGATGGAGCATGATGGGAAATAATTAGGGGATTAGGAGTGATGCCCGTGGGGAAGAACAGAGGTTAGTTTTAACCAGAGGGTTGTCATAAAAGAGCAATGCCCTGTCTTCCTACGTGACCGCTCTTCTTCTCGCCTTTGTGCTGTCGGCCATGGTATGACACAGCCAGGGGGCCTCATCAGAGCTGGTGCCATGCTGCCTGTTTGAACTTTCAGCCTCTGAAACTGTGGTCTCGGGTATTTTGTTACAGTCATGGAAAATGGACTCACGCAGAGAAAGACTAGCAGACTTTGTCAAGAAGGCACTAAATTGATTTGGTTCAAGGCAATACAGAGGTCGTGGAGGTGGGATGGGGGTGCAGGGAGGGGGCAAAGTTGACACTGAGATGGTAGTGAGAGAAGAAACTGGATGACAGATGCACAAGACTTCCTTCCATGATTAAATAAAAAACTTTTACATCTAAAACGTCCAAGTAAAAAGTTTTATTCTGCTTTATTTTTAAGAGGGAGCCAGATATAGTCATTCCAGTCTTAATCTTGTCTACAAGGAAACTCAATTTGGGAAAATTTTCAACAGCTATTCAAAATAACTTAATAAAATACAGTTATCCCCAGTTTTTCTTGCAAAGCTTTTGAGTTTCACAATAAAAACTGCTTTCCACACATTTCTCACATTTTAATGAAGATGATAAAAATTTGGATTTAAACAATGTGCAAATTTACTTTGAAGTGCAATCTAAATATCTGAAATTATTAATCTATAATTGAATTTGTTAGCACCCTTTGCCTTAAGCTTTAAAGAGCAGCTTATACAAATTTATTCCTTAAAATGCAGTCAACTCTGGACCTGTCCTCAAACTGATATTTCTTTGACTGAATATGTAACTTGTATCAAATGCTTACCTTTTTGCTACTTTGGATGCAAAATATTTCATTTTTATTGCTTTTGCAAAAATTTAACTTTTAAAATATTATTTTACCTTTTGAATATGAAATAAAAATATATCATTACATAACATCAAGCAGACACAAAACAGCTTTAGACCAAACCAGTGGTTCTCCAAGGGGACGAATTTCAAGATATCTGCAATGTCTAGAGGTACTGTTGTCCCAATGAGAGGTATGACTGGTATCTAGTAGGCTAGTAGCCAGGGGTGCTGCTAAACATCCTATAATGCATGTTAGCATCTTTCACAATACCAAACTACATTGCCCAGAAAGTTAGTGGTGTCAAGGTTAAGAAGCCCTGGACAAACGTGAGAGCATGCCTGGAAATGTTCACCACAATGATATCTCCACAAAGCAGGCAATCATTGTACCTTGCTGGTACAACTGTGTGCGGGGGCATTCCAGATGTCATGATGACATTCTTGGGTGGGCACAAGGCGCCCAGTTGGTAGGCACATGGATTAACCTGTGCATTTTGTCACCTGGTATGCCACCATTCCCTAAGTACTTGCTTTTCATCTTTGATGGATGCATTTCATTGAAATGCTTAGTAGTCTGATTTATTCTGTTAGTATGAGATGCAATATTGGACCTCAGAGCATTCAGATATTTAGAGACCAGTAGAATAGGATGAAATCCTGAGTTACCAGGGAAAAGGGCTAGAGGAGGGAATATCTATATATTCTATACATAGGGGAGTCTATATATAATTATATATAATATACATTATAGTTATATATATTCTATATATAGGGAATATCTATATAGGGGAGCTCAGAGGCTGAGTCACCTGAAAGGTGTCCCTAAAGAACACAAGAAGTCTAAGAGAGCTGAGAGCTCATAGAAGAGCCAGGGGCCAGCTGGGTGGGAGCCCGGCCTGCCTCCTTAACCTAACTCTAGGGAGCTATGCACAGAATCTTCACATGAGCTACACTAACTGCCACTGTACCTCTGCAGTCTGTGAGCTTCCCTCTAATATAGCAGAAAATAATTTATACTGAGGACCACAGGGATTGTTGAGGGTGGTATGAAAAGACAAAGACTTTTAGCTACTGCTTTCTCTTTTTAAAAAATAGAATTTATTTTTATTTATTTGTTTATTTATTCATTTTTTTTGAGACAAGGTCTTGCTCTGCAGTTCAGGCTGGCCTTGAACTCACTTTGTAGCCCAGGCTGGCCTCAAACTTGCAGTGATCCTTCTACCTCAGCCTCCCGAGTGCTGGGATTACAGGCATGTGCCACCATGTCTGGCTTGCTTTCACTTCTAATTTAACTAGAAAGGTATCTCATGAAATAGTGTCACAGTTAGCAGGTGCCTTTCCATAAAAATGAAATCTTTTATTTTTGTTTAGTGTACCTTAGAATTAATGAAGAAGCTTTAAAAACAACCTCAACACCAAGACCCAGTCAAGTTGAACTGGGATCTCTGAGCCGGTGGATGATGGAAAAATACAAATGAGAACAGCATGTTAATGGCATTTCTCACTTTGAAAAATCTGACATATATTTTAGTGGAAGGTAATAAAGTTCACGTAAAGTTCATACTGTTAAAGGCTGTCATCTCTAGGATATATTAAAAATGCTGAGAGATCTGTAGATCTGTTTTACAACATGGTGACAATAGTTAATATTATATACTTGAAAATCACTGAGAACAGATGTTAAGTGTTCTCACAACAAAACAAAGTAGGTGAAGTAATGCATATGCTAATTAGCTCCACTTAGCCATTCCACAATGTATACATACACATTTAAAAACATCATATTGTGTACCATAAATACATACAATTTTTACTTGCCAAATAAAATGTTTAAAAATACTGGAAGCAATACGATATTCTTTAAGGCAAAAGGAAGTAATAAGAATGAACAAATTAGGGAGAGAATCAGAGAGTGAGTCAAATTCTGAGGATATTATCTGAAATACATGGCAACATGAAAAGAAATCATGACAGATTGCCTGTGAATCTTACAGTGATCTTCACTAGATATCAAAACCATCCTGCTTTAAAACTAAAATAGCCCCCAACTTAATCACTCATAAAACAAAGCTGGAAAAGAATGGGATAGGATTTCTGATATCAGAGCAAGTAAAGAGGAAAACTGGTTTAGATCTCCGATCTATCACTGGACTGACTTTGTAAGGCTCTACCAAAAGAGCCCCATTGAAATGCTGGACGGGTGAAGGCTTTCAGTGAGACTGAAGGGTTTGTGAGGAAACAGTTTAGGCATAAACTTTCCTAATGTAAAAAAATGTTTTTAATAAAATGATAAAAGCTAGAAGTGACAGTATACATGAAAATCAGTGTTGGCGGGAGCTGGGGATTTAGCTTGGTGGCAAAGAGCCTGCCTGGCAAGCACAAGGTCATGAGTTCGATTCCTGGTACCAGAAGAAAAGACAAAAAACAAAACAAAACAAAACAAAAGTCAGTGTTGGCAAAGAAATCCAGCGTTCTACTTGAGTGATCATTAGTATCTGGCACAAGGTCTACTTCTATCTTACAGTGGGTAGAATTCATTCACTATGTTTTAATCAAAATATACCATGAACTTTGTTTTTCCTGTGGAAAATCCTACTTGCCTTACCTTGTAGAAAATGATCTATGAATTCCCAATACTAATGCAGGAACATCCTAGGAACTGGAAGACGCAGCACCACAGCCCTTATAGTCTTTGTATAGTTTGCATAACATGATCTTTAAAAAACCTCCAAGAGCTTTACAGGATTTTTAAACAATTACTTGAAAGGTGTCATTTATGATAGCAAATTAAAAACTAATCTCCAAATAGAATGGTACACTAAAAATAATAAAAACAGTAACCGGGGGAAGGTAGCAAATGATAAAACTCTGCTCTCATTCGGGGGCACCAAGCGAGCCAGCACACTTCTTAATTTTCCACATAGACTGCATGCTCATTCTCTTGGCTTTACACACAGTCTACCCATTTAGATACAAATTTTTAAAAAATGAATTGGTATATGTAAAAGCAAAATTGTGTATGAGTTGGTTATGTTTTTAACTTTGGTGGAAACAGATGATTGACCCAAATAAGTTCTCACCACTTATGAAAAGGATGTCCTATGTGAAAACAAATTTAGTGGAATTGCTAGAGTGCTTGTTCCTTTACCCATAATTCCACTTGTGGAAGTCAAGCCTTTTCAGCAAACATAGGGAAGAATGTTTCTTGGACACAAACTAAACTAAATAAAAAATACTACTTCTCTGACAAACTATGGTAATTAGTGCAGCAAGATCCCATACGTTTATGGGACATGTTAGCCCAAGGGGTAAAAGCCCACACAACGGGCAATTGTAAACCCTGGCTGGGTAAATATCTATAAATGGACATTTTTTCAGTGGGAGGAACACTGGGTGGGTTAGCACGGCCCAAGTTTAGTCAGTTAAACTCATTTCATATGTTGTTTATTTGTGACGTTAAACCAGTTTACAATACTTGGTGGGTTTTCAAGGCCAGTCTCTGTATTGACATTGCCATATGATTAGCACCTAGCACCCTGCCTTCTCATGCAAGACACACTCCGTCACTGTCTGCTTTTTCAATACAGCAAAAGGCCATGAGCCCATTCCTGACTACAGTCACTTCTACATGTCATAATTTTCTTTCATGGTCCAAGCTGCATTGATGTACACATTGTTTATTTCTTTTGGATTACCTTAAAATTCAGGCAAACACAACTTTTCTGGATGTAACATAGAAATGCACATAGTGTTAGGCCTATTTTACTGACTTGAGAGTCTCCACCCATTTTGGGATGTGGCCTATATAGAAATCTGCTTGTAATAAAAACTGATGACAACCATGACAAAAATAAGAATATAATATTAAAATAAATCAAATGATATACAGTACTGTCATTATTCTGATACAGAATTTTTACATAGCAATAATGATACAGCTACAAATGGCAAGATATCAGGCAATCCATTATGATAGACCTTTAGGTTACAAATAAAGTTTAAATTATAACTTAATATCGATTTAAAAATGATGACTAGTGTTATGCCAGATTAAACTCAATATTTCCTCCACAAGTGACATTTTTTAGAATATCTCTAACAGGAGAATTTAAAACAAACCTTATGAGAAAGAAAAGAAAAGAAAAAAAAATTTCACTGGAAAAAATGTCTTTTGTTTAAACAAAACCCCAAATCTGGAAATCTGGACTAAGATAATTTGGATTTTCATCCCTTCTGTCCTCAAGAGCAGAACTGAAGTCCCCTGGGCTAGACAAGTGAAGGAAAATTCTAGAAGCTCTCCCAACCTGCTGTGCATAACAGGAGTTAGGAACATTCAGTTCAACTACATCCTCTTGTCACAAGTACCAGGCGAATAGGTCAGTTTGAACCAGGGATTCTCCCAGCAGACTACAGGATCCAGTCCTTCCTCTCTAAAATGCTAAAAGGCAGGGAGGGAAAAATAAGAGAAAAAAGGTGAGCGCTTCACAATTCATGGAGGACTAAGAGACAAGAGACACAAGGTATGTGTGTCTCTCTGTGGGGCAGGGACAGGAGGGGTAGGAAGAAAAAATGTCTCCGTAACAAAATGTCAATTCTTATTCTCCTCATTTTTGCAGAAGTGGGTGAGCTATTGGCATTAAAAAAAGCCAAACCAAACCAAAATATAAACAAGGAAATGAGAACCAGTTCCATAATGCTTTGCACTTTACATTTCTATCCAAAATTAAAATTCCCTTTCAATAGAAAAAAAAAGTCATTTAAAAATCAAAGATAAAAACGTCACTTGGAAAGTGGAGGGAAGCAGGAGTCTTTCTTTCTGGCGTGTTTTTATCTGGCACAATCACAAGTTCAGACTTTACAGACATCATGTGGCTGTTCACATTTAAAGTTTCTACTCAGAAGTGATTACTTTCGGGCTAAACAAATAAACTGCTTAAATGAAGTCCGTAAGCAGGCCAGGCCTGGCATACAAGGACATGTGTGATGCATTCTCCGCCCAAAATACGGAACCTAAAGGAAAAAGAAAACAGAGTCAGACCAGGCAAAGCTTAAGAACCAAACCAAACCATTGCATAGGTATCATTTTGCGAACAACTCATGCGTACTGAGTGTTTGCTTCTTAGACACGGTGCTCAGAACTTTTCATAGGTCATCTTGTAGAGATGGCAAATAGTTTCATTGTCCTTGCTTTATAGGTGACAGACTGAGGCACAAGCTGTCCAAGATCACAATATCTAGAACTGGAAGCTTGGCAGGCAGTGGACTGGGGAGAACACACTTTCTGCCTTTTACTTTTTCTCCTTTCATTTTTTTTTATAGCTTCCTGCTACTGAAGCTTCTTAGGAAGAGCCCAGGACTGCTGGCATATCCACATCCATACAATAAGCAAACAGAAATTCACAATAAATAAATAATATATAAGTTCACACATTTGCATACAGATACTGGGTGTCAAAATGCTGAGGTTAAATTTTTTTTTTTTTTTGTGACAGAGTCTCAATATGCAGTTCAGGCTAGCTTTGAACTCACTATGTAGCCCAGGCTGGCCTCAAACTTGATGCCATCCTCCTGCCTCAGCCTCCAAGTCCTGGAATTATAGGCATGTGCCACCACACCTGGCTGGGTAAATTTTTTTTTAAAGGAACACTATGGAGGGATGTAAGTTCAATTCACAGAAGTGGAACTCCACAGGCCGTGACCCATCAGGAATAGGCTTATTTCACTCCAAAAGTCCCCTAAGATCTCAGCCTATGTCACCAGTGAGGATGGATGAAGAGGGTCCACCAGTGACCTCACAGTAGTTCCTTGTGTCAGTGGCAAGTGGAGTACACTCAAAACTATGCACGCTTTAAGAGTAAAGTGAGCGGAAATCATTTTCCTTTCCCTAGAACTAGGGCCTTTTCGAGTATCTGCCAGTCTTGCAAGCCGTGTGGACAAAGTGCAACACCAGGCCTGGAGACAGTGACAACCAGTGACGCAAGATGGCAAATAGCTCCGATTCAGGGCAACGTGAAGGGGGTGAGCTACTGGAGACCCATGTGTCTGGGACCCTTCCATCACTTAACACGGCAAAGAAATGTATTGCTCCTTTGACCAAATGCCAATACTATATGTGATATCAGTCTAATGTATTTCCTGTTCTAGTCCACCAAAAGAGGCTGCCCCACACCAAGGATCTGTGCTTAAGAGAAAATGAGATCATCTTCCAGATGCCTTCAAAAGAGATTTTATATAAAAAGGCCATTTTCAGACAGTGGCAGAACCATTCTAACCTTACTATTGTGTGAAGCTGATAGGATGGACCCAACTCTATGGTAGTCCAATAAGATAAAGGCCAATAATCTGAGTGTATCTTTTAGTGGTACCACGCTTGCAGTCTTCTTACCTCCTTTTTCCTTTTTCTTCTCTTCCTCTTTCTTCGTTCCTGCCTTCCATTTCCAAAATGGTTCTGGAAGGGTCAGGGAGATGATTGAGATCAATAAACACAAAGGGAAGCAACAGGAAGGCAGGGTGTGGTGTGGTCAATGGGCATAGCAAGGAATACCTGTGCTACCCTAGTGTCTTTGCCTTTCTGACACATCGTAACTGCCAAGGGTCTAACCACAGTGTCTACATACAGTCACGGTGCCCATCTGGTCAGTGGAGACTGATGCTCAGAATGGTTCTGTCACTGTGTGAGTCCAAGAGTATGCTAAGGGCTGGCTCATTTGCTGCTACCAAGAATACAGCAGAAGAAGTGGCTGCTTCTAGATTGGCTTGGACAATTACGAGGGGATATCGTGAGAACTGGTAGTCACAATTGACCTTTACAATCTCTTCTGACTCTGAGGCCTTGAGAATTTCCCTTTCACCAAGTTTAAAACTTTTGCATGCACAACTGCTTCTTAATCAGGGACAATTTTGCCCACAGGGAACACTTGGCAAGATCCAGAGACACGGGTTTGTCACAAGTAGGGTATTATTCAAGTCAAGTGACTAGCGGCTAGAAATGTTACTAAACATCCTAAATGTCCCCGAGAAGAAAAAATGATCTAGCCCAAAATGTCAATGGTGCTGGAGTTAAGAAAACTGACAAGAAGCAATGGTACCCAAGAAAAATGAGCCCCAAGTAAGTGAAAGGTGATGAGCATGGCAAACTATTAGAAATGGAACCCATCGATATGTTCATTTCTTTCGCTCACTCAATAGACAGTACCCAGTGCTGTGTACATATTGGTTCTTATAGTAGGTGGTGAGGTACAGTGATGAGGCAAAGAGGAAAAGCCCCTGACCAGCATGGGGCTGCCATGTTAATGATGAAAGACAGAACTAGGAAGACAGGCAGCTGCTCCTCAATACCCTTGTGGTGTTCACAGACCTGCATGCATCAGAGCACTGTGACCATCTCTGGGTGGTGAGCACCCTGCAGGCAGTAGAAAGGGAAAATCACCACCACTCCTCAAATGTCCTGCATCAGGTCTCACCAGGCATTGAGAATAGACATCACCCCAAAACTGCAAGCCGGGTTTATCCCCTGCTCCCCCGCACCCCACAAGACTAGAGAAGCAGCTGACTCTGGAGTGAAGTAACACGCCTGAGGCCTACCAGCTAGAAACTCAAAGTGCTTGCAGTTTCTGAGTCCTATATTGTCCCAGGCCGTCCTCTCTTCTGAATTACCACTGAGCCCTGACTCTAGGAGCTCTGAAGAGAGGGCTGTGGCTGTTTCATTTATGAGCATTCGGCACTTAGGCTGGCACATGAAGGACTCTCAAGAACGTATTTGTGAAATGATTGTCGCCTCTACCCCATGCTTCGTGCATAGAATATAAATTCTTCCCTGAACACAAACCAATGCTCGCTTCCAGTCCCCTGTCCGCACACACGCAGTACCAAGCAGGCTCAGTGTGATTCAGCAACCAAATCCACAGATGGAGTCACTGCAAAGTCAGGGAGGCTGCAGCCCTTCATTTGCACAGACCCCTTTTGAGCCCAGCAGGGGCCCTTGAATGTGTTCACAAAGCTGTGTGTTCCTGTGGAACTTTGTAAAATATCTTTGAATTCTGTGTCTAAGGGCACCGAGACTGTACAAGCATCAGTCTGGAGCTGCCTCCACTGACCTTCCTGCAAGGATCAGACTTCACTGCGGGTCTTTTTACAATGGATGATGCCCTTTCAAAAGAAAACTCACTCAAACCCAGGTTCTTTTTTCAGGATCCAGTCTGTACATATTCCTCCATCCTCACCACCTTTCTTAGCCTTGCTAGGCTGGGGCAATTTCCCTCCTCCACTTGTATCTGAGAGCTCCTAATGACAGAGCTTGTTTTTTGGCACTGTGTACTCAGTAGATCCTTACCCATTTTGTCGCCAGCCAGTTTGAGTTTTGTTATGTGTAAGATGTAAATCACAAATGGGCAAGCTCTTGAGCTATTCATGATCATCATCATTGCTACCCACCCTCTTCTTTAGGCCCTCTAAAGGGAAAGTCCCCATACGGAGCTCCCAAAATGTTACCAAGTAGCTGAGGGTTCTTGGTCAATTGGTACAGAAATCACAAATTGGTGAAGTGTAGCTGTTCTAGTGTTAACTGCCCTAAGCTCTGAAGGGGAGCCATCAGCTCTTAGGGCTGGAGGCCTTCCTTGCTGGTCAGAGCCAGCAGCTGTCAGCAGGCCTTGGGAACTCTTCAGGCCAATAGAGATGATGGCACCTAGAAGTTCTCTACAGCTCTTTACCAGTCTCTGCTGCTAGCTATTTACAGTGTTACCAGCTCAGGCTGGTTAGTACCGGTAGCCCTTTGGTGTCAATAGCTCTTAGTGTACCACTTTAGCATGCTCTACTTGAGACAGAAATCCTGAGCAGGCAAAATGCCATCAGAGCGGCAATGTTACGACATGTGGCACCAACAGAGCAACAGCACACAGGCTGAACCCACTAAGAGTGTGGGGAGTCTGCTTACATAGGATAAAAGGTGGGCTCATACATGCAATTAGTGTCAGACTTTCTAACTGGTTATGGGTAGGGGAGGCCCCCCCTCCACGCTCTGCCCTCATAGAAGGCTGCAGAGGGATGGAATCATCCGGAAAGGCTGCAGGGCAGAGTCATCTGGGATAGATCCATGTTCAAAGCCCACTGCAGCCAAAGCAAACATCTCCTGGAGTAGCTGTGGGGTACCTAAGGTGGAGAGGCTGGCAGTAAGGCATTTGGGGCAGGTGTGGAAGAAAAAAATCAAAAGTGTCTTCTGGGGAGAGTGAGGGCTCCTGTGATGGAACTGTTCTGCATCTTGATAATGTCAGTGCCAACATCATGTTTGTGATATTGGATCATAGCTTGGCAGGATGCTATTGTTTAGGGAAATTGGGTAAAGGGTATGTAAAACCAACGTTGGGAACACCTGTGTAGACTAAAGCATATTGATGTTTAGTGAATCTCTCTGATTGGAACCTGTAACCCGAGCTAGGATGCTACCCTAAGAGATCCATGTAGGCGGTGGCTCCTGACATCTGTGACAGGAAGAAATGAGGACATGAGTGTATTGTGCTTTCCTCTACCCATCATTCATGAAATCTTTTAGTTATACTGATTATAGTTTGTACTTATGAAGTTATCAAAAGTTTTTAAAAATTTATATCTGAAATTATATTTATAGTGTTTTGTAACAGGCTCACTTTAAAATGGAAATCCCTAATAATTTCTGAAAATCTTCTATTTTTTTTTTTCTTTTTGAGAACCCTATCTAAAAAAAGAAAAGAAAGAAAAAGTGTTGGTAATCTGGGGGCAAAATGTCACTGCGAGTTCATTGTTAAAGCCAGCCCTGTCACTTCAGAGGAAATAAAAGCAGAAAAATAAACACAAAGTTCTTTTGAAATGTTTGGGTGTTATTTTTGGGGGGTTTGGGGTTCTTTTTTGTTTGTTTTTCCCTTTTTTATGGAGCCTGTCTTATTTTTAAAGCCTTTACCAAACAGAGCCCAGTAAGCCTATCAAGGGTCAGTCTTGTAGGTCCTGGGGTAGCATCCACCGGCCCAGAGGAAGGACACGATCTTGTGTTCCTGTCTCGGGGGGTGGCGCGGGGGAGGCAGAGATTCCTGTCTCAGCCTCCTCTGCTGCCTGCCCCCGCAACAAATGCACACAGACCGAGCTCCCCTGCCCTGGGCCCTGTTTCCCAGCTGCTCCCCTCCTCTTTGTCTCCTTTCTAAAGGAAGATAAAGATCCCCTTCAAGGCCTTTTCAGCCCCTTCAGAAAAGAAAAAGATGTAAGTTTTAATGTAAAGTTAAAAAAAGAAAATTGATGCTAAAAATGTTTATATCGAGTCAGGGTGTAGTGCAGTGGCGTACCACTTGCCTAACATGAGCAAGGCCTGTGTTCAATCCCACACTCAGAAACATAGAGCAAATTAAAAACAAGATTTAGAGAAACACAGCTGTTTGAATTTCAAAAGAGAAGATAAAATAACAGGCAATAAAAATTAAAATATTAATAATATCAATTAGAGCAGTGTAGAAAATTTGACATATCACCTTGTCTTTTAATACTTTTTTTATCACTTAGTTTTGTTATGAAAACCAAAAATCTCTTTAAAAATTACAATTATTAATAGAAATTAGAATATCTGTTTTATAAACAGAAAGCATTTCCTGTAGACATGACTCAGAAAGTTATTCATTAACTGTTAAGAAATTGCTAAAAATGAATACCATAAAACTATTATTTGTTTAAAATGTGTTTGGAAAATATGTTCTTTTTAGAAGGAAAAAATATTTCTTTGTAGACACAGACTTTATTCTACTTTGCATTATCAAATATAAAGTTAAAACTATACAATTATAAAATGGTAGCAACTATAAACCCTACAAATCAATTGATGCACCTGTAATAAAAGGGTAAAATGACCTTATTGGCTATCAGTCCCCACCTATAGCTTTCAGTTTCACTCAGCAGACACTGTTTATTTTACTCAAATAGATTTTGAAGGCTAACAACTGAACCAAACCAAAATGAAGGGTCAGGCATGGTGGCACACACCTGTAATCCCAGCACATGGGAGGCTGAAGCAGGAGGATCACCATGAATTAGAGACCGACCTGGGCTACTTAGTGAGTTCAAGGATAGTCTGAACTACATGGTGATGCCTTATTTCAAAAACCAAAAAAAATCCAAAATGAAACAAACAATTTTCTAGAGTGTCTCCATTTTATCCATCTATTAAGAAACAATTAAACATGGGGCTGGGAATTTAGCTCAGCGGCACAGGGCCTGCCTGGCAAGCACAAGGTTGTGAATTTGATTCCCGGTACTGGAAAAAAAAAAAAAAAAAGAAAAAGAAAAAACAATTAAATTTGAGTAGAATTAAATGCTGTACCATGATGTTTACCAGGATATATTTATGAAAAACTTTTTTGTTGATTTATTTTGAGGAGACCATACATACGAGATAATCTAGAAGAAACCAGATTTTTAAAAAAAGAAAATATTAATTTCATCTGTAACAAGTAACAACTGTAGGACTTACTTTTAAAACAGGTCACCAGAACGACCTTTGAAAATGTACTTCCAAAAGTGAAAAGAAAAAAAAAAAAAAGTAGAAAAACTGATGAAATTGAGTTCTAGAAATACATTTCAAGTAGATATCTAAATGGAAGCAACTTAAAATGTGAAAAACCTTATCTTTTAGAGCATCTGTTATTTTGATACTTATTCTTACTATGAAAACCATTATCTGTTTTAAATATTTTATTACTGGACCCTTATTTAAATTAAAAAAAAACCTGTAGAGATAGGTGTAGGCTTAGGGAGAGACGACTGACTTTGTTTACTTTTAGAAGTGACACTGCACTAAAGCTGAATTTGAAGCTGTTGAGGAACCAGGGAAATATTCCATTCTCTTTCAAACATCTCAGATTTGGAAAACTCATCCAGACCATCAGAGGGCACAGACAGATCCCCACTGCAGACTGTTAGCACTAATCCCAATGAATGTCTAGCCCATTATCCATACACACCAGTTTTGGCTAATTAGACTAATTTAAAAATGTTCAAAGTAACCAGATACTTCCCTCCACAGAGACAGAGGAGCACAGGGACAGGACCACATGGACAATGGCGTGTCAGAAAGAAGGGAAGGTTAGCACATTCCTGTGGGACCTCAACTTGTTCCCAGCCCCCTTAGAGGTGTAATGCAGCCGTATATAGTAAGCGACAAAATCTATATGCCTAATCCACAGGCTTGTGGTGAGTATTCAGTCAGCACACACAACAGTTAGAACAGAGCATTTGGCCCAGCGTAGCACTTAAGAAGTGGGAGGTATTAACAGGAAAAGAGATCCACAGTTGTGTCGCTCTTTATTTGCTGTTCAAGCAAATAATACTAGACTTCAGCATCTAGAGCATGCGAAGTTACACTAGCGCTGTATAAAATGACACAATTCCTGAAGGAGAAGGGGAAGAGTGGCTTTTCAAACGCCAAAGGGGACTTGCATCCAGAGAGCTGACAGCAGTGCCAAAGGCAGCTGGGCAGCTGTATCTACTTGTGGGGAGTTTGGCATGGAGAGTGACAACTCATGCTTTAGAACCTTGCCTGTCTTCAAATGCCCAAGAATAAAAGGCGCATATCATGTTTTAACATGGCTGTACAGTCTTGCATGGTAAAACCGCAGGAAGAATAGTTTGAATGTAACAGGAAGCATTTCACAAGGCAACCACAGAAAAGCCAACAGCTAATTTAGTCTTCAGATGGGCTGGGTCAACTGGAATCCGTATTCCTGCCCACAGAGCTTCACCTCTGCCCACAGCTCACAGTTTGCTTAATCATGTTTCTTCCAAGAAGGGCAAAATATTAAGTGATACCTGGGACTGTGGATTAGAAGAAAGATGTCTAGTTCTATTACAACAGTAAATGCTAAATCACATGCGGATAAGATAAAGTAGAAGGCGGAATTCTGTTGGATTTGATAATATACAACCAGAGTATACAGTATGCAGACAGAACACCAAAGAGAGATCGAGTTCTGCCTCCAGCTAGCTGCCTGGCCTGGTCTTCATCTCAATTTCCCTGGACCACAGTTCAAAGACAAGTACACCGAGGAGGTGAGAGTCAGAGACAGGCACTGCAACCTGGCACCCCTAAGGGATGTGCTGATGCTGTACTGTAATCCACAAGTTTTCAATCTGTGGGGCAAGAACTCACCTTCCAGCAGCTCCATACACTTCACTGTTCCCTTCTGCCTCCCTCCACTCCCCTCCTGATGAACGCAAACCTGCCAGCCCCACAGGTGAGCCTGTGTGCACCCTGGGGACACAACCTCTAAAGCCCTGTCCAAACCAACCCTGAAGTCCTATGGTCATGCCATCAGTGTCAGTAACTTTCCCAAAATGTTACTTAGGTCACTATGAGATTTGGCCTCTATATAATCAAGTAAACTGGAAAATTAAATCTCATTAATCTCTCCAGTCATGAACCATGTAGCCAACTAGCACAGAGACAAAATATAGAAATTTGAGGTTAAGATGTAAGAGTAATGGAATTATTGGTGATTTTTTCAGAAAACAAAGCACAAGTTTTATTTCTGTTTTGTCAGCAGGTCTAACACAAATGAAGTCTTTTCAGAAACTTCTATACTTTGATTTCTGCAAAGAAACACATTAGAAATGTGATATATATACATATTTTTTCCTAAATAATTTCTACTCCTATTCATCCATTAGAAGTTATTTTGACAAAATGTTTCTAATCACACAGGAACATCCACTGTTGTCTCCCCTGACTTTAAAATTCAGGGACACTACCCCAGGTTTCAAGTCATACAGGCCCTGCTTGGAGTTAAGGTACAGCAGCATAAAAGAATTACCATGAATACAAATATATATATATACTAACTTTCCGAGTCTGTGGATGGCAGCTGTCTCCCACTTTACCCAGAGGTGTGCAAATCCTTATGCTTTTAACCCAGATACTAACAGCACAGCACATGCCTCTGCCACACTGGAGGTCCTTGTCGCAGGCCTGAAATGCAATAAATAAACATAAATATAGACAGTGGGAAAGATACAGGCTGGGGAAATCTAAAATTAGCAGTGAAAATGCTCTTTCAATACCCCATGCTATGATTTTAATAATCATGTATATATACAAAAGGAACTATATGTTTCATCTACTTGTACATAGCTCTACTAAAATCTGACCAGAATAGATTTTTCCAGTTTTTAAAAAATGGACTACATAATAGGTCCTACATTATGAAAATCATAAACACAAGATTTTTAAAAACAGAAATCAGCTTTTCCTAGTGCTTTATGGCTGAATTGGCTTAGAGTTTGAAGAACCAGTCTATATTAGTCTTACACTATATATGGCCATTAGGAACTACATAAATCGAATCACAAGATTTTATGACTATTAACTGCAGAATACATTGGGCCTAATGTTAAAAAGAGATTTAAATGGTCTCTCAATCTGGCATAAAACACTCTCGACCCATAAAGGCACTGATGTAAATTTTAGAAGTGCTCATTTTCCCTTTCAAATATTTGCATTTTGGTTCATGAGATTTGATGTTTCTCACACCGCTAACTTGATTTTCACCATTTCTTCTTTAAAAAAAAGAAATTTCATTGGTTGAGAATGGACAGATCAAGACTTGACTCTTATGCTATTCTTGTTTCAGGTGAATAAGTTGTAAAATGGAAATTACTGGCTTACGTTGTACATATGTTATATTACAAAATCAGCCTAGCTATCCCATAACATTCACAGATTGATAAATTTAAGTAACAACTGCACATATTAACAGTAATTACTCAAACTACCTGCTCCCAATATAAAATCGGTAAATACCTGTAATCAGAGAATCAACTACGGAGGAATTTCCAGTCTACTGAAGAGAAATAATGGAGCTTAAATTTATTTGCATAAAAATGGATCTGAAGAACTATTTTTCTTTCCTAGAACTAACAAAAAGTGGGACACTATCATGTGCAATAATTGTTTTGCTAGGGATAAAGTAAAAGCCCCTGTACTATATATATGAGATGCTAAAAGGCCTATAATTTAGGCGCACATTTAAATGTACATTTGCAGGAAACAACTACAACAGTTCAGTCTTCCAAAGAACTCAGTCTTGGGGATAGCCATAGTGTCTCAAAACATAACAATATGGGATTATTCTTAGTAGTACTGTGTTGGAGCTTTTTACATCCACCATTAGATTTTTTTCCCCCATCTATTTAAAATAAATATGTGGCTAAAACGACCATTTTGCTTTGTGTGGTTTGATTATATAGAAGAACAACCAACCATTTCCATTTTCCTGTTTTTATCTGCATGCTAGAAAACATATATATATATATATATATATATATATATATATATATATCCATCACATTCCATAGATGGGATGTCCAGTTAACAATCTCTTCCAATATAATTTTAACAAAGTTGTATGGACATATAAATCAATTTCAAAATACCTATGTATTACTAAAAAAAGTAAATACTTAAGCTGGAAGTTTCAGCCAATATTTTACTTTGGCAGATGCCTAAT
This sequence comes from Chinchilla lanigera, assembly GCF_000276665.1. Classification (NCBI taxonomy): domain Eukaryota; kingdom Metazoa; phylum Chordata; class Mammalia; order Rodentia; family Chinchillidae; genus Chinchilla; species Chinchilla lanigera. The sequence goes on along the minus strand of NW_004955421.1, from coordinate 16,327,376 downwards.
ATCCACCAGCTCTTTTTATAAGACCATCAAAAATCCAGCCAAAATCCTTTAAAATTCAATCAATCACTTGGATATTTAACATCCTATATATATCCAGATAAGTCATTGAAATTTTCATTTGAATCCAGATGGTTCCTGTCAAGGAGACATAACTACATTTTATTGCCATGTGGCTTTACAGAAAGCTTTTAAAATAATTCTTTTTTGCAACACTGAGTTACAACAACAGCAGCACACACAACTACATCATAAACCTGGTGCAAACCTCTTCAATAGACATACAATGTGCTAAAATTTCACTTTGCAACAAAGAGCTTCAGTTCTGGGAGAATTTACAAAGAATTGCTGAAGTTTATATAATTTTAATTAGACAGTTGTTTCCTAATGCCCTTCATCCTTAACCCATGGCAGACCTATTCAAATAGCGTTTTCCTGTGAATGGAACAAAAAGATACTTATATTGCAAAAGGAACCTTGGGCTCAGAGGATTAGGAGACATTTAAAATGAGCCAGCAGGGGAAGAGGGAAACAAACTCAACCATGTTACAATTCTCATGTTTTAGAAAGACCTGCAGAAACTTTTGTCCAACCACATGGACTATTGACAAAGTTATACAAATAATTAAAAAAAATCTAATAAGTACCACAAGTTCATAACTAAATACCTATTGGATGTAATCAAACACTGTCACAGCACACGGGCTTCAAAATGTTATCAGCCTACTAATACAGAGGCAACAGAGCTTTATTTTCTCATGACAGTGAATTCCCTTTTAATCATATGCTATTGCTTATCTATGTCTCGTTTTAAATACATATATCCATTTTATTTAAGCCTGATAATATATATTCTGATAGTTGAAGTAATTTAATAAAACAAATGAATTTAATGAAGTGAAATACTTTAACACTTAAAGAGTAAAACAGTTAAACAACGGGCAAGTCGTGGAGATTTTGCATAATTGATGTCAACTAGGCTAGACTTTCATTTTGTACTGTAAACTCATTCTTCAGATACACACAAAGAAAACTCTTGGCTGTGGGAGGGAACTGAAGTAGGAGCTACATCCAAAAAACGACGAAGACGTCTTAAATTTAAAGAGGGTCTACTTGGCGGCCTCCTCCGTCATTATGCCCTGGAGGTGTTTTATCGGGGACCAGAAATGGAAAACTTTTACAGGAAGGACTTCGAGAGTCTGAAGGAAAGCAAGAAAAACTCCGGAACCCGGTGGGAAGTGCTCACAATTGCTTTTCAGAGCGCACATATGGCCTTGGCCGAAGCTATTTCAAAGGGTTTCTGCTGGGGACGTAAGGGGTGGGGGGCGCAAACTCCGTGAATCTAGGATTAAGACCCGAGGGACTTGGGATATTCGTCTTGCTTGCTTGCATTTCAGGGAGGGGTAGTCAATTTTGAAAGGTTCGTGGGTGGAGCGCCTTGAAAAATACCTGAAAAGACTGTGAACGAAACTTCCTTCACCTAGCCAAACAGCCCGCACCGAGGCGCGAGGTCGTGGGGTTCTGGGGAGAAGTGGAAGGCGGTGGTTGACACTCGTTATCTTTTCTCCAGTGTCTCCGGCCGCTAGCAGTTTTTGCAGACAGCACTTTCCCAAGTGAACCAAAGGGGGGCTCAGACAGGTGTCCCCTGCCCCTGGCGGCCCTCCCCATTCCCCTGCGTGCACCCCCGTCCCGAGCCCCGCGGGCGAATGCTGGTGCGCGCGGGCGCCGACAGGTGCGCCCGGGCTCTTACCCCGGTGATCACCGCGGCGTCCCCGGCCGAGGGTGAGAGCCACAGCGGCAGCAGGAGCAGCAGCAGGAGCAGGAGCGGGAGCGGGAGCGGGGCGCAGCGCCGGCTTCTCAT
>NW_004955421.1:16298892-16325267 GCF_000276665.1 Chinchilla lanigera | reverse complement strand
CGCCCCGCCTAGCCCGGGCGCCGCGCAGGCAGCGCCCCCCGCGGGGCGCCCTGCTCCGTGCCATTCTTCGGCGGTCGCCCGCCGCTCCTTTCCGCGCGCGCCCCAGAGTCGCTTTTGTGGTCTCAGAGTCACTCCTTTGCTGTCCTGGTTTCCAAAGCTCCACGTGCTCACCGCCCACAACTTGCAGATCATTTGTTCTGCAGATGTCGGGAGAGCCTACTACGTGCCAGGCGCCGCGGGCACATGGGACACGGTGTGGAGGGTGGTGTCGCGCGACAGCCCTAAATGTGTTCGTTTGTGCACATCCGTATGGAGCACCCATTGTATGCCATATACTGCCACCAGCTCTCTGCTTGTGGTGGGACAACCGAGCAGAACAGAGACACCCAACACTGGAAGCGTGAAAGGCAGGCAAAAAGAACAAAGAGAGTCCCCAGTCAGCCACGTCCTGACGGCGGAGGGGTTTGTCCTTCCAGCTGTGGGAGTCTTAGTTCTTTCATTTAAAATGCCTTCCCTTGACTTTCACATCTGTTCCCGACGCTCTTCTCTCTGATTTGCCTCGCATGTATTTCCTCCGGTCTTATTCAGCCAGAGCAGCTCAGGATGCCAACGGGAAATGAGAACTCCCGGCTTCGTGTGCCAGCCTGAGGCCCCTTAACCCACAGATGGGCAGCTCTGTCTGTCTCATTTTCCAGCCAAGGAAGACCCACGTTCGGTCTTAGAAGATTCGACATGGCGTTACTGTGATTCCTTCGTGCGTGTAAACAAGAACGGAGTGGCCACTAGGCTCTAAAGCATTTTATGAGAGGACAAATAACAGATATGCTCGCCTCCCTCTGACCCTAGCCTAGCTCCACCTGTATGCACCAACAAAGACGACTTCAGGAGTTACGTAGGTGTGACCACCCCAAATTTGTTCACACGCTCCCTGTCGCCCCCAATCGTCAGAACCTTGGACTTCGCTCTTGTAGGAACCAGACTTGAAAAGCATGTGCATCTTTCAGCCTCTTTAATAAATGCAGTAAGGAGAGTTGAGACAAAGTTGCTTGCAGATTGTGAGGTTCCCCCATGCCAAAGCACTCAGAGGAGATGTAAAAAGGGGTGGGAGGGGGCGGGGAGAGAGGGAGAGAAAGGGCAGGCAATTAGCTGAATGTTAAACAGCTGAATTTTAAAAACTCAAAATGGATTTTTAGCCCCCACCCCCCATTTTTAGCATGTTTTCATGTTGGGAAATATTCTGAAAGAGAAAACACAGAAGGAATCAAACTTTTTTTTTAAACTTAAAAAAAAAAACCTGTTAAAATTGGACTCAGAGTAAAATAAGTGGAAACAGTAGCAAGTGACAGACTGGTGGAAAGTTTCCTTTTCCAGTCTGCGTGCCAGCGAGAGCACGGGAATGCTGCCGGGCAAATGTAAAAACCAGTCCACATGGATTTTTAACTTTCCTACAGCTTTTTCAAAATGGCCTATTTCTATTTCACTACTGTTGAATGCCAGCTTGGGTATTCCCCGCTTCTGCAAGCTTACAGAGGCAAAATCTGATTTCAAAAGTGAGTGGCTTCTTGCAGGGTTGTTTGGAAAATAGTCCTCATAAGGATGTTTTGAAAGGAGATTGGAAACACTTAAAAACAGTGTTGGTTCGGGTTCATGTTGTTCTTTTGGGGACTGCTCCTGGCCCCCTTAGGTGCTAGGGATCAAACCCAGGGCCTTGCAAGTGCTAGGCAAGGAAGGACTCTGCCACTGAGCTACACCTCCAAACCCTTTGGGGGTGTTTGATCAGAGCATTTCTGCTTTAATGCTTTAGAGGAGAAGTGGAGCTTCTTGATACAATGCCTGAAATCCAGGCCAACTTTGAAAGTCAAATCGGACTTCAATTCTTATAATTGGAAAAATGAATGAATTTGGGTAGTGTGGAAAATAAGGTAGGAAGGTGGACCTACCAGCAATGAAATGGAAATTGGAGAGTAGCTTTCTGTTTTATTACTGCAGCCTGTTGATGCCTCTGCATGATCAGTTGAGCCCAGGTGTAACTGTTTGGGGAGACATGAACTCGGGGTGTTTCAGAGTGCAGACCACATTCTAGCCATGCACCCAGGCTCAGCTGAACTGAAGGTATGATACAGGAGAGTCAGTAGGGTCCCATGTTAGTGAGTCAGTATGAGCTGGGTTGGAGTTCCTGACACCACCAGGCAAATTATTTAATCTTTTAGAGCTCTATTTCCTTTCCTATCAAATGGCTATAAAATACCAACCTCCTGGGATTCAACCCCCATGGGGCTTAAAAGGGACGAATACCTGGAAAGTGCTAAGCACAGTGGTTAGAATGGACTGAGTATCCCCTTAGTGTTACCTCTTATTCAATCTTATCATTTGTCTCTCCTGACAATTTTGGCTGACACTGAAAAAGGTCTTTTCTGTCTTTCCTACCAGAGTAGATTGTCTCCTTCACTGACTGAGCTTCTCCTGTCTATTTTCCTGCAAATTCCTCTTGTACACAGCATGATGGTAGGCATACAGCCCGTATTCAGTAAGTAACTGATGATCACCAGGATCTACCCTGTGAAAGACAGGCCAGCGGGCAAGTTGTAAACCAGTGGTGTACAGTTGTGTAATTTACATGAATCAATTAAATGTAGCCAGCAAAAACAGAGAATGACACTGTGAATGTCAAATGTGGGCAGGTGTTTTGCATGTCACTCTACTCAGAAGACATGGGACTATAATGAGGTGAGCTGGGAGAAGCACACCTGTCTCATGGCAGTCACTTGGTGACTGTTATGGTTGATACATTGTGTCAACTTGAGAAGTTTAGAAAGTTAACTAAGTGCCTCAGCAGGGGGCCAGGTCCTTACTTTGTCAACATTCTGAGCCTGTGCAAGAGGAAAGCACCGAGATGGTGTGGATAGGTAGCCTGCATACAATATAAGGGAGGAAAAGAGCCTTGCCTTCTGCCCTTTTGCTCTTGTTGCTTTTGCTGTCTTCTGCCGCCTTGAAGTGTTGCCCCTGTGTCATGCCACCCTGCCTTGGAGTCAGCTGATTATGGACTGAAACCTCCACAAACTGTGAGCTAAATAAACTTTTCCTTCCTTAATTTTGGTTGTCAGGTATTTTGTCTCAGCAATAAGAGAAAAGTATCTAAGATAGTGACTCAGGTTGACAAAGGCTCCATCTTAAAATATGCTTCATGACTGCCAGTGCAGAGTGGTGTATGGGATTAAATCATACCCTAACCCCTAATACCTATAAGTGGGACATTATTTGGAAGTAGGGTCTTTCCAGATGTAATCAACTGAAGATGAAGTCATATTAGGGTCTGTGTCAAATGAAAATCCACTGATGGTGTATTTGTAAGAGAAAGGAGAGGGAGACTTGGGTACAGAGGCACAGCAGCAGTCCTGCACAAAGAGGAGTTCCATGTGCAGATGGGGACAGACTGGAGTGCTGCATCTACAAATCAAGGAACACCAAGAATGCCCTCAATACGAGAACCTAGAAGAGCATGGAAAAATTCCTCCATAGTGCCTGTATAAGGAGCATGGCCCTGTGGACATCTTGATTTTGAATATGTAACCTCTAAAACCACAAGAGAATACATTTCTGGGCTTCAAAGACAGCCAGTTTTAGTAAATTCTTCCGACACTAAAACAGGTGGTTCGAGCTGAAAGGCTGCCCATCAACTTAAACTGCCTCTGCCTGGAATTGATGGCTGTCACTGGTCCTCACATTTTAGGGACTGAAGCAAGCCACATGACAGTCTATGTGAAAGGGGACAGCAACAAAAACCTGCAATTCTTTCTGGTTTCTGAGAGAACCAGAAATCTGGTGACCAGCGTCATATTCTGGAGGAAGAGGATCATTAATGGCTTGGACTCTTAGTGAGCTTAATGAACTTTGAATTATTAGTAGTTCTTATTATAAATTATAATGTTGTATTATTTCCTTTGTAGTTTCTCTAATTCAGTACCCCTTACACTGGAATTATACAAAAACTCTGAAAGAAAATAAAGATCAAAGCTGGGGTGCAACCCATTTGTGACCCCTCCTATCTCTCAGGAACTATTCCTATTCCCCATCCCTATTCTCCAATATATTTTCCTACTCTTCAACAAAATCAATGCTGGAATATTTTCTTTCAGGTAGGTAGTAAGCAATCATTCATTCATTCCACAGGTATTTACTAAGCATATATTATATGCCAGGTTGGAGCACAGCACTGGGGTTCAATAAATATTTGTTGATCAAATTACCAGACATGTAGAGGGAAGAATGGAGGAGTGGTAAGAGCAGAGCTGACAGGGGGCTGCTGCAGGGACCTGGCCGGAACCTGGCTAAGAGGAGGCGTGAACTCGTTCACACGAGAACTGAAATGACTAGAGTTTGCTGTTGGTGAAGATCAAGGTAGAGAAGGAAATGTCCAGATTCACCTCATATAACTGGTTGACTGGGGGATGCTGGAAATCACCAGGTGTGGAGAAAGATGGGGGGAAGAAGCTGAGCTAAAGATAAAATTCTGGACAGTTTAACCTTAAACATTAAAAAATAATTGTCCACTTCACAGAAGGTAGCCACAATGGTAAAGTTTTAGTTTAGGGGTTGGAAAACTGTGACCTATTGTTTTTGTAAATAAAGTTTTACCCGGACTCAACCACATCTGTCCCCGCATGGCCCACACGGCTCTCACATGGCAAAGGTGGGGCTAATACTTGTAAGAGCCTGTATTTGGGGAGCCTTTGAGAGAGACTGCCTGGCCTGCAAAACCAGAAATATCTCGCCCTTTATAGACAGTTTGCTAACACCTGTTTTTTATAGTAAAGAGGAGCCTAGAGTTTCTGCACTGTTTCCTCTTTTTTTATTACCACCTCCTTTGCTTGGGCCTCTTAGAGGATGTACGTAAGTCTCTCCGGTTTATCAGCACAAGCCATCATCTTTCTGAGTTTGGGGAAGTTGCCCAAAGTTCTGTTTTGTTGATGGACTCCTCGTGTGTTCATCTTATTATACATAATTTCATTTCAATTACCTGTCACATAGTAGGTGCTCAATAAATATTTGTGGCTTTTAAGGGGAAAAGGCAATACTGTAAATATATGTTAAATTTACCATCTTGAACTGGACGCCTGAGCCATCTTACTCAAATATGTAAATGAGAGAAGTTTTATTATTCTTTTACATAAAGCTCTAGTTTCAAAAGTGACTCCAGCCTATTCAAAGACTTACTTTGTACATGTCTTTTTCATATAAATTCTAATTATTATAGCATAATAAGTAGGTCTGGTAATTTCATAACTGGGTCCTATTTTCACCTTTGTGTAAATGATTTTGAGTTCAAATAAAGTAAAATAGATATTCTCCTTATTTTTTCACCTTTCATCTTCTATGACTACTATTACAGGATAGCTTTTCTTATGAACAAGACCATAAAATCAGTCTTCAGTATCTTTTAAAAATAATAACCATGCTTTAAAAGTGACATATGAGAAATGAATTGCTTTTATAATTCAAAATAAGGCATCTATTTTAATCTAGTTCAGTGCTGACGATTTCTCTTTATTTTAAAAAATAAGTCACCAAGATTCAATTTGAAAGCCAATTGTCTATGGAGGCACTAAAAATTTTTTGGTCTATTCAAGTGATAATGTACAGTAAAGTTTATCTATTTTTAAATAGTTGAAATATTAATCTAGAAGAAAGAGTTTTCATAAAACAATTAGTACAAAATGCTTTGAAATAATATGAGGGGTCAGGATGAACATTCAGTTCTAAAAGATTGAGGTTTTGTTCTTTATAATGGTGAATGTATTTAATATTCATTTTTAGCATTGAAGTTGGGCCTTAAGGCTAAGGCGTATGTATCATGTTCTTCATTCAAAGGAAGAGATTGTTATGCAAATCGGTAGCATATTTGGTAACTTTCCAGACAGAAAGGAAAAGTCTCATATAGAAAAGAATTTTCTTAAGATAAAACCAGAGCTAGGTAATTACTTTATTATTTTAGGTGAGCATGATTAGCTATTTCACACAAATAAATTTCACTTATTAATTTGTTTTTATCCCTTAAATATGATTTATATTTATATTTTACACAGGAACAGGACTTATAAGAAATAATATGACATCTGGGTATACAAAATTATGGTTATACCACCTTGTTAGGCACAAATCAATTTCAAGACTTCCATTTCTAAATGTCTAGGCCATCTCTTTCTATCATTTTACATAGCAAGTACTGTACTAGTTTAACCTCAACACTCCTTATGTAATGCACCAGGTATGATACTGGGATTCTCACAATCCTGTCGTACAGATGAGGGAACTAAGACTTGGAAAAATTAACTTTGCTACACAGAATCACAATAAATTTTCAGGAAAGGAGCTTAATTCTAACCCAGTTTGGTCTGATCCCAAATACGCAGTCTGCCAAAAAGTATACACACACTTCAGCAGTCTGCCATTCTAATAAATGTCTGGAAGCCAATGGCCACCACTTTGAGCCCCTCTTGTAATTATAGAGGCCACAGATAACTTATACAGACCTCATGATGTCCTAATAAATTTAGTAGTGAAATATTTATACAAGTTTTTTTTCCTGGTGTATATTTTTCTTGATGAACTCTGTTCTTTTTTTTTTTCTTTTTGGTTTTTTTGGTTTTTTTCCGGTACCAAGAATCGAACTCATGACCTTACACTTGCCAGGCAGGCGCTGTGCCACTGAGCTAAATCCCCAGCCCCTCTTGATGGACTCTGTATTTAACTATTACAGCTTTCCTGCCAATCTATATGCTTTACCTAAATAGTGCCACAAAAAACTTCAGGAAGCCAGTAGCCAGAAATAAGAAACAGTGACTAAGGTGTGAGTCTTCCTCAAATTCAGTGTTAAAACCTGTCCTCACAATAACTCAGAGATCAAGACTTGAAAAACAAAATGGCAGAAAACATGTACAATGTCCACATGAGAATTTTTGTTCAGGGGGATTTTTCCCTCTAGAGGGAAACAGATTGAGAAGAGCTACGGCTTTCCTACTTGTGAAGGAGACCAGTAGGGAACTGGGAATTGAAGACACCCTTGTGGGAGTGTCTGGGTGGGTCATGGAGGTGGGACTGTAGATTGTGTGTCTCGTCCCTCACCTCTGCCTCTCCGGCACTCTTTCTCTTCTCTGCTCCTGGTCACTATGAACTAAGCAGCTGGGTTCCAGCATTGCACTTTGTCACGATATTCCTATTTTGGAGCTGGCAGACCACGGACAGAATTCTCTTAAAACAGGAGCCAAATAAACATCACCTTCTTTAAGTTGTGGGTGTTGGGTGTTGGGTTTTGGGTATTGTGTCCAGCGATGGGAAAGTTCACAGGTGAATAGACTGTCAGAGGTGTCTGGCTTGTTTCATTGGGCAGAAGCATCAGGAGTAAGCATAATACTGGAGATGAAGACTGCAGCACAGCATCTGCCAGTGAGTGAGTCTTCTTAGAAAGATCTGATTGAATAATTATTGACACTTCTTAAGGAGCCACAATTTATATTAACCCATCAAAGGCTCTGACAAGCCCTGCAACAAGAAACCAGTCCAGTTTGGTGCATTTTTGCACTGCCAAAATATTTGGTCACAGAGCACTTTTGCATGCATCAGGGACAGAAGTATAGACAAACCTAAATCCTCTGTCTTGACCACGTTCAGGTCTTAACTATGACAAAATCCACTAACTTTAGAACAGGTGTTTTGAAATTACAGCCAGGCTTGGGTGGACTCATCAGTTGAAAACAAGGAGTGTTGATATAACGAAATTCATTCTAATTTGCTGTACAGATGAGGAATATGAGAAACAAAAACAAAAACACCTCCTCATAGGAACATGAGACAGAGCTGGGGTGAGTTTAAGTTTTTATTTTTTTGCTTTTGACCATATGTGCACTTTTGAGGCGTAAGTACTCAGTTGCAATATATTATAAGACACATACAGAATCCATCAAAAAATGTATACTCACTTCAGGAAAAGAAAAACTTGTGTACATAATTCTAATACTAAATTTATTGAGACATTATGAGATCAGTATAAGTAACCCTTGGCCTCTACAATTACAAGAGGCGTTCACAGTGGTGACCGTTACCTTCCAGACATTTATTAGTACAATGAACTGCTGCTTGGGTAACCTTGGTTACTGAGATGGCTGCACATGCATTTTCAATTTCTTCTCTAAGGGCCGTCAGTGTGGTGGGTTTTCTACAATATACAACATCCTCTAGGGTCCGCCACATGAGGGTAACACCATCTGTCGAAAAAACATCATACTATTTTTTCCCTGAAGTGTGTACATATTTTTGGGTGGATTCTGTATTCTAAAAACAAAAGACTGATTTCAGGGAGAATCCTGCCTTCTGTGTTCAGTCACTGCAGTCACCTGTCCCCCTGAGTGGACACTGGGAGATGGTATGAAGTCTACAGTATTAAAGCATCTTAGGTCTCTAGCAGCTGATGTCATTTATGTTTCATGTAGTTTGGCAGAGCTTGAGTTTGCTAAATGTATACATAAGACATCAATCTTTAACCCGTGAATTAGCAAAGGTAACATACATTTGAGCAGCAAGGGGTTAGACAGTTGCTTTTGGGGGGACAAACTCTCACTTGTAAGGATCCTAAGTGGCAAATTTCTGGCTCCTCTCATTTGTTTCCTTTCAAAATGTTTGTGAGTTAAAAGATGCAATTCACTGAAACAGAAGTATTTCTAAACCATAGCCAATGATCCATACTAATGATGCTTTTGTGATCTTACTATAGCATTCTCCCTTTTATTTCCTTGCATTTGTCTGGTTAGTAGACTTCCATCATAAAAGCTGCAGACAAATCAGGAGATAAGTTTATTGGGGTGCTTCCAATAGAACTGGTCTCCTTGTGGGGTAGCTGGGTCTAGAACTCAACCTTAACCATAGGGCTCATGGCCTTCCTTAAAGCTAGTGAAAACCACCAAATTCCATCCCAGCATCCGCTGATTCCTGTTATTCTGTTATTTTAAAGTTAATTAACTGCCCAGTCTAGTAAATTGCTTCCTTGTATGTCCAGTTTGTATAAACGAGATTTCAGACTTTTAGTGCTTTTAGCAGAACATCCAAGTTTTGATAAGAGTCCTGTTGAACAAAACCATTCCCAGTTACCTCTCTTTTCTTGGCTTTCCTGTGCTGGTAGGAGAGGGAGGGATGCTGTAAAGGGAGAGCACCGGTGGCTGATTCACCAGAGAAGCACCGAGAGGCTTCCATGTGCTTGTAGGCATGGTGCCCTTGGTGCTGTGAGCACCAGGGCTCCCTGCATATGACTCCTAGGTGTTTCTTTACTAAGCTCAAAGTTTGAACTTGATTTCAACTGATAGTTTATCTCATTAAGTCTTTATCCTCTAGAAAACAGTGTCAGTTCTCTGTGACTGTTGCTATTGTTATTGTTGCTGTTATTACTATTAATATTATTTTGTGGTACTGGGGATTGTAACCAGGGCCTTCACACTGAGCTACATACTCAGCCCTTTCATTTTTTGAGATAGGGTCTCCCCAGTTTTCCCAGGACTTGAACTTCCCAGGACAAGAACAATGCTGCCCACCATCAGACCCTACTGCCTCAGCATCCCAGCGTGCTGGAATTACAGGCACATGCTACCACACCCAGTTATTGTTATTTATTTTTTCTGTAAAGTGCTGTATGTTAACCCCAGAGTCTTTCACAGGCTAGGATGCCTACTTTGATGAGTTACGACCTTAACCTTGTAATTTGATTATTGAAGCTTTGCTCCAATCAGAAAGAGTGATGATATTCAATGAGCTCTTCAAGTGTAAAATGTACAACTACTATGTAATATGCTTTATACTTCGAAGGCATAGAAGTCAGAGTTCCTTTTGCTGGACAGTAACCATCACCCACAACTTATGTAGGAGAGGTTTAATTTGTCTCCTGTTTTCAGAGGATTCAGCCCATGGTTAGTTGGCTTCTTTGGAGAAACATTATGATGGGAGAGCATGGTGGTAAAAAGCTGCTTAGTTCCTGGCAGCTGGGAAGCAGAACACAGGGGAACAGTACCAAAGCAGAAGGGAAAGGGACCAGCCATAGTCCCCAAGGCTACATCTCTACAACCCATGTGGACACACCCAAAAATGTGTTCCACCAACGCCCTGGGCGAATCCCAAAGCTGATTAAGTTCATTCTCTACCCTAGCCACCAAAAATTCTGTTATCTATCTCTCTCAGATAGTAAGACAAATCTACTAATGATTGGAACAGGTTTAGAGTTGAACAATGCATGGTCAGAATTTGAGGCTCAAGCCAAATGCATGCCATTTTCCTCCCAACAAAGAAAGCACAGGTTCAAGACAGACTGTATCAGCTTGGAAATGTAAGATGCAGATGAAAATGGGCAGCAAGTCTTTTTCTGTTTGGTTTTTAGTGTTTGTCTGTTAAAGTCTTTCATATTGGTTCAATTTTAACAAGCGCTACTCTGGAACCAGACTGCATAGAGTCCAGTTCCAGTTCTAGCTCTACCACTTACAGTCTGCTCAGGCTTGGGAAGGAAACTTAATTTCTCAGAGCTTCAGTCCTCTAATCAATACAATGGTTAATGGTAATAATAAAGCTGCATATGGGATTGTCGTAAGAAGTAAGTGATGAGATGCCTGACACTGTAAGAACGCAGTGACATATTCACGACTATCAGTAGAAAAGCAGACCATGCCAACATCATGTCCTGGTTTGGGTGAGACACACTGGTTATGTAAGGTGCTACTATTGGCAGAAGTTGAGGGAAAGGTACTCAGGAACCCTTTGCACTATTTTTGCAATGCCTTGAGTCTAAAATTATTTTAAAATAAAGAACTAAGCAGAAAAACAACAGCAACCATCAAGAGAAGTCCTGAGAAAACAAGAACAGTGCTGCCCACAATCAGACCTCAGATGGGCCAGATGGGCCCAGTTCAGGATGTGCCCATCTGGCTGCAGGGACAGACAGGTCCCTCCTGATCATAGCAAATAGTACTTTCAGACCATACAGCCCATTGCTACTGATCTGCCTCTGACTCACCACAGCCTTGTGACAATGGTCTTCCCATGGCCTTGGCAATGAGGAGGGCCCCTGGGAGCTGGAGGTCTGAGCACCAGACCTTGGGCAGTGACAGCATTGAGGGTTGTCATCATAAATCAACACTCTGACATTCTGGCTTCATGACCCAAATTGAAGAGGTTTATCACAGTGTTCCGCTTCCCCTCTGGAGGTGTAGACAGCTCAGGCTCAGGGTACCCAAGGCTGAAGGAGACTTGGGATCATCGTCACTGGATCAAGGTGAGGCTATATTGTGGGGCCTCTTAGGAGACAGCCAAGAAGCCTTGGATCTCCCAACTCCTGAGATGGAGGGCTCTGTGCTTTTCCAGTTCTGGCTTTAATTACTCCCTAGTACAGCACAGTGTGGCCCAATAGAACTTTCACAGCAGTGGAAAGAGTCCATTCCATAAAGTTCACAATAGCATCACTAGCTGCGCTTGGCTATGGTGCACTTGAAATGTGGCTTGCACAATTGATGAAGAAAATTTTACATTTAGTTTTAATTAATATAAATTAAATAGTCACATGTAGCAGTGTTTGCAGCCTGAGTGGCAGGAGAAAAAAGTTTCTCCTTCAAACAAACACCATGGGTAAACTGCTTTCATGGAAAATTTATTGACCAGAAAAGTATATATCTTAGTCCTAATAAAAGTGATAACAGTAAACATTAAAAGAACCACTTTTTATATGCCATAAATTGTGCAAAATGCTTGAGGTATTATTTTATATAATGCTCACAACATCCCCAATTATTATTCTAACAACACTGAATATCTATTGAGCACTTGTCATATGTTAGACATGATACAAAATTCTTTTTACCTCATTTAATCCCCAGATTTTTGTGCAATGAATACTAATCCTGCCCCATTCATAAGCTCTGTGAGGTTTGTGTTTTTAAAAAATTTGGTTGCTTTATATACTAATTACACCCCAGTGCACGGGGAGCCATGGGAGGGAGTGCCGGTCTTCTGGCTGGCTAGCTTCCTGCCTCATAGGACCCCGGAGGGAGGGCCCCCGGAGCATGGGGAGCCGTGCGGCAGCGAGCACTGTTGTGCGCCGGCCCTTAGGCCAGCTGCTGCCATTCAGTTGAGAACTATCATGACACAGAGAAACAATGACACAATTGGCCCACCATGCACCGGCTGCAGATGCCCACCCACGGATGTGTGTGAATCATTCAAACATGGAAAAATCCCTGGGAATACATGCCATACAACAGGCCACTCTTGCTCCTGCCATTGAGAACCAGAAAGGTCCAGAGTCAGCGGAGGAGCAGCTGCTGAACAAGTACTCGGAGAACATGAGAATGCAGACTAAGCCCAAGGAGTCAGACGTCCAGTGGACTGGGGTCATGAGAGCCGCTCGGAAGCTGTAAACCAGGAGGACCTTGCACAATACCTGCAGAGACTCCCTGGAAGCCATTCTTCCTCTGACAGTACAGGCTGTGGTGGAGCTCCAGAGAAGTCTGCAGCAGGATTCCTTCTGCCAGTGCTGACAGTTGGGGAGAGGACACTAACTGGTTGTGGGGTCCCAATGCGAAGGGAGGCTGGAGAGAAAATGTTACAAAAAATGGCTTTTGCCCCAGACGGCTCACTTGATTTTTGACAACCCTTAGGCTGTAACTACTTGTTAGATCCTTCTTATGTATCTCTGTCTTCCTGAGAAACCACTTTGAAGATACCACCATGTATTACAGCAGTCATTGATATTTTCCTACTAATCTATCCATAACTCTGTAATGTTTGTATTGTTCCTATCTTATTTCATAAATGGATCCATGTTTATTATTATGTGTTTCCTACAGCAACCATTGAGAATTATTGAATGATTATTCAATGGGTCACTCATATATAGTTCTATTTATATTCTTTAGAAGCCACTTTGAAGATACCTAAGTATAGTACCACAACTATTGATAATCTCCTACCTCTTTTGTCTGTAACTCACTATTATTTGTCTATTTGTTTTCCTGAGAAACTATCTTGTAGATAACAATATGTAAAACAATAACCATTGATAACTTCCTACCATTTTGTCTGTAATTTGGTAAGCCCCCCCCATTATTATGTTATCCTTCTTTTACCCTTTAAAATAAAAAAATTATACTAATTACATATACTTACAAATGTGACATTTTGATATGTGTTTACAATGTGCAATAATCAAATCAAGGGAACTGATACTTCCATCTCCTCAAATAATTATCATTTCTTTGCATTGAAAATATTCAAAATCCTCTCTTCTACCTATTTAAAAATACCCAATTTATTGTTGTTAACTAAACTCACCCAACTGTGCTATAGATTAGAAATTTCTCCTGCATCTGTGTTTTGGTAACTGATATCCACTCTGTTCCTCCTCCCTCCCCTGTGCAAACTTCTTAATCTTTAGAAGAGTTGACATATGCTCTAGACATAAGAGTATAAGACATATGTACATTTAAAAAATGATGATAACAGCATGCGTGCTTGTACAGCCAACCACCAGCTTAAGCGACTGTATGCTACCAGGGCTTCAGAAGCCCACTGGGGCCTTCCCCAAATACTGTTCCCTTCACCTCATATCTAACCACTTTCCTATTTTTTTTCTGTGTTAACCACTTCCTAACTTTTTTGGGGTAGTTTTTCCAGGTATGCACAGATTCCTAAATGTACACAGATTCTTTTTTACTCCATCTTCCAAACATCTCCAAACACTTCTTTTCTCCACAGTCTGAAGAACTTGACTTTGACTTTCTGAATTTGTCAGGAACCCTTCAGCCACAAGTAATGAAACCCATTCCAAACAGCTTGAGCAGTGGGGAAGATTTTACATATGGTCTGCCCTCCATATCTGCTGCTTCTGCGTACACAGATTAACCAAGTTCAGATGAAAAACATTGTAAGAAATTGTGTACTGAATATGTACAGATGTTTTCTGGTCATTATTCCCTCAAGAATATAGCACAACAACTATTTACATAGCACTTATACAGCATCAGCCATTATAAGTCTTCTAGAGACAACTTGAAGTACAGTGTAAGAAGAGGGGTGAGGCTTATATACGAATACAACTCCACTTCATGTGAAGCTCTGAGCACCCATGGGGCTGCATGTCTGGGAGGGCAGGATGACTGCACTGTGCAGACCAAAAGGCTGGCATCTGCAGGCTGCCTGCACTTGTGGTTTGTGCTGGGTTGGTTTCCATCTCTGTCAGTCACTCTTTGGAAGGTAGCCTCCAGCCTTCTGGCTGACACTGTTTCTCATTTCATATTTGCTTGGGATGGGTGTTGGGGGGGGCTCCTCTCCTTTTCCCCCAGTAATTTCAGTAGAAGTCCCAAGACCAGGTCTGTGGATCATTTGGGTTACGTGTTCTGCAGAAGAGTCATGCTGACTAGAGAGATGGACCAGGCCCACTGGCTGGGCTCGTGGTGAGGGCGCTGTACATATGGGTGTAACCCCAACCAAACCACCTGAACTCGTGAAAAGGATGGTTCTCTCAGGGAAAATGAAGGTGTTGTTAACAAAGGAAGAGGGGGTGGGTGCTGTGCAGGAGGACAATAGCTGTGTGTCCCACTTCTGAGCAAGGTAGGTTTACTTGGTAGCACCTACTAGCTGCTGGTGAGCCCATTTGTATTCCCTCAGTCTCAAGAGGCAACAGAAGTCTCTCTCTTAGTTTTAATTGCTGTAACGGAATACTTGAGACTGTGTAACTTTAAGGAAAATAGGTTTATTTTATCTCACTATTGTGGAGGCTGGCAAGTCTCAGAACATAGTATAGACCTCTGCCTAGCTTCTGGGGAGGACTTCAAGCTACTTGCAGTCATGGAGGAAAGCAGAAGAGCAGGTGGGCATATGCAGAAGACACAAAACAGTATGGGAACCCTCAGTTCATCACGAGCCACTCAGCAGGAATTAATGTTGTCCCGTGCAGAAGGCATTATTCTCGCTCAGTGATCCAGTCACTCCTTAAGGGTCCCACCTCCCAGCAGCAGGATGGCAATCAAATCTCAACATGAGTTTTGGAGGTGGCACTACCCACACCAGGGCCTCTTCAACCTCTCATGGAAACGGAGGATGTCTTCAACACAAATTATTCTATAGTACCAGAAAAACATTATAGAGAATTTATCTCTGGATTTTCAGTTGTTATGCACCATACTCTTTGACTCTAAAATGCATTTTATATGTTTAAATTGGATACTTATGCATCTAACTCCCTGCTTGATGACTACATATATTCTCTATAGAGAAGAGCGAGGTAAATGAAAAAGAAATTAGTGGGTACTATTTTAGAGATGTATGGCACAGGGATCAGCAGAAAAAGTCAGAAACAAACAAAAAGCAACCCATAATTACTCATAATAAAGATAACCACCAAACAATGAGGCTTTATGGGACTAAAATTATGAAATATTTATAGATCAGTTCATTTTGTTTGCCTCTGCAAGCCAGTTTTCAGTTTTAATATTTTCTTCTGTGCTTTTATTAGAAGCTATGGAAATGACTTCTCTTTTTTTTTCTTCTTTGTCTATGCAAATTGATTCACCTCTGCATTTACTGACCTTTTCTTGGCATATTCTATGACTGTAGCCATGTCACTTGTAAAAGAATGCAAAGAACCTGATAATGAATGTTTTCAGATGATAACCTGACCTTGTATCCATGATAGCACAATGTGCAGAATTGTGTAAAATATCAGTGACACTTTCTTAAACCTTAGAATAATTATATTCTTCAACAGGACCTCTGGAAGGGAAATAGCATGCCCCCTTCTATAGATCTCTTTCTTCCAAATTTGCATATAAATCATATTTTTGTAAACTGAATCATCATTTAGGGTCCAGGATAACTTAAAATTTTTGCAGTGAGTCATGGAGTAATTTTAATATTAAAGGAGAAAGGAACTTCTAGGCTTTCTTATAAAAACTTCTCCATTTCAAGATGTGGCAGCTGTGGATACACAGTGAGAAATGACTTACCCAAAATACTTGTATGCTGAGTTTATTCTGTATGATTGAAGGTTTTGTTTTCAGTGTTCACTAAAGGGAAGGTACACCTATAGGACCAAAAGAAGATGGTTTTTAACATAATGTTGTTGAGGAGGTATAATTTGTTATTAATTGTAAAGTTCACATATATAATTAATATAAAACTAGTTATTTTTTAGTTACTCAACACAATGTATTTTTAAAACCTAACTGCCACAAATGTAGAAGCAACAGAGCTTGTCAATTTTTCAAAACAAATGTGTTTATTTTATTTGACAAAATTGTGTATGTTTATCATCTACCTTGCAACATGTTGTACTGAAATGGGTATTTATTATGGAATAGCTACACTGAGCTAATTGTACTTCTTTTGCCGTGGCAAGAACACTTAAAACCTACTTCTTCTAAGAAGTGTCTATTCGTTTCACTTGCTCATTTTTTGACTAGGTATTTTATTTTGGGGTTCTGTCTTGAGCTCTTTATGTATTCTAGTTGTTAGTCCTCTGCCTGAGGAATAGCTGGCAATTTTTTCCCATTCTGTAGGTTTTCTCTTCACTTGGTTGGTTGTTTCCTTTGCTGTGCAGAAGCTTTTAACTCAATGTGGTCCCATACATTGATTCTTGGAACTGTTTCTTTTGCCATTTGGGTTCTGTTCAGAAAGTCTGTCTATGCCTATGTCTTTAACAGTTTTATTTTATCTTCCACCAAGTGTTTCTGTTTTAACATTTAAATCTTTGATCCACTTTGCTTTTAGTTTCATACATAGTGAGATATATGGATCCATATTTATTCATCTGCACATCACTGGCCATTACAGAAATGCAAATTAAAACAACACTGAAATTCCATCTTACTCCAGAAAGAACGGCTATTGACAAGAAATCAAATAACAAAAAATGCGGACAAGGTTTCAGGGGAAAGGAACCCTTCTACATTGTTGGTGGGAATTACAACGACTGTAGAAATCGGTGTGGAGATTCCTCAGAAAACTAAAGCTAGAAAGGCAATTCAACTGAACTATTCCCCTTCCAGATATCATCTCAAAAGACATTACATAAATATATGTATATCCATGTTTATAGCAGCACAATTTATAACAGCTAAGTCTTCGAAGCAGCCTATACATCAATCAACAGATGAAGGGATAAAGACAATGTGGCATTTATATACAATGGAGTACTACTCTGCCTCAAAGAAGGACAAAGGAGTCATTTGTAGGAAAACGGCTACACCTTGAAACCATAATGTTAAGTGAAATGAGTCAGACACACAAATGTAAACATTTCATGGTTTCTCAAAGATGAGAAGCTCAAAATATAAATAGAGAGCAAAATAAAAGACAGATAGTAGGAAGTGGGGAGGGAGATCTTTTTCAAATGAGAAGGGGATAAAGAGATACAGGGAGGGGAGAGGAAAAGGGAAGGGGTAGAGAAGAATTGAGATGTGTTATGGACAGGCACCAACTCCCACCGTGGATGGAATCATTCTGAACTGCAAACATCTACTAATAAAAATTACAACAAAAAAAGAAAAAAGCTACTCTCTGAAATGTCATAAATATATTGATACTATCATTGCCATGGCTTACAATAAGGTTTCTTAGATTAATATTGACTAAAAGTTTGTATCTTTTGACAAGTTTTCCCAAACTTTCTCCCCATTTCCACCCCAAGTTCTAGGGTTTTAAGTAGCTTTTAAAAGATTACAGATTAGTCCAGTATTTTGAAACTGAGGGTGATATTGCCAAGCAGGGGAAATTTGACAATGTCTGGAGACACGTTTTTTTCTTTGTCACAGTTGGAGGAGGTGCTACTGGGCTCTGGGCAGAAGAGGCCCGTGATACTACTAAGTATCTACATTTCCACAGCACAGGATCACCACACCCCAAATGTCACCAGTGCCGAGGTTGAGAAATCTTGGGTTCAGCCCAACTTTCCCACAAAGAGCATCAACCATGTTCTTTTACTTATTTGGTTGAGTATTTCTTTGCTAAAATGTTGCGATACCCTGTATTTCGGTGAAGAAGCCTATGACCTGCTCTGGTAGGCTTCCACCTACTACCAGAAGAAGAGAAGCCTAGTACCTACTCTGGCACTTCTCCTGCCTACTGCTTTCTGTAACACTGAATGGTCACTCTCTCCTGCCTAGGGCCAGCCCTTTCCCAAGACTCACAAACTGGTTAAGATCAAGTTCTGCTGCACCTAACAGAAACTCCCAACTTCCTCTGGCTCTACTAGCAAAGAGTTTTGTTTGCCCCACTTAAAAAAAGTGGGAAGCCAGAGGCAGTGAGGCATGCCTCTGATAGCAGTACTCCGGGAGTCTGAGGCAGGAGAATGGAAGTCCTAGCCCAGTTTGGACAACTTAATGACTTAGTGAGACCCTTTCTGTCTCTGTCTCTCTTTGTGTCCCTCTGTGTCTGTCTCTCTGTCTGTCTGTCTCTATCTCCTTTGTCTCTCTCTCCCTATATATATGGAGATGTGGCTCAGTGCAAATGCTTAGTGCCCTTTCCATGCAATCTGATAACAGCTGATTTGGTCCCCATGTATGTCTCCTCGTGGTGGCATGACGGCTATTCTTTTACCAGAGTTGGATCCTTCTCTAGCTGGGGAGAGGGACTGAAAGGCAAATGGCAAAGATAGATCGAGAATGTCTGCCCCAGTGACCATCCCAGCTAGGTACTCTCCGGATCTTCTCAGGAATTACACTGTATTCATTTCCTAGGCAGCATTCATCACATTTGATAAGGACAAATGTGACTGTTAATTTTGCACGTCAGCTTGACTGGGCTAAGGTATGCCCAGAGAGCTGGTAACATATTCTTTTGGGTGTGCCTGTGAGGATAGTCCCAGAAGAGATTTGAATCAGTAGACTGAGTGAGAAAAGATCCCCTTCACCAGTGTGGATGGAGTTCAGACACAGGTGGAGGAAGGGGCTGTAGCTCAGTGTGAAGGCCCTGGGTTCAATCCCCAGTACCAAAAAATACGCTAATCGCTTGCTGTATATCTGACTGAGTCATTTCTCTGGAGAACCCTGATGCTACAACATGCTTGTTTGCTTTCTCAGGTCTGGTGCCTGCTCCCATGGTCACCAGCTTGTAGACAGCCCCTCCGCAGCCCCACCAGACGCCCTCACACTCTTTCCACCCTTTTGAGCTCTCTTCCCTTGGTGTTCCCCACTTCCACTGTG
This sequence comes from Chinchilla lanigera, assembly GCF_000276665.1. Classification (NCBI taxonomy): domain Eukaryota; kingdom Metazoa; phylum Chordata; class Mammalia; order Rodentia; family Chinchillidae; genus Chinchilla; species Chinchilla lanigera. The sequence goes on along the minus strand of NW_004955421.1, from coordinate 16,306,047 downwards.
AACAGTGGGACGATGTGAGATAGGGCTGCTCTCAGGCAGGGGGAAGGGCCCTCCTCCGCTTGTGCAGAGGGCCAGAATGCTGAGGTATCTTCACCCCTCGGTCACCCCTGGGGTGAAGCCAGTGACTGCTAACACAGCAGTTGGAAAGTCACGCACCCTGTGTCCTGAAAACTCTGAGCTGCGGTCTGCACTCTGGAGAGCTCCCTGCGGTGTGGGGCTGAGCCCGGCTGCACCTGACTGCCAGGCCCCCATTTCCCCCAACTAGTGAGTGCAGCAGCTGAGTGTGCGGTCAGCAGGTGGGGGCCTGGTAGAGGCAGGGTGTTGGGGGTGTGATCCAGAAGGGTGTGAATCTCCTCCCTTCTCTCTCTGCTTCTGGCTGCCATGATGTGGGCAGCTCTCCTGCCCCAGACCCTTTGCCAGGCCCCTCTGCCACCCTGTTTCTGCCTTGGAGTCAGCCAACCTGGCACAGTAGTGGGGAGCCAAAATAAATCTTTCTTCCTTTCAGTTGTGGGTGTGGGATATTTTACCCTAGAGATGACAAAGTGACTAAGACATAGCACCTCCCAGCAACTTGGCCTCCATAAATCACTTTCACAAGAATTCACTTTAGAGTCTCCTCCGAGGCATAGATGCTGTTTTAATCATCTCACATAGTGCCTGGCGTATAATGGGTGCTTGAAAACATCTTGAAGACTGGTTAAAGAGAAAGTAATATTTGCTGGGAGTGAAGGCATGTGCTAGTCGTCCCAGTTACTCAGGAGGCAGAGGCAGGAGGATTGCTTGAGCTTAAACATTGAAAGCCAGCCTGGGCAACACAGTGAGACCCCATCTCTTCAAAAATTTTAGAACTCATTTAAAAAAGATTTTTAAGAATGATGCATTTGAATTTAGTCAAGTTCATATGATTGACTGATAATTAGAAATGAATTTTCTAGTCAGTTTTGATTTTGTCATCCTGGAAATCAAAATAACTTAATCAAGTTGGGATAGTAAGTCTTTAATTTTAGATCTTAGATCATTATGGGAGGGGCCAGGCATTTTTAATATGTCTCATTCTTCAATTTGCTTAGGTTCCGGCTCAGAGGGCTGCAAGTCTTACTTTCTGGCATGCCACAGAACCTTCTTTTTGCTAAGTCACCCAGCCATACTATTACCAAAACAGAGCAATTCATTTAAATGGCTGCAAATGATAGCTTGAGGTCTGGGAGGGAAGCGTGCTTCCGCCTGGGAACCGATGTCTCCTGTGAGAATCTCCTCCGCGCACAAGGAAGTGACTTGGTGCTCCCCGGTGCAAGTGGACTTGTCTAGGTTGCTTTTTGTCCTTCACTGCCCTCGGGGCCCTCGGGGCCCCTGAGCAGTCATCCCACTGAAGGTCACAGGGCGCCTACCCTGGAACAGCGCCCCCTCTAGGTGACAACGAGCTCTCCCCTCAAAAGTGGAGGCTTGAGGAAAGGAGCTCCACTTGGCGGAGGAGTGCTGTATTGTGACTGAACGTCACATTTATTACTTCTGCTATGACCCACTCTTGGTTTGGGGTTAGACTCCCTGAGTCCAAGACCCAGCTCTGCCTCATTCCAGGTCTGTAACCCCGCAGAGCACTCAATCCTTCTCAGCCTCTGCTCCCTATTTATGAAATACAGTTTCCACAAGCACAAGAAGTCGGTCTCTAGGAGCTGTGGCTGCATTCCCAGCCATGGGACAGGTCCCAAAAGATGGTAGATGATCAGTAAGTGTTTGCTGATTAAATGAATGAGAGTGATTTTGAAGATTGAAAGAAATAATGACTGTTAAAGATTTAGCATAGTGTATGGCACAAAGCAACGATTCAATAAATATCAGCCATAAACAAATACAATATACACATCAATATCTACCTTCATTTTATTTTTCACATCCAGTAACAGTTTCTGATCACACGCAGGTGTGTTAGAATGTGTCCTCTTGGCTACTAGTGCCAGCTCCATATTGTCTGACAGCAACAATCAGCCTCCTTTCACCTGTTTTTTCCCTACCAGAACTCAGGGTCCAGTCAAGTGGTCACCAACTCCCATGTTTCACAGTTTAGAGAAATCTTCCCCAAGATTATGCTGTGGGCAGATCCCAAGGATGCTAAGCCCATCAGCTCATAAGTTGCCACCACTCCTTCACTTTGCTTGGTCGAGTAACTAAGGTTAGCCCAGCCAGAAGGAAGGAAAGATTTACATTTCATGGCAGGGGATGTGGCTTTTCGTGGTTGAGAAGGAAGAAGCCCACAGCTCCAGTTGCCACGGACAACCATCCAGCACTCAGTAGGTGCTACAGAATTAGCTTCAATCGTCATAAGAACAAGGAGTAGAGACAGGGAGAGTGCCAGGTACTGGACGGCATCTTTGAGATACAGAAAGTCCAACTTTCCAGTTATGTAAGGCAATGCACTTTCTTGCTCTTTCTGTTCTTTAAGATGGGATTCTCAGTACTTTTATCCAGAAACAAGGAGGAAATACTAAGTGTCCTCTTCAAGAGCAATAACAGCAAACATTTACTCATCACTATGCATCAAATCCCGTGCCAATCTCTTCAGCTATGTTATTTATTTTCTGTTCTCAGCAATCCTAGGGTTTGGATCTATTAATAACTTCATTTTTTCAAATGAAGAAACCTATACCCACAGGTAAGTCAAGGTTATACACATCCATACACATCAAAACAGGCCAGTGGAAGAACCAGGATTTAAATATAGGTAGTTTGGTTTTGAAGCCAGACCTCTACCTAGTCTTAAACCTCGCCGTTAAACTGTACAGTATTTGCTTCTATGAAGAGTCACAATGATAAAAATTGGAACGGAATATAGTTATGATTTAGATCTAACACGTCCCCGTAGGTCTTGTGTGTTTGGCAGTGGAAGGTGAATGCATCATGGGGCATTGTACTCATCTGTGGTTTAATTCATTGATGAGTTCATAGCGATTTGCATTGCTCAGAGGTGGGGCCTGGTGGCAAGGGCGTGTAACTTGGGGACTTGGCTTGGAAGGGTGTGTTCTTGTTCTTGGCTCTCTCCCTTCCTTCCATCCTTGCTTCCTGCCTGCCATGGGCTCAGCAGCTTTTCCTCCAAAAGCCCATCCATCACTGTGATTCCTCTGTGAAGCCACCCAAGCCTCTGCTCTAAGCCGTAGGGTGCTGGGTGTTTTGTCCTAGTGAAGGAAAGCACCTCATTGGCTTTTATCCTTCCTTACAGCTTCTCTATGTTTCCATGCTTTAGCAGAAATCCATTAATCATACATTTTTAAGTGAAATACCTTTTAATTTTACTGAGCTCTATTCTGCCAGTGACTCACTGCGCTGGATGTGCATTTAGTCGATTGTGCATCCTGGCCTGAAAACCTTGTTGTTTGAATGATAAGGATGCAATGTGCAAATATAGAATAAAGAATGCCATTTAAATTTAAGAAACATTATGATTACAATAAAATAAAGAGGGAAAGAATACCATGTAAAGTGTCTTTTACAGGGTAAGTAACAAGAACAAACCTCATAGTATTGGAAAGATTGGCAAATTCATTTGTCCTTGAGTAGGCTTCACAAATAGAGATGCGAAATGGTTAAATAGTAATACTGCAGAATGCCCTGGCTGGCTGATCAGTTGATTTGAGGGTAAATTAGGCTGAAGAAACAAATATGCTCCAAATCTCAATGACTTTCAACCACAGAAGTTTATTTCTAGCTTTCATTGCATACCCATCCCACTGGTAAACATAAATTGTGACCTTTGATTGTAGACATTTTTTTTTGCATAGGTCAAAAGAGCTGACTGTGATGCAGCAACAGACTATTTATAGTTATTTGATACGTTCTTGTTTCAAACGTGAGCAAACAATCCAGAACAAATGTGCACGTGTACCTTGCATTGACTAACGCATCTCCATGTCTTGCTCCTGGGTGGAAGTTCCGCACTGAATAGTCTCACGTCTTTGATTTACTTTCCAAAATTACATAAGCACATCCCTTCTATTAATTTCATTTTGCAAACTTGTCTTTTTATATAGTGAAATATCTAAATATAAGTTTAGAGCCTCATATGTTTTAAGAGTTTTTGCCTTCCTTTGTCACATAATGTTAACATATGCTGTATAATCTTATCTCATACAATTCAAAACAGTAATGGAAAATGTATAGACAAATGCTCCCCTGCTGTTTTAAACACCATTTAGCGAGTTTTATAGTTGAAGGGTTTGCCATTGTAGCTATTAGTTTCTTATTGTGGTGAGTATATGAATATTTTTTGTAAACCAGAGAAAGATATTTCTTAGCCAGGCACAGCATGTATCTTTCAAAGGCCAAGTCTATGCCCCTTGCTTGCTCTTAACCCTTTCCAGTGTTTTGGGGATGTATTATAGTACAGTAAATTCACAGAAGGAGATTCACAGCAAAGAAATTTTACCAATCTCTCTTAGGTGGTTTTGTTTTTCACTTTTATACTTACAAGGTACATATGAGTTAAAAATTATTTTTACATGATTGAGTGTTCTGTACTCATTGACCACCGTGTAAATGTTTTATATCTTTGGATATTATCTCAGATGCCAAAATTATCTTTAGGTCCTGTCATTTAGGTCACTGAAATTGTGTATAGAAAAAGAGAGAGACAGTGACATTGATGATACTTCTTAGCACATCCTCTTCACAATGTGCTAGCCTGCAGTTTGGGATTGCCAGTTGAAAATTATACCATAATACAACAAAGATCATTTGATAAACGAACTTGACCATTCTTTGCAAAGTTAAAAGCACCATATCAACTTAAAGTATTGTTATTGCTGATAATTAAGAAGACGAATATTACCAACTGAGGCTAAATTCAATCTGTTACCAGTGGAACAGATTGTAAAAGTATTTCTGAAAACTCTTTTGAACTCAAGTTATTTTAAAAGCAACTCGACACATAAAAAAAAGTTTGAGTGTGGTTGCTAAGTCACATTTGCCGGATAGTTGTAGGACTGCCTTAACTGCTCTTGGAGGATTATAAGATAAGCTTTATTCAGTAATCATTTACGAAAGGAAATCCTTATCGGATTGGCTAACTCTATGATATACATACTGATGAGAACAAGAGAACTTAAAAGTCCATTTTTTAAAAAGGAAGACAATACCTTTACTAAAGTACAAAACTTTTGTCAAACCAATACAATAATCTTTAACACAATAAAATAATGTTTCTGTTTGAGTCATATATTACTTTAGTGACAGTTTTCATTCCAATAATATCATTTAAGTACCAAACTTAAATACAGCAGTTTTTAACAGAGCAAGTTATTTTACACAAATTAGTGTCTTTTACAAGTATAGAGCTTTTTTTTTAAAGTGAACTCCCTCATGCACACCGGTCTAGTTTGTATCAGCAAGGCTGCTGAGTAAACCACAGGGGTGGCTTTGTTCTGCCTCAAGAAGACTCAGTGTCAATGCTAGTTTCTTCTGAGTACTTTTTAAAAATGGTTACATTTTTCCATACACACTGGAACCCTCACAATTAGCCATTGCAAGCCACACTAACATCAGATGATCCTCATGACTTAGAACCCCTAAATCTTTTTGTTTTGATGGAAACTCACAGCTCCAGCTTATTTAAAAAAAAAAAAAACCTACCTAAAATATCATTGTATTTTTAAAATAACAAACAAATATATTGTCAGCTTGGAGTGACCCAGGGGAACTTGATTTTGTGTTACAACTTTCTTTGTCATTCTTTTATAAAGGCTGCTGACATTATTGGTGCCCTTATGCTTTCTCTTGACAATGGTGCCACTTCTTCAATCTCAGCATTTAATTCATGTATTACTCATTCCATTGCTTCATGTTCATTATTATCATATGAAGATATCTTTTGTGCCATCAGTCCTTCAAGGTAACTGGTGAGGCTGAGTTCTTTCTCTGTAATTATGGCTTCCTGTGTCAAACAATTTTACTGTGTCCTGAGAATGTGGTTTGTATGTAAGTCTCGTCTTCTGAAGCCATGTTTGTAAATGAAATACTAGCAGATTTAAGTCTTATTGTTTTCTTTTCAAGATCAACTGCACAATGTCCTTGCACATGTTTTGGTTCTCACCGCACCAATAACAGGCTGAGAAGTCTGTGGCTGTGCAGCTCTCCAGAGGCATCTATGTGTCTGTCCAGCACATCATTTCCAGCCATATTTGGGTTCATAGCTTTGGGGATATTTCTGCATTGTAGCTGTTGTAACAGTTTCCCATGGGTGGTCAAAGATGTGCTCTGAGGTCCAGATCTTCATGGTGTGGCCTGCTCGAGCACAATGAGGCACAGAGGTACATCAGCCCTGCCTCACACCTGCACCTCAGCAGGCGGCACAGCCCAACAAGTGGTCCCACACTCTCTACAAGTCCTATCTTAAACACCTGCTCCTCCCAACTAACTCAGACGAGACTTGTTCTTCTCACAAACCAGACTGGGTCTTCTTGACTAATTCCCCTGTGATGTTGAACTTGCTCCCTCCTTCCAGCTAGCTGTTGTAGCAAAGGGACTTGGTGTCCTCTAAATTCTTGTCTTCTAGTTAGCTTCTGTCAAACATGGTGCAAATTGCTTTGCTGAAACAGTTCCACATTTCAATACAGTGAGAATTACAGTTAGAGGCAGGCAAAACTCATCTGACATTTAGTATCTCTCATCACTTGAAAGGGGCTTTGAAACAGCCATGTAGCCATTATGGAAAACAGTATGAAGATGCCTCAACAAATTAAAAATACAACAATCATGTCATCGAGCAATTCCACTGTAAGGTGTGTATGTCCAAAAGAAATGAAATCAGTATGTCAAAGAGACATATGCACTCCTACGCTTATTGCAGTCGTAATCATGATAGCCAAGAAATGGAAATAAATAACCAAGAATTGATAAATGGGTAAGGAAAATGTGCTATCTATACACAACATAATACTCTTCAGCCATAAGAGGATGAAATTCTGTTACTTGTGATGCCATCGATGGGACTGGAAGATGTCATGTCACATGAAGTAAGCCAGGCACAGAAAGACAAGTTTTACAAGTTCTCACTCAGATATAGAACCTTAAACAGTTGATCTCATAGAAGTCAAGAGTAGAATAGTGGTAACCCAAGGCGGGGAAGAGTAGGATGAGGGAGGAATGGGGAAAGGTTGGTCAGTGGGA